>NW_028123297.1:0-300612 GCF_965194805.1 Balaenoptera borealis
AAAACAAGGGTTTCAAATTAGCTCAGATAGCGTTCCATAAACCCAATATGTAATAGACAAGACCTACTCCTTCCTCAGTGAACTGGACTCAACACGCCCTATTCATCGCCCAAGAATATATCTGACTAGTAAGAATCTTAAAACCTATGTATTGATATCTCTCTGTAAGTGAGTGAAGTGGGTGAAAAGCGGCATAACCACAGCAGTGAAAAGCAGCTAAACCCCATTATACAAATCAATTACTTTTAAAAACCCGTGAAACAAAGACAGTGAAAGAGAGAGAAATTCTGACAAAATTCGTTCAGGGGCTGTGATGCAACCTGGATTGACCATATGTAGACCCACAGATGGATGAGACATAAGGGTGGACACTCTTGGGGCTGAGAGGTTTGGTGAGGTTGGGTGAGCAAACGCAGACCCTTTAAAGTAATACTGCGTGGAACCCATCCAATGGGTCCCAAATCTCCAGGTTCAAGGGCATCTTCGTACATCGAAAACATACATGAGAAACCCAGAAGATGGTACACCGTGTGATCGGGAAAGGTTTCTAAAACGCACCTCATTTCTCATCTCCTTGTGCTCCGGTTCGCCTTTCCAGCCGCTATACTAGCAATCTCCCTGCCTGGAGAATCAGCACCTTTAACCTCCTGTACCAAACAGGTTGCAATTTGTCCTGAGGATGAACGGGAAGAGGGGGAACCAATGAGAGACTAGCTCTAGGTGTTGGGACAGGCACAGGTCACTCTATTTTCCCATCAGGAAGAAGAATTAACCACAGGCTCAGCCTGCCGCCCGAAGCCAGAATAGGGCCTGAAGCAAACCTGCGCTTTTGCGGCCAGCTCCCAAGAAAGCGAGTTGAAAAATGGAGCTCAGGGGCACTGCAATTCACAAACCTGCAGACTTAGAAATGATAACTCTCGTCCACAAATATATTGAGGGAAGGCAACGAAGAGGATTTGAAAGCAAGGCAGAATTGCAGGAATCAGATTTCAGGAGGTAGATTCGAATCGCCTTTAAAGCACAGGAAAAGCGGCAAAACCTCGACAATGATGCCCTTGGCCAAAAAGGGCGTATGCGTTTTTTCCTGAATATATTCAGGAAAAAACGCATACGCCCTTTTTGGCCAACCAAGCAACCTGGAAAGGCAAATCAGCGCTACAAAGAAGTCTCGCTTCCCATCGGTCAAAAGGGCCAGGCTGAATAAAGTGTCAAAACCAGAAATGCAGGACAGGCCATGGAGAAATGGGAGCCTTGCTACGCTGATGGGCGGGATGTAAATTGCCAACAGCCACTCTGGAGAAGTGTACGGTGTGTCCTGAAACATCTAAAAAACTCAGCTTAGAGAGCATAGGGCACTTCCACTCATGGGCGTGTAAATTGGGAAAACTAAAAATCAGCAAGACACAGGCACCCCAAAGTTTAGGGCTGCTCTGTTGACAAGAACCTCCACTTTGTCACACCTTAAATATCCCAGGAAAGACAAGAATGGATAAAGAAGTTGTGGTCCTTATGTACAATGGAATATCACTCAGCCATGAAATCAACGTCATAAGGCTAGTAGCAGCATGATGAGTGGATTTGGGTACGACGATTCTAAGTGAAATAAGTCACACAGAAAAAGACACTTATCATAAGATATCACTTATAGAGGGAATGTAAAAACCGCTACCCTTGAACTGAATTACATAACAGGTCAGAGTCACACGTTTAGAAAACACACTAGGGCTGCTTAACGGGAAAGGTGAGGTGGGGTGATGCATAAAACAAGGGTTTCAAATTAGCTCAGATAGCGTTCCATAAACCCAATATGTAATAGACAAGACCTACTCCTTCCTCAGTGAACTGGACTCAACACGCCCTATTCATCGCCCAAGAATATATCTGACTAGTAAGAATCTTAAAACCTATGTATTGATATCTCTCTGTAAGTGAGTGAAGTGGGTGAAAAGCGGCATAACCACAGCAGTGAAAAGCAGCTAAACCCCATTATACAAATCAATTACTTTTAAAAACCCGTGAAACAAAGACAGTGAAAGAGAGAGAAATTCTGACAAAATTCGTTCAGGGGCTGTGATGCAACCTGGATTGACCATATGTAGACCCACAGATGGATGAGACATAAGGGTGGACACTCTTGGGGCTGAGAGGTTTGGTGAGGTTGGGTGAGCAAACGCAGACCCTTTAAAGTAATACTGTGTGGTACCCATCCCATGGGTCCCAAATCTCCAGGTTCAAGGGCATCTTCCTACATCGAAAACATGCATGAGAAACCCAGAAGATGGTACACCGTGTGATCGGGAAAGGTTTCTAAAACGCACCTCATTTCTCTTCTCCTTGTGCTCCGGTTCGCCATTCCAGCCGCTATACTAGCAATCTCCCTGCCTGGAGAATCAGCACCTTTAACCTCCTGTTCCGTACAGGTTGCAATTTGTCCTGAGGATGAACGGGAAGAGGGGGAACCAATGAGAGACTAGCTCTAGGTGTTGGGACAGGCACAGGTCACTCTATTTTCCCATCAGGAAGAAGAATTAACCACAGGCTCAGCCTGCCGCCCGAAGCCAGAATAGGGCCTGAAGCAAACCTGCGCTTTTGCGGCCAGCTCCCAAGAAAGCGAGTTGAAAAATGGAGCTCAGGGGCACTGCAATTCACAAACCTGCAGACTTAGAAATGATAACTCTCCTCCACAAATATATTGAGGGAAGGCAACGAAGAGGATTTGAAAGCAAGGCAGAATTGCAGGAATCAGATTTCAGGAGGTAGATTCGAATCGCCTTTAAAGCACAGGAAAAGCGGCAAAACCTCGACAATGATGCCCTTGGCCAAAAAGGGCATATGCGTTTTTTCCTGAATATATTCAGGGAAAAAACGCATACGCCCTTTTTGGCCAACCAAGCAACCTGGAAAGGCAAATCAGCGCTACAAAGAAGTCTCGCTTCCCATCGGTCAAAAGGGCCAGGCTGAATAAAGTGTCAAAACCAGAAATGCAGGACAGGCCATGGAGAAATGGGAGCCTTGCTACGCTGATGGGCGGGATGTAAATTGCCAACAGCCACTCTGGAGAAGTGTACGGTGTGTCCTGAAACATCTAAAAAACTCAGCTTAGAGAGCATAGGGCACTTCCACTCATGGGCGTGTAAATTGGGAAAACTAAAAATCAGCAAGACACAGGCACCCCAAAGTTTAGGGCTGCTCTGTTGACAAGAACCTCCACTTTGTCACACCTTAAATATCCCAGGAAAGACAAGAATGGATAAAGAAGTTGTGGTCCTTATGTACAATGGAATATCACTCAGCCATGAAATCAACGTCATAAGGCTAGTAGCAGCATGATGAGTGGATTTGGGTACGACGATTCTAAGTGAAATAAGTCACACAGAAAAAGACACTTATCATAAGATATCACTTATAGAGGGAATGTAAAAACCGCTACCCTTGAACTGAATTACATAACAGGTCAGAGTCACACGTTTAGAAAACACACTAGGGCTGCTTAACGGGAAAGGTGAGGTGGGGTGATGCATAAAACAAGGGTTTCAAATTAGCTCAGATAGCGTTCCATAAACCCAATATGTAATAGACAAGACCTACTCCTTCCTCAGTGAACTGGACTCAACACGCCCTATTCATCGCCCAAGAATATATCTGACTAGTAAGAATCTTAAAACCTATGTATTGATATCTCTCTGTAAGTGAGTGAAGTGGGTGAAAAGCGGCATAACCACAGCAGTGAAAAGCAGCTAAACCCCATTATACAAATCAATTACTTTTAAAAACCCGTGAAACAAAGACAGTGAAAGAGAGAGAAATTCTGACAAAATTCGTTCAGGGGCTGTGATGCAACCTGGATTGACCATATGTAGACCCACAGATGGATGAGACATAAGGGTGGACACTCTTGGGGCTGAGAGGTTTGGTGAGGTTGGGTGAGCAAACGCAGACCCTTTAAAGTAATACTGCGTGGAACCCATCCAATGGGTCCCAAATCTCCAGGTTCAAGGGCATCTTCGTACATCGAAAACATACATGAGAAACCCAGAAGATGGTACACCGTGTGATCGGGAAAGGTTTCTAAAACGCACCTCATTTCTCATCTCCTTGTGCTCCGGTTCGCCTTTCCAGCCGCTATACTAGCAATCTCCCTGCCTGGAGAATCAGCACCTTTAACCTCCTGTACCAAACAGGTTGCAATTTGTCCTGAGGATGAACGGGAAGAGGGGGAACCAATGAGAGACTAGCTCTAGGTGTTGGGACAGGCACAGGTCACTCTATTTTCCCATCAGGAAGAAGAATTAACCACAGGCTCAGCCTGCCGCCCGAAGCCAGAATAGGGCCTGAAGCAAACCTGCGCTTTTGCGGCCAGCTCCCAAGAAAGCGAGTTGAAAAATGGAGCTCAGGGGCACTGCAATTCACAAACCTGCAGACTTAGAAATGATAACTCTCGTCCACAAATATATTGAGGGAAGGCAACGAAGAGGATTTGAAAGCAAGGCAGAATTGCAGGAATCAGATTTCAGGAGGTAGATTCGAATCGCCTTTAAAGCACAGGAAAAGCGGCAAAACCTCGACAATGATGCCCTTGGCCAAAAAGGGCGTATGCGTTTTTTCCTGAATATATTCAGGAAAAAACGCATACGCCCTTTTTGGCCAACCAAGCAACCTGGAAAGGCAAATCAGCGCTACAAAGAAGTCTCGCTTCCCATCGGTCAAAAGGGCCAGGCTGAATAAAGTGTCAAAACCAGAAATGCAGGACAGGCCATGGAGAAATGGGAGCCTTGCTACGCTGATGGGCGGGATGTAAATTGCCAACAGCCACTCTGGAGAAGTGTACGGTGTGTCCTGAAACATCTAAAAAACTCAGCTTAGAGAGCATAGGGCACTTCCACTCATGGGCGTGTAAATTGGGAAAACTAAAAATCAGCAAGACACAGGCACCCCAAAGTTTAGGGCTGCTCTGTTGACAAGAACCTCCACTTTGTCACACCTTAAATATCCCAGGAAAGACAAGAATGGATAAAGAAGTTGTGGTCCTTATGTACAATGGAATATCACTCAGCCATGAAATCAACGTCATAAGGCTAGTAGCAGCATGATGAGTGGATTTGGGTACGACGATTCTAAGTGAAATAAGTCACACAGAAAAAGACACTTATCATAAGATATCACTTATAGAGGGAATGTAAAAACCGCTACCCTTGAACTGAATTACATAACAGGTCAGAGTCACACGTTTAGAAAACACACTAGGGCTGCTTAACGGGAAAGGTGAGGTGGGGTGATGCATAAAACAAGGGTTTCAAATTAGCTCAGATAGCGTTCCATAAACCCAATATGTAATAGACAAGACCTACTCCTTTCTCAGTGAACTGGACTCAACACGCCCTATTCATCGCCCAAGAATATATCTGACTAGTAAGAATCTTAAAACCTATGTATTGATATCTCTCTGTAAGTGAGTGAAGTGGGTGAAAAGCGGCATAACCACAGCAGTGAAAAGCAGCTAAACCCCATTATACAAATCAATTACTTTTAAAAACCCGTGAAACAAAGACAGTGAAAGAGAGAGAAATTCTGACAAAATTCGTTCAGGGGCTGTGATGCAACCTGGATTGACCATATGTAGACCCACAGATGGATGAGACATAAGGGTGGACACTCTTGGGGCTGAGAGGTTTGGTGAGGTTGGGTGAGCAAACGCAGACCCTTTAAAGTAATACTGTGTGGTACCCATCCCATGGGTCCCAAATCTCCAGGTTCAAGGGCATCTTCCTACATCGAAAACATGCATGAGAAACCCAGAAGATGGTACACCGTGTGATCGGGAAAGGTTTCTAAAACGCACCTCATTTCTCTTCTCCTTGTGCTCCGGTTCGCCATTCCAGCCGCTATACTAGCAATCTCCCTGCCTGGAGAATCAGCACCTTTAACCTCCTGTTCCGTACAGGTTGCAATTTGTCCTGAGGATGAACGGGAAGAGGGGGAACCAATGAGAGACTAGCTCTAGGTGTTGGGACAGGCACAGGTCACTCTATTTTCCCATCAGGAAGAAGAATTAACCACAGGCTCAGCCTGCCGCCCGAAGCCAGAATAGGGCCTGAAGCAAACCTGCGCTTTTGCGGCCAGCTCCCAAGAAAGCGAGTTGAAAAATGGAGCTCAGGGGCACTGCAATTCACAAACCTGCAGACTTAGAAATGATAACTCTCGTCCACAAATATATTGAGGGAAGGCAACGAAGAGGATTTGAAAGCAAGGCAGAATTGCAGGAATCAGATTTCAGGAGGTAGATTCGAATCGCCTTTAAAGCACAGGAAAAGCGGCAAAACCTCGACAATGATGCCCTTGGCCAAAAAGGGCATATGCGTTTTTTCCTGAATATATTCAGGGAAAAAACGCATACGCCCTTTTTGGCCAACCAAGCAACCTGGAAAGGCAAATCAGCGCTACAAAGAAGTCTCGCTTCCCATCGGTCAAAAGGGCCAGGCTGAATAAAGTGTCAAAACCAGAAATGCAGGACAGGCCATGGAGAAATGGGAGCCTTGCTACGCTGATGGGCGGGATGTAAATTGCCAACAGCCACTCTGGAGAAGTGTACGGTGTGTCCTGAAACATCTAAAAAACTCAGCTTAGAGAGCATAGGGCACTTCCACTCATGGGCGTGTAAATTGGGAAAACTAAAAATCAGCAAGACACAGGCACCCCAAAGTTTAGGGCTGCTCTGTTGACAAGAACCTCCACTTTGTCACACCTTAAATATCCCAGGAAAGACAAGAATGGATAAAGAAGTTGTGGTCCTTATGTACAATGGAATATCACTCAGCCATGAAATCAACGTCATAAGGCTAGTAGCAGCATGATGAGTGGATTTGGGTACGACGATTCTAAGTGAAATAAGTCACACAGAAAAAGACACTTATCATAGATATCACTTATAGAGGGAATGTAAAAACCGCTACCCTTGAACTGAATTACATAACAGGTCAGAGTCACACGTTTAGAAAACACACTAGGGCTGCTTAACGGGAAAGGTGAGGTGGGGTGATGCATAAAACAAGGGTTTCAAATTAGCTCAGATAGCGTTCCATAAACCCAATATGTAATAGACAAGACCTACTCCTTCCTCAGTGAACTGGACTCAACACGCCCTATTCATCGCCCAAGAATATATCTGACTAGTAAGAATCTTAAAACCTATGTATTGATATCTCTCTGTAAGTGAGTGAAGTGGGTGAAAAGCGGCATAACCACAGCAGTGAAAAGCAGCTAAACCCCATTATACAAATCAATTACTTTTAAAAACCCGTGAAACAAAGACAGTGAAAGAGAGAGAAATTCTGACAAAATTCGTTCAGGGGCTGTGATGCAACCTGGATTGACCATATGTAGACCCACAGATGGATGAGACATAAGGGTGGACACTCTTGGGGCTGAGAGGTTTGGTGAGGTTGGGTGAGCAAACGCAGACCCTTTAAAGTAATACTGCGTGGAACCCATCCAATGGGTCCCAAATCTCCAGGTTCAAGGGCATCTTCGTACATCGAAAACATACATGAGAAACCCAGAAGATGGTACACCGTGTGATCGGGAAAGGTTTCTAAAACGCACCTCATTTCTCATCTCCTTGTGCTCCGGTTCGCCTTTCCAGCCGCTATACTAGCAATCTCCCTGCCTGGAGAATCAGCACCTTTAACCTCCTGTACCAAACAGGTTGCAATTTGTCCTGAGGATGAACGGGAAGAGGGGGAACCAATGAGAGACTAGCTCTAGGTGTTGGGACAGGCACAGGTCACTCTATTTTCCCATCAGGAAGAAGAATTAACCACAGGCTCAGCCTGCCGCCCGAAGCCAGAATAGGGCCTGAAGCAAACCTGCGCTTTTGCGGCCAGCTCCCAAGAAAGCGAGTTGAAAAATGGAGCTCAGGGGCACTGCAATTCACAAACCTGCAGACTTAGAAATGATAACTCTCGTCCACAAATATATTGAGGGAAGGCAACGAAGAGGATTTGAAAGCAAGGCAGAATTGCAGGAATCAGATTTCAGGAGGTAGATTCGAATCGCCTTTAAAGCACAGGAAAAGCGGCAAAACCTCGACAATGATGCCCTTGGCCAAAAAGGGCGTATGCGTTTTTTCCTGAATATATTCAGGAAAAAACGCATACGCCCTTTTTGGCCAACCAAGCAACCTGGAAAGGCAAATCAGCGCTACAAAGAAGTCTCGCTTCCCATCGGTCAAAAGGGCCAGGCTGAATAAAGTGTCAAAACCAGAAATGCAGGACAGGCCATGGAGAAATGGGAGCCTTGCTACGCTGATGGGCGGGATGTAAATTGCCAACAGCCACTCTGGAGAAGTGTACGGTGTGTCCTGAAACATCTAAAAAACTCAGCTTAGAGAGCATAGGGCACTTCCACTCATGGGCGTGTAAATTGGGAAAACTAAAAATCAGCAAGACACAGGCACCCCAAAGTTTAGGGCTGCTCTGTTGACAAGAACCTCCACTTTGTCACACCTTAAATATCCCAGGAAAGACAAGAATGGATAAAGAAGTTGTGGTCCTTATGTACAATGGAATATCACTCAGCCATGAAATCAACGTCATAAGGCTAGTAGCAGCATGATGAGTGGATTTGGGTACGACGATTCTAAGTGAAATAAGTCACACAGAAAAAGACACTTATCATAAGATATCACTTATAGAGGGAATGTAAAAACCGCTACCCTTGAACTGAATTACATAACAGGTCAGAGTCACACGTTTAGAAAACACACTAGGGCTGCTTAACGGGAAAGGTGAGGTGGGGTGATGCATAAAACAAGGGTTTCAAATTAGCTCAGATAGCGTTCCATAAACCCAATATGTAATAGACAAGACCTACTCCTTCCTCAGTGAACTGGACTCAACACGCCCTATTCATCGCCCAAGAATATATCTGACTAGTAAGAATCTTAAAACCTATGTATTGATATCTCTCTGTAAGTGAGTGAAGTGGGTGAAAAGCGGCATAACCACAGCAGTGAAAAGCAGCTAAACCCCATTATACAAATCAATTACTTTTAAAAACCCGTGAAACAAAGACAGTGAAAGAGAGAGAAATTCTGACAAAATTCGTTCAGGGGCTGTGATGCAACCTGGATTGACCATATGTAGACCCACAGATGGATGAGACATAAGGGTGGACACTCTTGGGGCTGAGAGGTTTGGTGAGGTTGGGTGAGCAAACGCAGACCCTTTAAAGTAATACTGTGTGGTACCCATCCCATGGGTCCCAAATCTCCAGGTTCAAGGGCATCTTCCTACATCGAAAACATGCATGAGAAACCCAGAAGATGGTACACCGTGTGATCGGGAAAGGTTTCTAAAACGCACCTCATTTCTCTTCTCCTTGTGCTCCGGTTCGCCATTCCAGCCGCTATACTAGCAATCTCCCTGCCTGGAGAATCAGCACCTTTAACCTCCTGTTCCGTACAGGTTGCAATTTGTCCTGAGGATGAACGGGAAGAGGGGGAACCAATGAGAGACTAGCTCTAGGTGTTGGGACAGGCACAGGTCACTCTATTTTCCCATCAGGAAGAAGAATTAACCACAGGCTCAGCCTGCCGCCCGAAGCCAGAATAGGGCCTGAAGCAAACCTGCGCTTTTGCGGCCAGCTCCCAAGAAAGCGAGTTGAAAAATGGAGCTCAGGGGCACTGCAATTCACAAACCTGCAGACTTAGAAATGATAACTCTCGTCCACAAATATATTGAGGGAAGGCAACGAAGAGGATTTGAAAGCAAGGCAGAATTGCAGGAATCAGATTTCAGGAGGTAGATTCGAATCGCCTTTAAAGCACAGGAAAAGCGGCAAAACCTCGACAATGATGCCCTTGGCCAAAAAGGGCATATGCGTTTTTTCCTGAATATATTCAGGGAAAAAACGCATACGCCCTTTTTGGCCAACCAAGCAACCTGGAAAGGCAAATCAGCGCTACAAAGAAGTCTCGCTTCCCATCGGTCAAAAGGGCCAGGCTGAATAAAGTGTCAAAACCAGAAATGCAGGACAGGCCATGGAGAAATGGGAGCCTTGCTACGCTGATGGGCGGGATGTAAATTGCCAACAGCCACTCTGGAGAAGTGTACGGTGTGTCCTGAAACATCTAAAAAACTCAGCTTAGAGAGCATAGGGCACTTCCACTCATGGGCGTGTAAATTGGGAAAACTAAAAATCAGCAAGACACAGGCACCCCAAAGTTTAGGGCTGCTCTGTTGACAAGAACCTCCACTTTGTGACACCTTAAATATCCCAGGCAAGACAAGAATGGATAAAGAAGTTGTGGTCCTTATGTACAATGGAATATCACTCAGCCATGAAATCAACGTCATAAGGCTAGTAGCAGCATGATGAGTGGATTTGGGTACGACGATTCTAAGTGAAATAAGTCACACAGAAAAAGACACTTATCATAAGATATCACTTATAGAGGGAATGTAAAAACCGCTACCCTTGAACTGAATTACATAACAGGTCAGAGTCACACGTTTAGAAAACACACTAGGGCTGCTTAACGGGAAAGGTGAGGTGGGGTGATGCATAAAACAAGGGTTTCAAATTAGCTCAGATAGCGTTCCATAAACCCAATATGTAATAGACAAGACCTACTCCTTCCTCAGTGAACTGGACTCAACACGCCCTATTCATCGCCCAAGAATATATCTGACTAGTAAGAATCTTAAAACCTATGTATTGATATCTCTCTGTAAGTGAGTGAAGTGGGTGAAAAGCGGCATAACCACAGCAGTGAAAAGCAGCTAAACCCCATTATACAAATCAATTACTTTTAAAAACCCGTGAAACAAAGACAGTGAAAGAGAGAGAAATTCTGACAAAATTCGTTCAGGGGCTGTGATGCAACCTGGATTGACCATATGTAGACCCACAGATGGATGAGACATAAGGGTGGACACTCTTGGGGCTGAGAGGTTTGGTGAGGTTGGGTGAGCAAACGCAGACCCTTTAAAGTAATACTGCGTGGAACCCATCCAATGGGTCCCAAATCTCCAGGTTCAAGGGCATCTTCGTACATCGAAAACATACATGAGAAACCCAGAAGATGGTACACCGTGTGATCGGGAAAGGTTTCTAAAACGCACCTCATTTCTCATCTCCTTGTGCTCCGGTTCGCCTTTCCAGCCGCTATACTAGCAATCTCCCTGCCTGGAGAATCAGCACCTTTAACCTCCTGTACCAAACAGGTTGCAATTTGTCCTGAGGATGAACGGGAAGAGGGGGAACCAATGAGAGACTAGCTCTAGGTGTTGGGACAGGCACAGGTCACTCTATTTTCCCATCAGGAAGAAGAATTAACCACAGGCTCAGCCTGCCGCCCGAAGCCAGAATAGGGCCTGAAGCAAACCTGCGCTTTTGCGGCCAGCTCCCAAGAAAGCGAGTTGAAAAATGGAGCTCAGGGGCACTGCAATTCACAAACCTGCAGACTTAGAAATGATAACTCTCGTCCACAAATATATTGAGGGAAGGCAACGAAGAGGATTTGAAAGCAAGGCAGAATTGCAGGAATCAGATTTCAGGAGGTAGATTCGAATCGCCTTTAAAGCACAGGAAAAGCGGCAAAACCTCGACAATGATGCCCTTGGCCAAAAAGGGCGTATGCGTTTTTTCCTGAATATATTCAGGAAAAAACGCATACGCCCTTTTTGGCCAACCAAGCAACCTGGAAAGGCAAATCAGCGCTACAAAGAAGTCTCGCTTCCCATCGGTCAAAAGGGCCAGGCTGAATAAAGTGTCAAAACCAGAAATGCAGGACAGGCCATGGAGAAATGGGAGCCTTGCTACGCTGATGGGCGGGATGTAAATTGCCAACAGCCACTCTGGAGAAGTGTACGGTGTGTCCTGAAACATCTAAAAAACTCAGCTTAGAGAGCATAGGGCACTTCCACTCATGGGCGTGTAAATTGGGAAAACTAAAAATCAGCAAGACACAGGCACCCCAAAGTTTAGGGCTGCTCTGTTGACAAGAACCTCCACTTTGTCACACCTTAAATATCCCAGGAAAGACAAGAATGGATAAAGAAGTTGTGGTCCTTATGTACAATGGAATATCACTCAGCCATGAAATCAACGTCATAAGGCTAGTAGCAGCATGATGAGTGGATTTGGGTACGACGATTCTAAGTGAAATAAGTCACACAGAAAAAGACACTTATCATAAGATATCACTTATAGAGGGAATGTAAAAACCGCTACCCTTGAACTGAATTACATAACAGGTCAGAGTCACACGTTTAGAAAACACACTAGGGCTGCTTAACGGGAAAGGTGAGGTGGGGTGATGCATAAAACAAGGGTTTCAAATTAGCTCAGATAGCGTTCCATAAACCCAATATGTAATAGACAAGACCTACTCCTTCCTCAGTGAACTGGACTCAACACGCCCTATTCATCGCCCAAGAATATATCTGACTAGTAAGAATCTTAAAACCTATGTATTGATATCTCTCTGTAAGTGAGTGAAGTGGGTGAAAAGCGGCATAACCACAGCAGTGAAAAGCAGCTAAACCCCATTATACAAATCAATTACTTTTAAAAACCCGTGAAACAAAGACAGTGAAAGAGAGAGAAATTCTGACAAAATTCGTTCAGGGGCTGTGATGCAACCTGGATTGACCATATGTAGACCCACAGATGGATGAGACATAAGGGTGGACACTCTTGGGGCTGAGAGGTTTGGTGAGGTTGGGTGAGCAAACGCAGACCCTTTAAAGTAATACTGTGTGGTACCCATCCCATGGGTCCCAAATCTCCAGGTTCAAGGGCATCTTCCTACATCGAAAACATGCATGAGAAACCCAGAAGATGGTACACCGTGTGATCGGGAAAGGTTTCTAAAACGCACCTCATTTCTCTTCTCCTTGTGCTCCGGTTCGCCATTCCAGCCGCTATACTAGCAATCTCCCTGCTTGGAGAATCAGCACCTTTAACCTCCTGTTCCGTACAGGTTGCAATTTGTCCTGAGGATGAACGGGAAGAGGGGGAACCAATGAGAGACTAGCTCTAGGTGTTGGGACAGGCACAGGTCACTCTATTTTCCCATCAGGAAGAAGAATTAACCACAGGCTCAGCCTGCCGCCCGAAGCCAGAATAGGGCCTGAAGCAAACCTGCGCTTTTGCGGCCAGCTCCCAAGAAAGCGAGTTGAAAAATGGAGCTCAGGGGCACTGCAATTCACAAACCTGCAGACTTAGAAATGATAACTCTCCTCCACAAATATATTGAGGGAAGGCAACGAAGAGGATTTGAAATCAAGGCAGAATTGCAGGAATCAGATTTCAGGAGGTAGATTCGAATCGCCTTTAAAGCACAGGAAAAGCGGCAAAACCTCGACAATGATGCCCTTGGCCCAAAAGGGCGTATGCGTTTTTTCCTGAATATATTCAGGAAAAAACGCATACGCCCTTTTTGGCCAACCAAGCAACCTGGAAAGGCAAATCAGCGCTACAAAGAAGTCTCGCTTCCCATCGGTCAAAAGGGCCAGGCTGAATAAAGTGTCAAAACCAGAAATGCAGGACAGGCCATGGAGAAATGGGAGCCTTGCTACGCTGATGGGCGGGATGTAAATTGCCAACAGCCACTCTGGAGAAGTGTACGGTGTGTCCTGAAACATCTAAAAAACTCAGCTTAGAGAGCATAGGGCACTTCCACTCATGGGCGTGTAAATTGGGAAAACTAAAAATCAGCAAGACACAGGCACCCCAAAGTTTAGGGCTGCTCTGTTGACAAGAACCTCCACTTTGTCACACCTTAAATATCCCAGGAAAGACAAGAATGGATAAAGAAGTTGTGGTCCTTATGTACAATGGAATATCACTCAGCCATGAAATCAACGTCATAAGGCTAGTAGCAGCATGATGAGTGGATTTGGGTACGACGATTCTAAGTGAAATAAGTCACACAGAAAAAGACACTTATCATAAGATATCACTTATAGAGGGAATGTAAAAACCGCTACCCTTGAACTGAATTACATAACAGGTCAGAGTCACACGTTTAGAAAACACACTAGGGCTGCTTAACGGGAAAGGTGAGGTGGGGTGATGCATAAAACAAGGGTTTCAAATTAGCTCAGATAGCGTTCCATAAACCCAATATGTAATAGACAAGACCTACTCCTTCCTCAGTGAACTGGACTCAACACGCCCTATTCATCGCCCAAGAATATATCTGACTAGTAAGAATCTTAAAACCTATGTATTGATATCTCTCTGTAAGTGAGTGAAGTGGGTGAAAAGCGGCATAACCACAGCAGTGAAAAGCAGCTAAACCCCATTATACAAATCAATTACTTTTAAAAACCCGTGAAACAAAGACAGTGAAAGAGAGAGAAATTCTGACAAAATTCGTTCAGGGGCTGTGATGCAACCTGGATTGACCATATGTAGACCCACAGATGGATGAGACATAAGGGTGGACACTCTTGGGGCTGAGAGGTTTGGTGAGGTTGGGTGAGCAAACGCAGACCCTTTAAAGTAATACTGTGTGGTACCCATCCCATGGGTCCCAAATCTCCAGGTTCAAGGGCATCTTCCTACATCGAAAACATGCATGAGAAACCCAGAAGATGGTACACCGTGTGATCGGGAAAGGTTTCTAAAACGCACCTCATTTCTCTTCTCCTTGTGCTCCGGTTCGCCATTCCAGCCGCTATACTAGCAATCTCCCTGCTTGGAGAATCAGCACCTTTAACCTCCTGTTCCGTACAGGTTGCAATTTGTCCTGAGGATGAACGGGAAGAGGGGGAACCAATGAGAGACTAGCTCTAGGTGTTGGGACAGGCACAGGTCACTCTATTTTCCCATCAGGAAGAAGAATTAACCACAGGCTCAGCCTGCCGCCCAAAGCCAGAATAGGGCCTGAAGCAAACCTGCGCTTTTGCGGCCAGCTCCCAAGAAAGCGAGTTGAAAAATGGAGCTCAGGGGCACTGCAATTCACAAACCTGCAGACTTAGAAATGATAACTCTCGTCCACAAATATATTGAGGGAAGGCAACGAAGAGGATTTGAAAGCAAGGCAGAATTGCAGGAAACAGATTTCAGGAGGTAGATTCGAATCGCCTTTAAAGCACAGGAAAAGCGGCAAAACCTCGACAATGATGCCCTTGGCCAAAAAGGGCGTATGCGTTTTTTCCTGAATATATTCAGGAAAAAACGCATACGCCCTTTTTGGCCAACCAAGCAACCTGGAAAGGCAAATCAGCGCTACAAAGAAGTCTCGCTTCCCATCGGTCAAAAGGGCCAGGCTGAATAAAGTGTCAAAACCAGAAATGCAGGACAGGCCATGGAGAAATGGGAGCCTTGCTACGCTGATGGGCGGGATGTAAATTGCCAACAGCCACTCTGGAGAAGTGTACGGTGTGTCCTGAAACATCTAAAAAACTCAGCTTAGAGAGCATAGGGCACTTCCACTCATGGGCGTGTAAATTGGGAAAACTAAAAATCAGCAAGACACAGGCACCCCAAAGTTTAGGGCTGCTCTGTTGACAAGAACCTCCACTTTGTCACACCTTAAATATCCCGGAAAGACAAGAATGGATAAAGAAGTTGTGGTCCTTATGTACAATGGAATATCACTCAGCCATGAAATCAACGTCATAAGGCTAGTAGCAGCATGATGAGTGGATTTGGGTACGACGATTCTAAGTGAAATAAGTCACACAGAAAAAGACACTTATCATAAGATATCACTTATAGAGGGAATGTAAAAACCGCTACCCTTGAACTGAATTACATAACAGGTCAGAGTCACACGTTTAGAAAACACACTAGGGCTGCTTAACGGGAAAGGTGAGGTGGGGTGATGCATAAAACAAGGGTTTCAAATTAGCTCAGATAGCGTTCCATAAACCCAATATGTAATAGACAAGACCTACTCCTTCCTCAGTGAACTGGACTCAACACGCCCTATTCATCGCCCAAGAATATATCTGACTAGTAAGAATCTTAAAACCTATGTATTGATATCTCTCTGTAAGTGAGTGAAGTGGGTGAAAAGCGGCATAACCACAGCAGTGAAAAGCAGCTAAACCCCATTATACAAATCAATTACTTTTAAAAACCCGTGAAACAAAGACAGTGAAAGAGAGAGAAATTCTGACAAAATTCGTTCAGGGGCTGTGATGCAACCTGGATTGACCATATGTAGACCCACAGATGGATGAGACATAAGGGTGGACACTCTTGGGGCTGAGAGGTTTGGTGAGGTTGGGTGAGCAAACGCAGACCCTTTAAAGTAATACTGCGTGGTACCCATCCCATGGGTCCCAAATCTCCAGGTTCAAGGGCATCTTCCTACATCGAAAACATGCATGAGAAACCCAGAAGATGGTACACCGTGTGATCGGGAAAGGTTTCTAAAACGCACCTCATTTCTCTTCTCCTTGTGCTCCGGTTCGCCATTCCAGCCGCTATACTAGCAATCTCCCTGCTTGGAGAATCAGCACCTTTAACCTCCTGTTCCGTACAGGTTGCAATTTGTCCTGAGGATGAACGGGAAGAGGGGGAACCAATGAGAGACTAGCTCTAGGTGTTGGGACAGGCACAGGTCACTCTATTTTCCCATCAGGAAGAAGAATTAACCACAGGCTCAGCCTGCCGCCCGAAGCCAGAATAGGGCCTGAAGCAAACCTGCGCTTTTGCGGCCAGCTCCCAAGAAAGCGAGTTGAAAAATGGAGCTCAGGGGCACTGCAATTCACAAACCTGCAGACTTAGAAATGATAACTCTCCTCCACAAATATATTGAGGGAAGGCAACGAAGAGGATTTGAAATCAAGGCAGAATTGCAGGAATCAGATTTCAGGAGGTAGATTCGAATCGCCTTTAAAGCACAGGAAAAGCGGCAAAACCTCGACAATGATGCCCTTGGCCCAAAAGGGCGTATGCGTTTTTTCCTGAATATATTCAGGAAAAAACGCATACGCCCTTTTTGGCCAACCAAGCAACCTGGAAAGGCAAATCAGCGCTACAAAGAAGTCTCGCTTCCCATCGGTCAAAAGGGCCAGGCTGAATAAAGTGTCAAAACCAGAAATGCAGGACAGGCCATGGAGAAATGGGAGCCTTGCTACGCTGATGGGCGGGATGTAAATTGCCAACAGCCACTCTGGAGAAGTGTACGGTGTGTCCTGAAACATCTAAAAAACTCAGCTTAGAGAGCATAGGGCACTTCCACTCATGGGCGTGTAAATTGGGAAAACTAAAAATCAGCAAGACACAGGCACCCCAAAGTTTAGGGCTGCTCTGTTGACAAGAACCTCCACTTTGTCACACCTTAAATATCCCAGGAAAGACAAGAATGGATAAAGAAGTTGTGGTCCTTATGTACAATGGAATATCACTCAGCCATGAAATCAACGTCATAAGGCTAGTAGCAGCATGATGAGTGGATTTGGGTACGACGATTCTAAGTGAAATAAGTCACACAGAAAAAGACACTTATCATAAGATATCACTTATAGAGGGAATGTAAAAACCGCTACCCTTGAACTGAATTACATAACAGGTCAGAGTCACACGTTTAGAAAACACACTAGGGCTGCTTAACGGGAAAGGTGAGGTGGGGTGATGCATAAAACAAGGGTTTCAAATTAGCTCAGATAGCGTTCCATAAACCCAATATGTAATAGACAAGACCTACTCCTTCCTCAGTGAACTGGACTCAACACGCCCTATTCATCGCCCAAGAATATATCTGACTAGTAAGAATCTTAAAACCTATGTATTGATATCTCTCTGTAAGTGAGTGAAGTGGGTGAAAAGCGGCATAACCACAGCAGTGAAAAGCAGCTAAACCCCATTATACAAATCAATTACTTTTAAAAACCCGTGAAACAAAGACAGTGAAAGAGAGAGAAATTCTGACAAAATTCGTTCAGGGGCTGTGATGCAACCTGGATTGACCATATGTAGACCCACAGATGGATGAGACATAAGGGTGGACACTCTTGGGGCTGAGAGGTTTGGTGAGGTTGGGTGAGCAAACGCAGACCCTTTAAAGTAATACTGCGTGGAACCCATCCAATGGGTCCCAAATCTCCAGGTTCAAGGGCATCTTCGTACATCGAAAACATACATGAGAAACCCAGAAGATGGTACACCGTGTGATCGGGAAAGGTTTCTAAAACGCACCTCATTTCTCATCTCCTTGTGCTCCGGTTCGCCTTTCCAGCCGCTATACTAGCAATCTCCCTGCCTGGAGAATCAGCACCTTTAACCTCCTGTTCCAAACAGGTTGCAATTTGTCCTGAGGATGAACGGGAAGAGGGGGAACCAATGAGAGACTAGCTCTAGGTGTTGGGACAGGCACAGGTCACTCTATTTTCCCATCAGGAAGAAGAATTAACCACAGGCTCAGCCTGCCGCCCGAAGCCAGAATAGGGCCTGAAGCAAACCTGCGCTTTTGCGGCCAGCTCCCAAGAAAGCGAGTTGAAAAATGGAGCTC
Organism: Balaenoptera borealis; assembly: GCF_965194805.1. Taxonomy (NCBI): domain Eukaryota; kingdom Metazoa; phylum Chordata; class Mammalia; order Artiodactyla; family Balaenopteridae; genus Balaenoptera; species Balaenoptera borealis. The sequence continues at coordinate 18,473 of NW_028123297.1, forward strand.
AGGGGCACTGCAATTCACAAACCTGCAGACTTAGAAATGATAACTCTCCTCCACAAATATATTGAGGGAAGGCAACGAAGAGGATTTGAAAGCAAGGCAGAATTGCAGGAAACAGATTTCAGGAGGTAGATTCGAATCGCCTTTAAAGCACAGGAAAAGCGGTAAAACCTCGACAATGATGCCCTTGGCCAAAAAGGGCGTATGCGTTTTTTCCTGAATATATTCAGGAAAAAACGCATACGCCCTTTTTGGCCAACCAAGCAACCTGGAAAGGCAAATCAGCGCTACAAAGAAGTCTCGCTTCCCATCGGTCAAAAGGGCCAGGCTGGATAAAGTGTCAAAACCAGAAATGCAGGACAGGCCATGGAGAAATGGGAGCCTTGCTACGCTGATGGGCGGGATGTAAATTGCCAACAGCCACTCTGGAGAAGTGTACGGTGTGTCCTGAAACATCTAAAAAACTCAGCTTAGAGAGCATAGGGCACTTCCACTCATGGGCGTGTAAATTGGGAAAACTAAAAATCAGCAAGACACAGGCACCCCAAAGTTTAGGGCTGCTCTGTTGACAAGAACCTCCACTTTGTCACACCTTAAATATCCCAGGAAAGACAAGAATGGATAAAGAAGTTGTGGTCCTTATGTACAATGGAATATCACTCAGCCATGAAATCAACGTCATAAGGCTAGTAGCAGCATGATGAGTGGATTTGGGTACGACGATTCTAAGTGAAATAAGTCACACAGAAAAAGACACTTATCATAAGATATCACTTATAGAGGGAATGTAAAAACCGCTACCCTTGAACTGAATTACATAACAGGTCAGAGTCACACGTTTAGAAAACACACTAGGGCTGCTTAACGGGAAAGGTGAGGTGGGGTGATGCATAAAACAAGGGTTTCAAATTAGCTCAGATAGCGTTCCATAAACCCAATATGTAATAGACAAGACCTACTCCTTCCTCAGTGAACTGGACTCAACACGCCCTATTCATCGCCCAAGAATATATCTGACTAGTAAGAATCTTAAAACCTATGTATTGATATCTCTCTGTAAGTGAGTGAAGTGGGTGAAAAGCGGCATAACCACAGCAGTGAAAAGCAGCTAAACCCCATTATACAAATCAATTACTTTTAAAAACCCGTGAAACAAAGACAGTGAAAGAGAGAGAAATTCTGACAAAATTCGTTCAGGGGCTGTGATGCAACCTGGATTGACCATATGTAGACCCACAGATGGATGAGACATAAGGGTGGACACTCTTGGGGCTGAGAGGTTTGGTGAGGTTGGGTGAGCAAACGCAGACCCTTTAAAGTAATACTGCGTGGAACCCATCCAATGGGTCCCAAATCTCCAGGTTCAAGGGCATCTTCGTACATCGAAAACATACATGAGAAACCCAGAAGATGGTACACCGTGTGATCGGGAAAGGTTTCTAAAACGCACCTCATTTCTCATCTCCTTGTGCTCCGGTTCGCCTTTCCAGCCGCTATACTAGCAATCTCCCTGCCTGGAGAATCAGCACCTTTAACCTCCTGTTCCAAACAGGTTGCAATTTGTCCTGAGGATGAACGGGAAGAGGGGGAACCAATGAGAGACTAGCTCTAGGTGTTGGGACAGGCACAGGTCACTCTATTTTCCCATCAGGAAGAAGAATTAACCACAGGCTCAGCCTGCCGCCCGAAGCCAGAATAGGGCCTGAAGCAAACCTGCGCTTTTGCGGCCAGCTCCCAAGAAAGCGAGTTGAAAAATGGAGCTCAGGGGCACTGCAATTCACAAACCTGCAGACTTAGAAATGATAACTCTCCTCCACAAATATATTGAGGGAAGGCAACGAAGAGGATTTGAAAGCAAGGCAGAATTGCAGGAAACAGATTTCAGGAGGTAGATTCGAATCGCCTTTAAAGCACAGGAAAAGCGGTAAAACCTCGACAATGATGCCCTTGGCCAAAAAGGGCGTATGCGTTTTTTCCTGAATATATTCAGGAAAAAACGCATACGCCCTTTTTGGCCAACCAAGCAACCTGGAAAGGCAAATCAGCGCTACAAAGAAGTCTCGCTTCCCATCGGTCAAAAGGGCCAGGCTGAATAAAGTGTCAAAACCAGAAATGCAGGACAGGCCATGGAGAAATGGGAGCCTTGCTACGCTGATGGGCGGGATGTAAATTGCCAACAGCCACTCTGGAGAAGTGTACGGTGTGTCCTGAAACATCTAAAAAACTCAGCTTAGAGAGCATAGGGCACTTCCACTCATGGGCGTGTAAATTGGGAAAACTAAAAATCAGCAAGACACAGGCACCCCAAAGTTTAGGGCTGCTCTGTTGACAAGAACCTCCACTTTGTGACACCTTAAATATCCCAGGAAAGACAAGAATGGATAAAGAAGTTGTGGTCCTTATGTACAATGGAATATCACTCAGCCATGAAATCAACGTCATAAGGCTAGTAGCAGCATGATGAGTGGATTTGGGTACGACGATTCTAAGTGAAATAAGTCACACAGAAAAAGACACTTATCATAAGATATCACTTATAGAGGGAATGTAAAAACCGCTACCCTTGAACTGAATTACATAACAGGTCAGAGTCACACGTTTAGAAAACACACTAGGGCTGCTTAACGGGAAAGGTGAGGTGGGGTGATGCATAAAACAAGGGTTTCAAATTAGCTCAGATAGCGTTCCATAAACCCAATATGTAATAGACAAGACCTACTCCTTCCTCAGTGAACTGGACTCAACACGCCCTATTCATCGCCCAAGAATATATCTGACTAGTAAGAATCTTAAAACCTATGTATTGATATCTCTCTGTAAGTGAGTGAAGTGGGTGAAAAGCGGCATAACCACAGCAGTGAAAAGCAGCTAAACCCCATTATACAAATCAATTACTTTTAAAAACCCGTGAAACAAAGACAGTGAAAGAGAGAGAAATTCTGACAAAATTCGTTCAGGGGCTGTGATGCAACCTGGATTGACCATATGTAGACCCACAGATGGATGAGACATAAGGGTGGACACTCTTGGGGCTGAGAGGTTTGGTGAGGTTGGGTGAGCAAACGCAGACCCTTTAAAGTAATACTGCGTGGTACCCATCCCATGGGTCCCAAATCTCCAGGTTCAAGGGCATCTTCCTACATCGAAAACATGCATGAGAAACCCAGAAGATGGTACACTGTGTGATCGGGAAAGGTTTCTAAAACGCACCTCATTTCTCTTCTCCTTGTGCTCCGGTTCGCCATTCCAGCCGCTATACTAGCAATCTCCCTGCCTGGAGAATCAGCACCTTTAACCTCCTGTTCCGTACAGGTTGCAATTTGTCCTGAGGATGAACGGGAAGAGGGGGAACCAATGAGAGACTAGCTCTAGGTGTTGGGACAGGCACAGGTCACTCTATTTTCCCATCAGGAAGAAGAATTAACCACAGGCTCAGCCTGCCGCCCGAAGCCAGAATAGGGCCTGAAGCAAACCTGCGCTTTTGCGGCCAGCTCCCAAGAAAGCGAGTTGAAAAATGGAGCTCAGGGGCACTGCAATTCACAAACCTGCAGACTTAGAAATGATAACTCTCGTCCACAAATATATTGAGGGAAGGCAACGAAGAGGATTTGAAAGCAAGGCAGAATTGCAGGAATCAGATTTCAGGAGGTAGATTCGAATCACCTTTAAAGCACAGGAAAAGCGGCAAAACCTCGACAATGATGCCCTTGGCCAAAAAGGGCGTATGCGTTTTTTCCTGAATATATTCAGGAAAAAACGCATACGCCCTTTTTGGCCAACCAAGCAACCTGGAAAGGCAAATCAGCGCTACAAAGAAGTCTCGCTTCCCATCGGTCAAAAGGGCCAGGCTGAATAAAGTGTCAAAACCAGAAATGCAGGACAGGCCATGGACAAATGGGAGCCTTGCTACGCTGATGGGCGGGATGTAAATTGCCAACAGCCACTCTGGAGAAGTGTACGGTGTGTCCTGAAACATCTAAAAAACTCAGCTTAGAGAGCATAGGGCACTTCCACTCATGGGCGTGTAAATTGGGAAAACTAAAAATCAGCAAGACACAGGCACCCCAAAGTTTAGGGCTGCTCTGTTGACAAGAACCTCCACTTTGTGACACCTTAAATATCCCAGGAAAGACAAGAATGGACAAAGAAGTTGTGGTCCTTATGTACAATGGAATATCACTCAGCCATGAAATCAACGTCATAAGGCTAGTAGCAGCATGATGAGTGGATTTGGGTACGACGATTCTAAGTGAAATAAGTCACACAGAAAAAGACACTTATCATAGATATCACTTATAGAGGGAATGTAAAAACCGCTACCCTTGAACTGAATTACATAACAGGTCAGAGTCACACGTTTAGAAAACACACTAGGGCTGCTTAACGGGAAAGGTGAGGTGGGGTGATGCATAAAACAAGGGTTTCAAATTAGCTCAGATAGCGTTCCATAAACCCAATATGTAATAGACAAGACCTACTCCTTCCTCAGTGAACTGGACTCAACACGCCCTATTCATCGCCCAAGAATATATCTGACTAGTAAGAATCTTAAAACCTATGTATTGATATCTCTCTGTAAGTGAGTGAAGTGGGTGAAAAGCGGCATAACCACAGCAGTGAAAAGCAGCTAAACCCCATTATACAAATCAATTACTTTTAAAAACCCGTGAAACAAAGACAGTGAAAGAGAGAGAAATTCTGACAAAATTCGTTCAGGGGCTGTGATGCAACCTGGATTGACCATATGTAGACCCACAGATGGATGAGACATAAGGGTGGACACTCTTGGGGCTGAGAGGTTTGGTGAGGTTGGGTGAGCAAACGCAGACCCTTTAAAGTAATACTGCGTGGAACCCATCCAATGGGTCCCAAATCTCCAGGTTCAAGGGCATCTTCGTACATCGAAAACATACATGAGAAACCCAGAAGATGGTACACCGTGTGATCGGGAAAGGTTTCTAAAACGCACCTCATTTCTCATCTCCTTGTGCTCCGGTTCGCCTTTCCAGCCGCTATACTAGCAATCTCCCTGCCTGGAGAATCAGCACCTTTAACCTCCTGTTCCAAACAGGTTGCAATTTGTCCTGAGGATGAACGGGAAGAGGGGGAACCAATGAGAGACTAGCTCTAGGTGTTGGGACAGGCACAGGTCACTCTATTTTCCCATCAGGAAGAAGAATTAACCACAGGCTCAGCCTGCCGCCCGAAGCCAGAATAGGGCCTGAAGCAAACCTGCGCTTTTGCGGCCAGCTCCCAAGAAAGCGAGTTGAAAAATGGAGCTCAGGGGCACTGCAATTCACAAACCTGCAGACTTAGAAATGATAACTCTCCTCCACAAATATATTGAGGGAAGGCAACGAAGAGGATTTGAAAGCAAGGCAGAATTGCAGGAAACAGATTTCAGGAGGTAGATTCGAATCGCCTTTAAAGCACAGGAAAAGCGGCAAAACCTCGACAATGATGCCCTTGGCCAAAAAGGGCGTATGCGTTTTTTCCTGAATATATTCAGGAAAAAACGCATACGCCCTTTTTGGCCAACCAAGCAACCTGGAAAGGCAAATCAGCGCTACAAAGAAGTCTCGCTTCCCATCGGTCAAAAGGGCCAGGCTGAATAAAGTGTCAAAACCAGAAATGCAGGACAGGCCATGGAGAAATGGGAGCCTTGCTACGCTGATGGGCGGGATGTAAATTGCCAACAGCCACTCTGGAGAAGTGTACGGTGTGTCCTGAAACATCTAAAAAACTCAGCTTAGAGAGCATAGGGCACTTCCACTCATGGGCGTGTAAATTGGGAAAACTAAAAATCAGCAAGACACAGGCACCCCAAAGTTTAGGGCTGCTCTGTTGACAAGAACCTCCACTTTGTCACACCTTAAATATCCCAGGAAAGACAAGAATGGATAAAGAAGTTGTGGTCCTTATGTACAATGGAATATCACTCAGCCATGAAATCAACGTCATAAGGCTAGTAGCAGCATGATGAGTGGATTTGGGTACGTCGATTCTAAGTGAAATAAGTCACACAGAAAAAGACACTTATCATAAGGTATCACTTATAGAGGGAATGTAAAAACCGCTACCCTTGAACTGAATTACATAACAGGTCAGAGTCACACGTTTAGAAAACACACTAGGGCTGCTTAACGGGAAAGGTGAGGTGGGGTGATGCATAAAACAAGGGTTTCAAATTAGCTCAGATAGCGTTCCATAAACCCAATATGTAATAGACAAGACCTACTCCTTCCTCAGTGAACTGGACTCAACACACCCTATTCATCGCCCAAGAATATATCTGACTAGTAAGAATCTTAAAACCTATGTATTGATATCTCTCTGTAAGTGAGTGAAGTGGGTGAAAAGCGGCATAACCACAGCAGTGAAAAGCAGCTAAACCCCATTATACAAATCAATTACTTTTAAAAACCCGTGAAACAAAGACAGTGAAAGAGAGAGAAATTCTGACAAAATTCGTTCAGGGGCTGTGATGCAACCTGGATTGACCATATGTAGACCCACAGATGGATGAGACATAAGGGTGGACACTCTTGGGGCTGAGAGGTTTGGTGAGGTTGGGTGAGCAAACGCAGACCCTTTAAAGTAATACTGTGTGGTACCCATCCCATGGGTCCCAAATCTCCAGGTTCAAGGGCATCTTCCTACATCGAAAACATGCATGAGAAACCCAGAAGATGGTACACCGTGTGATCGGGAAAGGTTTCTAAAACGCACCTCATTTCTCATCTCCTTGTGCTCCGGTTCGCCATTCCAGCCGCTATACTAGCAATCTCCCTGCCTGGAGAATCAGCACCTTTAACCTCCTGTTCCGTACAGGTTGCAATTTGTCCTGAGGATGAACGGGAAGAGGGGGAACCAATGAGAGACTAGCTCTAGGTGTTGGGACAGGCACAGGTCACTCTATTTTCCCATCAGGAAGAAGAATTAACCACAGGCTCAGCCTGCCGCCCGAAGCCAGAATAGGGCCTGAAGCAAACCTGCGCTTTTGCGGCCAGCTCCCAAGAAAGCGAGTTGAAAAATGGAGCTCAGGGGCACTGCAATTCACAAACCTGCAGACTTAGAAATGATAACTCTCCTCCACAAATATATTGAGGGAAGGCAACGAAGAGGATTTGAAAGCAAGGCAGAATTGCAGGAATCAGATTTCAGGAGGTAGATTCGAATCGCCTTTAAAGCACAGGAAAAGCGGCAAAACCTCGACAATGATGCCCTTGGCCAAAAAGGGCATATGCGTTTTTTCCTGAATATATTCAGGAAAAAACGCATACGCCCTTTTTGGCCAACCAAGCAACCTGGAAAGGCAAATCAGCGCTACAAAGAAGTCTCGCTTCCCATCGGTCAAAAGGGCCAGGCTGAATAAAGTGTCAAAACCAGAAATGCAGGACAGGCCATGGAGAAATGGGAGCCTTGCTACGCTGATGGGCGGGATGTAAATTGCCAACAGCCACTCTGGAGAAGTGTACGGTGTGTCCTGAAACATCTAAAAAACTCAGCTTAGAGAGCATAGGGCACTTCCACTCATGGGCGTGTAAATTGGGAAAACTAAAAATCAGCAAGACACAGGCACCCCAAAGTTTAGGGCTGCTCTGTTGACAAGAACCTCCACTTTGTGACACCTTAAATATCCCAGGAAAGACAAGAATGGACAAAGAAGTTGTGGTCCTTATGTACAATGGAATATCACTCAGCCATGAAATCAACGTCATAAGGCTAGTAGCAGCATGATGAGTGGATTTGGGTACGACGATTCTAAGTGAAATAAGTCACACAGAAAAAGACACTTATCATAGATATCACTTATAGAGGGAATGTAAAAACCGCTACCCTTGAACTGAATTACATAACAGGTCAGAGTCACACGTTTAGAAAACACACTAGGGCTGCTTAACGGGAAAGGTGAGGTGGGGTGATGCATAAAACAAGGGTTTCAAATTAGCTCAGATAGCGTTCCATAAACCCAATATGTAATAGACAAGACCTACTCCTTCCTCAGTGAACTGGACTCAACACGCCCTATTCATCGCCCAAGAATATATCTGACTAGTAAGAATCTTAAAACCTATGTATTGATATCTCTCTGTAAGTGAGTGAAGTGGGTGAAAAGCGGCATAACCACAGCAGTGAAAAGCAGCTAAACCCCATTATACAAATCAATTACTTTTAAAAACCCGTGAAACAAAGACAGTGAAAGAGAGAGAAATTCTGACAAAATTCGTTCAGGGGCTGTGATGCAACCTGGATTGACCATATGTAGACCCACAGATGGATGAGACATAAGGGTGGACACTCTTGGGGCTGAGAGGTTTGGTGAGGTTGGGTGAGCAAACGCAGACCCTTTAAAGTAATACTGCGTGGAACCCATCCAATGGGTCCCAAATCTCCAGGTTCAAGGGCATCTTCCTACATCGAAAACATACATGAGAAACCCAGAAGATGGTACACCGTGTGATCGGGAAAGGTTTCTAAAACGCACCTCATTTCTCATCTCCTTGTGCTCCGGTTCGCCTTTCCAGCCGCTATACTAGCAATCTCCCTGCCTGGAGAATCAGCACCTTTAACCTCCTGTTCCGTACAGGTTGCAATTTGTCCTGAGGATGAACGGGAAGAGGGGGAACCAATGAGAGACTAGCTCTAGGTGTTGGGACAGGCACAGGTCACTCTATTTTCCCATCAGGAAGAAGAATTAACCACAGGCTCAGCCTGCCGCCCGAAGCCAGAATAGGGCCTGAAGCAAACCTGCGCTTTTGCGGCCAGCTCCCAAGAAAGCGAGTTGAAAAATGGAGCTCAGGGGCACTGCAATTCACAAACCTGCAGACTTAGAAATGATAACTCTCGTCCACAAATATATTGAGGGAAGGCAACGAAGAGGATTTGAAAGCAAGGCAGAATTGCAGGAATCAGATTTCAGGAGGTAGATTCGAATCGCCTTTAAAGCACAGGAAAAGCGGCAAAACCTCGACAATGATGCCCTTGGCCAAAAAGGGCATATGCGTTTTTTCCTGAATATATTCAGGGAAAAAACGCATACGCCCTTTTTGGCCAACCAAGCAACCTGGAAAGGCAAATCAGCGCTACAAAGAAGTCTCGCTTCCCATCGGTCAAAAGGGCCAGGCTGAATAAAGTGTCAAAACCAGAAATGCAGGACAGGCCATGGAGAAATGGGAGCCTTGCTACGCTGATGGGCGGGATGTAAATTGCCAACAGCCACTCTGGAGAAGTGTACGGTGTGTCCTGAAACATCTAAAAAACTCAGCTTAGAGAGCATAGGGCACTTCCACTCATGGGCGTGTAAATTGGGAAAACTAAAAATCAGCAAGACACAGGCACCCCAAAGTTTAGGGCTGCTCTGTTGACAAGAACCTCCACTTTGTCACACCTTAAATATCCCGGAAAGACAAGAATGGATAAAGAAGTTGTGGTCCTTATGTACAATGGAATATCACTCAGCCATGAAATCAACGTCATAAGGCTAGTAGCAGCATGATGAGTGGATTTGGGTACGACGATTCTAAGTGAAATAAGTCACACAGAAAAAGACACTTATCATAAGATATCACTTATAGAGGGAATGTAAAAACCGCTACCCTTGAACTGAATTACATAACAGGTCAGAGTCACACGTTTAGAAAACACACTAGGGCTGCTTAACGGGAAAGGTGAGGTGGGGTGATGCATAAAACAAGGGTTTCAAATTAGCTCAGATAGCGTTCCATAAACCCAATATGTAATAGACAAGACCTACTCCTTCCTCAGTGAACTGGACTCAACACGCCCTATTCATCGCCCAAGAATATATCTGACTAGTAAGAATCTTAAAACCTATGTATTGATATCTCTCTGTAAGTGAGTGAAGTGGGTGAAAAGCGGCATAACCACAGCAGTGAAAAGCAGCTAAACCCCATTATACAAATCAATTACTTTTAAAAACCCGTGAAACAAAGACAGTGAAAGAGAGAGAAATTCTGACAAAATTCGTTCAGGGGCTGTGATGCAACCTGGATTGACCATATGTAGACCCACAGATGGATGAGACATAAGGGTGGACACTCTTGGGGCTGAGAGGTTTGGTGAGGTTGGGTGAGCAAACGCAGACCCTTTAAAGTAATACTGCGTGGTACCCATCCCATGGGTCCCAAATCTCCAGGTTCAAGGGCATCTTCCTACATCGAAAACATGCATGAGAAACCCAGAAGATGGTACACTGTGTGATCGGGAAAGGTTTCTAAAACGCACCTCATTTCTCTTCTCCTTGTGCTCCGGTTCGCCATTCCAGCCGCTATACTAGCAATCTCCCTGCCTGGAGAATCAGCACCTTTAACCTCCTGTTCCGTACAGGTTGCAATTTGTCCTGAGGATGAACGGGAAGAGGGGGAACCAATGAGAGACTAGCTCTAGGTGTTGGGACAGGCACAGGTCACTCTATTTTCCCATCAGGAAGAAGAATTAACCACAGGCTCAGCCTGCCGCCCGAAGCCAGAATAGGGCCTGAAGCAAACCTGCGCTTTTGCGGCCAGCTCCCAAGAAAGCGAGTTGAAAAATGGAGCTCAGGGGCACTGCAATTCACAAACCTGCAGACTTAGAAATGATAACTCTCGTCCACAAATATATTGAGGGAAGGCAACGAAGAGGATTTGAAAGCAAGGCAGAATTGCAGGAATCAGATTTCAGGAGGTAGATTCGAATCACCTTTAAAGCACAGGAAAAGCGGCAAAACCTCGACAATGATGCCCTTGGCCAAAAAGGGCGTATGCGTTTTTTCCTGAATATATTCAGGAAAAAACGCATACGCCCTTTTTGGCCAACCAAGCAACCTGGAAAGGCAAATCAGCGCTACAAAGAAGTCTCGCTTCCCATCGGTCAAAAGGGCCAGGCTGAATAAAGTGTCAAAACCAGAAATGCAGGACAGGCCATGGACAAATGGGAGCCTTGCTACGCTGATGGGCGGGATGTAAATTGCCAACAGCCACTCTGGAGAAGTGTACGGTGTGTCCTGAAACATCTAAAAAACTCAGCTTAGAGAGCATAGGGCACTTCCACTCATGGGCGTGTAAATTGGGAAAACTAAAAATCAGCAAGACACAGGCACCCCAAAGTTTAGGGCTGCTCTGTTGACAAGAACCTCCACTTTGTGACACCTTAAATATCCCAGGAAAGACAAGAATGGACAAAGAAGTTGTGGTCCTTATGTACAATGGAATATCACTCAGCCATGAAATCAACGTCATAAGGCTAGTAGCAGCATGATGAGTGGATTTGGGTACGACGATTCTAAGTGAAATAAGTCACACAGAAAAAGACACTTATCATAGATATCACTTATAGAGGGAATGTAAAAACCGCTACCCTTGAACTGAATTACATAACAGGTCAGAGTCACACGTTTAGAAAACACACTAGGGCTGCTTAACGGGAAAGGTGAGGTGGGGTGATGCATAAAACAAGGGTTTCAAATTAGCTCAGATAGCGTTCCATAAACCCAATATGTAATAGACAAGACCTACTCCTTCCTCAGTGAACTGGACTCAACACGCCCTATTCATCGCCCAAGAATATATCTGACTAGTAAGAATCTTAAAACCTATGTATTGATATCTCTCTGTAAGTGAGTGAAGTGGGTGAAAAGCGGCATAACCACAGCAGTGAAAAGCAGCTAAACCCCATTATACAAATCAATTACTTTTAAAAACCCGTGAAACAAAGACAGTGAAAGAGAGAGAAATTCTGACAAAATTCGTTCAGGGGCTGTGATGCAACCTGGATTGACCATATGTAGACCCACAGATGGATGAGACATAAGGGTGGACACTCTTGGGGCTGAGAGGTTTGGTGAGGTTGGGTGAGCAAACGCAGACCCTTTAAAGTAATACTGCGTGGAACCCATCCAATGGGTCCCAAATCTCCAGGTTCAAGGGCATCTTCGTACATCGAAAACATACATGAGAAACCCAGAAGATGGTACACCGTGTGATCGGGAAAGGTTTCTAAAACGCACCTCATTTCTCATCTCCTTGTGCTCCGGTTCGCCTTTCCAGCCGCTATACTAGCAATCTCCCTGCCTGGAGAATCAGCACCTTTAACCTCCTGTTCCAAACAGGTTGCAATTTGTCCTGAGGATGAACGGGAAGAGGGGGAACCAATGAGAGACTAGCTCTAGGTGTTGGGACAGGCACAGGTCACTCTATTTTCCCATCAGGAAGAAGAATTAACCACAGGCTCAGCCTGCCGCCCGAAGCCAGAATAGGGCCTGAAGCAAACCTGCGCTTTTGCGGCCAGCTCCCAAGAAAGCGAGTTGAAAAATGGAGCTCAGGGGCACTGCAATTCACAAACCTGCAGACTTAGAAATGATAACTCTCCTCCACAAATATATTGAGGGAAGGCAACGAAGAGGATTTGAAAGCAAGGCAGAATTGCAGGAAACAGATTTCAGGAGGTAGATTCGAATCGCCTTTAAAGCACAGGAAAAGCGGCAAAACCTCGACAATGATGCCCTTGGCCCAAAAGGGCGTATGCGTTTTTTCCTGAATATATTCAGGAAAAAACGCATACGCCCTTTTTGGCCAACCAAGCAACCTGGAAAGGCAAATCAGCGCTACAAAGAAGTCTCGCTTCCCATCGGTCAAAAGGGCCAGGCTGAATAAAGTGTCAAAACCAGAAATGCAGGACAGGCCATGGAGAAATGGGAGCCTTGCTACGCTGATGGGCGGGATGTAAATTGCCAACAGCCACTCTGGAGAAGTGTACGGTGTGTCCTGAAACATCTAAAAAACTCAGCTTAGAGAGCATAGGGCACTTCCACTCATGGGCGTGTAAATTGGGAAAACTAAAAATCAGCAAGACACAGGCACCCCAAAGTTTAGGGCTGCTCTGTTGACAAGAACCTCCACTTTGTCACACCTTAAATATCCCAGGAAAGACAAGAATGGATAAAGAAGTTGTGGTCCTTATGTACAATGGAATATCACTCAGCCATGAAATCAACGTCATAAGGCTAGTAGCAGCATGATGAGTGGATTTGGGTACGACGATTCTAAGTGAAATAAGTCACACAGAAAAAGACACTTATCATAAGGTATCACTTATAGAGGGAATGTAAAAACCGCTACCCTTGAACTGAATTACATAACAGGTCAGAGTCACACGTTTAGAAAACACACTAGGGCTGCTTAACGGGAAAGGTGAGGTGGGGTGATGCATAAAACAAGGGTTTCAAATTAGCTCAGATAGCGTTCCATAAACCCAATATGTAATAGACAAGACCTACTCCTTCCTCAGTGAACTGGACTCAACACACCCTATTCATCGCCCAAGAATATATCTGACTAGTAAGAATCTTAAAACCTATGTATTGATATCTCTCTGTAAGTGAGTGAAGTGGGTGAAAAGCGGCATAACCACAGCAGTGAAAAGCAGCTAAACCCCATTATACAAATCAATTACTTTTAAAAACCCGTGAAACAAAGACAGTGAAAGAGAGAGAAATTCTGACAAAATTCGTTCAGGGGCTGTGATGCAACCTGGATTGACCATATGTAGACCCACAGATGGATGAGACATAAGGGTGGACACTCTTGGGGCTGAGAGGTTTGGTGAGGTTGGGTGAGCAAACGCAGACCCTTTAAAGTAATACTGTGTGGTACCCATCCCATGGGTCCCAAATCTCCAGGTTCAAGGGCATCTTCCTACATCGAAAACATGCATGAGAAACCCAGAAGATGGTACACCGTGTGATCGGGAAAGGTTTCTAAAACGCACCTCATTTCTCATCTCCTTGTGCTCCGGTTCGCCATTCCAGCCGCTATACTAGCAATCTCCCTGCCTGGAGAATCAGCACCTTTAACCTCCTGTTCCGTACAGGTTGCAATTTGTCCTGAGGATGAACGGGAAGAGGGGGAACCAATGAGAGACTAGCTCTAGGTGTTGGGACAGGCACAGGTCACTCTATTTTCCCATCAGGAAGAAGAATTAACCACAGGCTCAGCCTGCCGCCCGAAGCCAGAATAGGGCCTGAAGCAAACCTGCGCTTTTGCGGCCAGCTCCCAAGAAAGCGAGTTGAAAAATGGAGCTCAGGGGCACTGCAATTCACAAACCTGCAGACTTAGAAATGATAACTCTCGTCCACAAATATATTGAGGGAAGGCAACGAAGAGGATTTGAAAGCAAGGCAGAATTGCAGGAATCAGATTTCAGGAGGTAGATTCGAATCGCCTTTAAAGCACAGGAAAAGCGGCAAAACCTCGACAATGATGCCCTTGGCCAAAAAGGGCATATGCGTTTTTTCCTGAATATATTCAGGAAAAAACGCATACGCCCTTTTTGGCCAACCAAGCAACCTGGAAAGGCAAATCAGCGCTACAAAGAAGTCTCGCTTCCCATCGGTCAAAAGGGCCAGGCTGAATAAAGTGTCAAAACCAGAAATGCAGGACAGGCCATGGAGAAATGGGAGCCTTGCTACGCTGATGGGCGGGATGTAAATTGCCAACAGCCACTCTGGAGAAGTGTACGGTGTGTCCTGAAACATCTAAAAAACTCAGCTTAGAGAGCATAGGGCACTTCCACTCATGGGCGTGTAAATTGGGAAAACTAAAAATCAGCAAGACACAGGCACCCCAAAGTTTAGGGCTGCTCTGTTGACAAGAACCTCCACTTTGTGACACCTTAAATATCCCAGGAAAGACAAGAATGGACAAAGAAGTTGTGGTCCTTATGTACAATGGAATATCACTCAGCCATGAAATCAACGTCATAAGGCTAGTAGCAGCATGATGAGTGGATTTGGGTACGACGATTCTAAGTGAAATAAGTCACACAGAAAAAGACACTTATCATAGATATCACTTATAGAGGGAATGTAAAAACCGCTACCCTTGAACTGAATTACATAACAGGTCAGAGTCACACGTTTAGAAAACACACTAGGGCTGCTTAACGGGAAAGGTGAGGTGGGGTGATGCATAAAACAAGGGTTTCAAATTAGCTCAGATAGCGTTCCATAAACCCAATATGTAATAGACAAGACCTACTCCTTCCTCAGTGAACTGGACTCAACACGCCCTATTCATCGCCCAAGAATATATCTGACTAGTAAGAATCTTAAAACCTATGTATTGATATCTCTCTGTAAGTGAGTGAAGTGGGTGAAAAGCGGCATAACCACAGCAGTGAAAAGCAGCTAAACCCCATTATACAAATCAATTACTTTTAAAAACCCGTGAAACAAAGACAGTGAAAGAGAGAGAAATTCTGACAAAATTCGTTCAGGGGCTGTGATGCAACCTGGATTGACCATATGTAGACCCACAGATGGATGAGACATAAGGGTGGACACTCTTGGGGCTGAGAGGTTTGGTGAGGTTGGGTGAGCAAACGCAGACCCTTTAAAGTAATACTGCGTGGAACCCATCCAATGGGTCCCAAATCTCCAGGTTCAAGGGCATCTTCCTACATCGAAAACATACATGAGAAACCCAGAAGATGGTACACCGTGTGATCGGGAAAGGTTTCTAAAACGCACCTCATTTCTCATCTCCTTGTGCTCCGGTTCGCCTTTCCAGCCGCTATACTAGCAATCTCCCTGCCTGGAGAATCAGCACCTTTAACCTCCTGTTCCGTACAGGTTGCAATTTGTCCTGAGGATGAACGGGAAGAGGGGGAACCAATGAGAGACTAGCTCTAGGTGTTGGGACAGGCACAGGTCACTCTATTTTCCCATCAGGAAGAAGAATTAACCACAGGCTCAGCCTGCCGCCCGAAGCCAGAATAGGGCCTGAAGCAAACCTGCGCTTTTGCGGCCAGCTCCCAAGAAAGCGAGTTGAAAAATGGAGCTCAGGGGCACTGCAATTCACAAACCTGCAGACTTAGAAATGATAACTCTCCTCCACAAATATATTGAGGGAAGGCAACGAAGAGGATTTGAAAGCAAGGCAGAATTGCAGGAATCAGATTTCAGGAGGTAGATTCGAATCGCCTTTAAAGCACAGGAAAAGCGGCAAAACCTCGACAATGATGCCCTTGGCCAAAAAGGGCATATGCGTTTTTTCCTGAATATATTCAGGGAAAAAACGCATACGCCCTTTTTGGCCAACCAAGCAACCTGGAAAGGCAAATCAGCGCTACAAAGAAGTCTCGCTTCCCATCGGTCAAAAGGGCCAGGCTGAATAAAGTGTCAAAACCAGAAATGCAGGACAGGCCATGGAGAAATGGGAGCCTTGCTACGCTGATGGGCGGGATGTAAATTGCCAACAGCCACTCTGGAGAAGTGTACGGTGTGTCCTGAAACATCTAAAAAACTCAGCTTAGAGAGCATAGGGCACTTCCACTCATGGGCGTGTAAATTGGGAAAACTAAAAATCAGCAAGACACAGGCACCCCAAAGTTTAGGGCTGCTCTGTTGACAAGAACCTCCACTTTGTCACACCTTAAATATCCCGGAAAGACAAGAATGGATAAAGAAGTTGTGGTCCTTATGTACAATGGAATATCACTCAGCCATGAAATCAACGTCATAAGGCTAGTAGCAGCATGATGAGTGGATTTGGGTACGACGATTCTAAGTGAAATAAGTCACACAGAAAAAGACACTTATCATAAGATATCACTTATAGAGGGAATGTAAAAACCGCTACCCTTGAACTGAATTACATAACAGGTCAGAGTCACACGTTTAGAAAACACACTAGGGCTGCTTAACGGGAAAGGTGAGGTGGGGTGATGCATAAAACAAGGGTTTCAAATTAGCTCAGATAGCGTTCCATAAACCCAATATGTAATAGACAAGACCTACTCCTTCCTCAGTGAACTGGACTCAACACGCCCTATTCATCGCCCAAGAATATATCTGACTAGTAAGAATCTTAAAACCTATGTATTGATATCTCTCTGTAAGTGAGTGAAGTGGGTGAAAAGCGGCATAACCACAGCAGTGAAAAGCAGCTAAACCCCATTATACAAATCAATTACTTTTAAAAACCCGTGAAACAAAGACAGTGAAAGAGAGAGAAATTCTGACAAAATTCGTTCAGGGGCTGTGATGCAACCTGGATTGACCATATGTAGACCCACAGATGGATGAGACATAAGGGTGGACACTCTTGGGGCTGAGAGGTTTGGTGAGGTTGGGTGAGCAAACGCAGACCCTTTAAAGTAATACTGTGTGGTACCCATCCCATGGGTCCCAAATCTCCAGGTTCAAGGGCATCTTCCTACATCGAAAACATGCATGAGAAACCCAGAAGATGGTACACCGTGTGATCGGGAAAGGTTTCTAAAACGCACCTCATTTCTCTTCTCCTTGTGCTCCGGTTCGCCATTCCAGCCGCTATACTAGCAATCTCCCTGCCTGGAGAATCAGCACCTTTAACCTCCTGTTCCGTACAGGTTGCAATTTGTCCTGAGGATGAACGGGAAGAGGGGGAACCAATGAGAGACTAGCTCTAGGTGTTGGGACAGGCACAGGTCACTCTATTTTCCCATCAGGAAGAAGAATTAACCACAGGCTCAGCCTGCCGCCCGAAGCCAGAATAGGGCCTGAAGCAAACCTGCGCTTTTGCGGCCAGCTCCCAAGAAAGCGAGTTGAAAAATGGAGCTCAGGGGCACTGCAATTCACAAACCTGCAGACTTAGAAATGATAACTCTCCTCCACAAATATATTGAGGGAAGGCAACGAAGAGGATTTGAAAGCAAGGCAGAATTGCAGGAATCAGATTTCAGGAGGTAGATTCGAATCGCCTTTAAAGCACAGGAAAAGCGGCAAAACCTCGACAATGATGCCCTTGGCCAAAAAGGGCGTATGCGTTTTTTCCTGAATATATTCAGGAAAAAACGCATACGCCCTTTTTGGCCAACCAAGCAACCTGGAAAGGCAAATCAGCGCTACAAAGAAGTCTCGCTTCCCATCGATCAAAAGGGCCAGGCTGAATAAAGTGTCAAAACCAGAAATGCAGGACAGGCCATGGAGAAATGGGAGCCTTGCTACGCTGATGGGCGGGATGTAAATTGCCAACAGCCACTCTGGAGAAGTGTACGGTGTGTCCTGAAACATCTAAAAAACTCAGCTTAGAGAGCATAGGGCACTTCCACTCATGGGCGTGTAAATTGGGAAAACTAAAAATCAGCAAGACACAGGCACCCCAAAGTTTAGGGCTGCTCTGTTGACAAGAACCTCCACTTTGTGACACCTTAAATATCCCAGGAAAGACAAGAATGGACAAAGAAGTTGTGGTCCTTATGTACAATGGAATATCACTCAGCCATGAAATCAACGTCATAAGGCTAGTAGCAGCATGATGAGTGGATTTGGGTACGACGATTCTAAGTGAAATAAGTCACACAGAAAAAGACACTTATCATAGATATCACTTATAGAGGGAATGTAAAAACCGCTACCCTTGAACTGAATTACATAACAGGTCAGAGTCACACGTTTAGAAAACACACTAGGGCTGCTTAACGGGAAAGGTGAGGTGGGGTGATGCATAAAACAAGGGTTTCAAATTAGCTCAGATAGCGTTCCATAAACCCAATATGTAATAGACAAGACCTACTCCTTCCTCAGTGAACTGGACTCAACACGCCCTATTCATCGCCCAAGAATATATCTGACTAGTAAGAATCTTAAAACCTATGTATTGATATCTCTCTGTAAGTGAGTGAAGTGGGTGAAAAGCGGCATAACCACAGCAGTGAAAAGCAGCTAAACCCCATTATACAAATCAATTACTTTTAAAAACCCGTGAAACAAAGACAGTGAAAGAGAGAGAAATTCTGACAA
This sequence comes from Balaenoptera borealis, assembly GCF_965194805.1. Classification (NCBI taxonomy): domain Eukaryota; kingdom Metazoa; phylum Chordata; class Mammalia; order Artiodactyla; family Balaenopteridae; genus Balaenoptera; species Balaenoptera borealis. The sequence continues at coordinate 37,251 of NW_028123297.1, forward strand.
AATTCGTTCAGGGGCTGTGATGCAACCTGGATTGACCATATGTAGACCCACAGATGGATGAGACATAAGGGTGGACACTCTTGGGGCTGAGAGGTTTGGTGAGGTTGGGTGAGCAAACGCAGACCCTTTAAAGTAATACTGCGTGGAACCCATCCAATGGGTCCCAAATCTCCAGGTTCAAGGGCATCTTCGTACATCGAAAACATACATGAGAAACCCAGAAGATGGTACACCGTGTGATCGGGAAAGGTTTCTAAAACGCACCTCATTTCTCATCTCCTTGTGCTCCGGTTCGCCTTTCCAGCCGCTATACTAGCAATCTCCCTGCCTGGAGAATCAGCACCTTTAACCTCCTGTTCCGTACAGGTTGCAATTTGTCCTGAGGATGAACGGGAAGAGGGGGAACCAATGAGAGACTAGCTCTAGGTGTTGGGACAGGCACAGGTCACTCTATTTTCCCATCAGGAAGAAGAATTAACCACAGGCTCAGCCTGCCGCCCGAAGCCAGAATAGGGCCTGAAGCAAACCTGCGCTTTTGCGGCCAGCTCCCAAGAAAGCGAGTTGAAAAATGGAGCTCAGGGGCACTGCAATTCACAAACCTGCAGACTTAGAAATGATAACTCTCCTCCACAAATATATTGAGGGAAGGCAACGAAGAGGATTTGAAAGCAAGGCAGAATTGCAGGAATCAGATTTCAGGAGGTAGATTCGAATCGCCTTTAAAGCACAGGAAAAGCGGCAAAACCTCGACAATGATGCCCTTGGCCAAAAAGGGCATATGCGTTTTTTCCTGAATATATTCAGGGAAAAAACGCATACGCCCTTTTTGGCCAACCAAGCAACCTGGAAAGGCAAATCAGCGCTACAAAGAAGTCTCGCTTCCCATCGGTCAAAAGGGCCAGGCTGAATAAAGTGTCAAAACCAGAAATGCAGGACAGGCCATGGAGAAATGGGAGCCTTGCTACGCTGATGGGCGGGATGTAAATTGCCAACAGCCACTCTGGAGAAGTGTACGGTGTGTCCTGAAACATCTAAAAAACTCAGCTTAGAGAGCATAGGGCACTTCCACTCATGGGCGTGTAAATTGGGAAAACTAAAAATCAGCAAGACACAGGCACCCCAAAGTTTAGGGCTGCTCTGTTGACAAGAACCTCCACTTTGTCACACCTTAAATATCCCGGAAAGACAAGAATGGATAAAGAAGTTGTGGTCCTTATGTACAATGGAATATCACTCAGCCATGAAATCAACGTCATAAGGCTAGTAGCAGCATGATGAGTGGATTTGGGTACGACGATTCTAAGTGAAATAAGTCACACAGAAAAAGACACTTATCATAAGATATCACTTATAGAGGGAATGTAAAAACCGCTACCCTTGAACTGAATTACATAACAGGTCAGAGTCACACGTTTAGAAAACACACTAGGGCTGCTTAACGGGAAAGGTGAGGTGGGGTGATGCATAAAACAAGGGTTTCAAATTAGCTCAGATAGCGTTCCATAAACCCAATATGTAATAGACAAGACCTACTCCTTCCTCAGTGAACTGGACTCAACACGCCCTATTCATCGCCCAAGAATATATCTGACTAGTAAGAATCTTAAAACCTATGTATTGATATCTCTCTGTAAGTGAGTGAAGTGGGTGAAAAGCGGCATAACCACAGCAGTGAAAAGCAGCTAAACCCCATTATACAAATCAATTACTTTTAAAAACCCGTGAAACAAAGACAGTGAAAGAGAGAGAAATTCTGACAAAATTCGTTCAGGGGCTGTGATGCAACCTGGATTGACCATATGTAGACCCACAGATGGATGAGACATAAGGGTGGACACTCTTGGGGCTGAGAGGTTTGGTGAGGTTGGGTGAGCAAACGCAGACCCTTTAAAGTAATACTGTGTGGTACCCATCCCATGGGTCCCAAATCTCCAGGTTCAAGGGCATCTTCCTACATCGAAAACATGCATGAGAAACCCAGAAGATGGTACACCGTGTGATCGGGAAAGGTTTCTAAAACGCACCTCATTTCTCTTCTCCTTGTGCTCCGGTTCGCCATTCCAGCCGCTATACTAGCAATCTCCCTGCCTGGAGAATCAGCACCTTTAACCTCCTGTTCCGTACAGGTTGCAATTTGTCCTGAGGATGAACGGGAAGAGGGGGAACCAATGAGAGACTAGCTCTAGGTGTTGGGACAGGCACAGGTCACTCTATTTTCCCATCAGGAAGAAGAATTAACCACAGGCTCAGCCTGCCGCCCGAAGCCAGAATAGGGCCTGAAGCAAACCTGCGCTTTTGCGGCCAGCTCCCAAGAAAGCGAGTTGAAAAATGGAGCTCAGGGGCACTGCAATTCACAAACCTGCAGACTTAGAAATGATAACTCTCCTCCACAAATATATTGAGGGAAGGCAACGAAGAGGATTTGAAAGCAAGGCAGAATTGCAGGAATCAGATTTCAGGAGGTAGATTCGAATCGCCTTTAAAGCACAGGAAAAGCGGCAAAACCTCGACAATGATGCCCTTGGCCAAAAAGGGCGTATGCGTTTTTTCCTGAATATATTCAGGAAAAAACGCATACGCCCTTTTTGGCCAACCAAGCAACCTGGAAAGGCAAATCAGCGCTACAAAGAAGTCTCGCTTCCCATCGATCAAAAGGGCCAGGCTGAATAAAGTGTCAAAACCAGAAATGCAGGACAGGCCATGGAGAAATGGGAGCCTTGCTACGCTGATGGGCGGGATGTAAATTGCCAACAGCCACTCTGGAGAAGTGTACGGTGTGTCCTGAAACATCTAAAAAACTCAGCTTAGAGAGCATAGGGCACTTCCACTCATGGGCGTGTAAATTGGGAAAACTAAAAATCAGCAAGACACAGGCACCCCAAAGTTTAGGGCTGCTCTGTTGACAAGAACCTCCACTTTGTGACACCTTAAATATCCCAGGAAAGACAAGAATGGACAAAGAAGTTGTGGTCCTTATGTACAATGGAATATCACTCAGCCATGAAATCAACGTCATAAGGCTAGTAGCAGCATGATGAGTGGATTTGGGTACGACGATTCTAAGTGAAATAAGTCACACAGAAAAAGACACTTATCATAGATATCACTTATAGAGGGAATGTAAAAACCGCTACCCTTGAACTGAATTACATAACAGGTCAGAGTCACACGTTTAGAAAACACACTAGGGCTGCTTAACGGGAAAGGTGAGGTGGGGTGATGCATAAAACAAGGGTTTCAAATTAGCTCAGATAGCGTTCCATAAACCCAATATGTAATAGACAAGACCTACTCCTTCCTCAGTGAACTGGACTCAACACGCCCTATTCATCGCCCAAGAATATATCTGACTAGTAAGAATCTTAAAACCTATGTATTGATATCTCTCTGTAAGTGAGTGAAGTGGGTGAAAAGCGGCATAACCACAGCAGTGAAAAGCAGCTAAACCCCATTATACAAATCAATTACTTTTAAAAACCCGTGAAACAAAGACAGTGAAAGAGAGAGAAATTCTGACAAAATTCGTTCAGGGGCTGTGATGCAACCTGGATTGACCATATGTAGACCCACAGATGGATGAGACATAAGGGTGGACACTCTTGGGGCTGAGAGGTTTGGTGAGGTTGGGTGAGCAAACGCAGACCCTTTAAAGTAATACTGCGTGGAACCCATCCAATGGGTCCCAAATCTCCAGGTTCAAGGGCATCTTCGTACATCGAAAACATACATGAGAAACCCAGAAGATGGTACACCGTGTGATCGGGAAAGGTTTCTAAAACGCACCTCATTTCTCATCTCCTTGTGCTCCGGTTCGCCTTTCCAGCCGCTATACTAGCAATCTCCCTGCCTGGAGAATCAGCACCTTTAACCTCCTGTTCCGTACAGGTTGCAATTTGTCCTGAGGATGAACGGGAAGAGGGGGAACCAATGAGAGACTAGCTCTAGGTGTTGGGACAGGCACAGGTCACTCTATTTTCCCATCAGGAAGAAGAATTAACCACAGGCTCAGCCTGCCGCCCGAAGCCAGAATAGGGCCTGAAGCAAACCTGCGCTTTTGCGGCCAGCTCCCAAGAAAGCGAGTTGAAAAATGGAGCTCAGGGGCACTGCAATTCACAAACCTGCAGACTTAGAAATGATAACTCTCGTCCACAAATATATTGAGGGAAGGCAACGAAGAGGATTTGAAAGCAAGGCAGAATTGCAGGAATCAGATTTCAGGAGGTAGATTCGAATCGCCTTTAAAGCACAGGAAAAGCGGCAAAACCTCGACAATGATGCCCTTGGCCAAAAAGGGCGTATGCGTTTTTTCCTGAATATATTCAGGAAAAAACGCATACGCCCTTTTTGGCCAACCAAGCAACCTGGAAAGGCAAATCAGCGCTACAAAGAAGTCTCGCTTCCCATCGGTCAAAAGGGCCAGGCTGAATAAAGTGTCAAAACCAGAAATGCAGGACAGGCCATGGAGAAATGGGAGCCTTGCTACGCTGATGGGCGGGATGTAAATTGCCAACAGCCACTCTGGAGAAGTGTACGGTGTGTCCTGAAACATCTAAAAAACTCAGCTTAGAGAGCATAGGGCACTTCCACTCATGGGCGTGTAAATTGGGAAAACTAAAAATCAGCAAGACACAGGCACCCCAAAGTTTAGGGCTGCTCTGTTGACAAGAACCTCCACTTTGTCACACCTTAAATATCCCAGGAAAGACAAGAATGGATAAAGAAGTTGTGGTCCTTATGTACAATGGAATATCACTCAGCCATGAAATCAACGTCATAAGGCTAGTAGCAGCATGATGAGTGGATTTGGGTACGACGATTCTAAGTGAAATAAGTCACACAGAAAAAGACACTTATCATAAGATATCACTTATAGAGGGAATGTAAAAACCGCTACCCTTGAACTGAATTACATAACAGGTCAGAGTCACACGTTTAGAAAACACACTAGGGCTGCTTAACGGGAAAGGTGAGGTGGGGTGATGCATAAAACAAGGGTTTCAAATTAGCTCAGATAGCGTTCCATAAACCCAATATGTAATAGACAAGACCTACTCCTTCCTCAGTGAACTGGACTCAACACGCCCTATTCATCGCCCAAGAATATATCTGACTAGTAAGAATCTTAAAACCTATGTATTGATATCTCTCTGTAAGTGAGTGAAGTGGGTGAAAAGCGGCATAACCACAGCAGTGAAAAGCAGCTAAACCCCATTATACAAATCAATTACTTTTAAAAACCCGTGAAACAAAGACAGTGAAAGAGAGAGAAATTCTGACAAAATTCGTTCAGGGGCTGTGATGCAACCTGGATTGACCATATGTAGACCCACAGATGGATGAGACATAAGGGTGGACACTCTTGGGGCTGAGAGGTTTGGTGAGGTTGGGTGAGCAAACGCAGACCCTTTAAAGTAATACTGTGTGGTACCCATCCCATGGGTCCCAAATCTCCAGGTTCAAGGGCATCTTCCTACATCGAAAACATGCATGAGAAACCCAGAAGATGGTACACCGTGTGATCGGGAAAGGTTTCTAAAACGCACCTCATTTCTCTTCTCCTTGTGCTCCGGTTCGCCATTCCAGCCGCTATACTAGCAATCTCCCTGCTTGGAGAATCAGCACCTTTAACCTCCTGTTCCGTACAGGTTGCAATTTGTCCTGAGGATGAACGGGAAGAGGGGGAACCAATGAGAGACTAGCTCTAGGTGTTGGGACAGGCACAGGTCACTCTATTTTCCCATCAGGAAGAAGAATTAACCACAGGCTCAGCCTGCCGCCCGAAGCCAGAATAGGGCCTGAAGCAAACCTGCGCTTTTGCGGCCAGCTCCCAAGAAAGCGAGTTGAAAAATGGAGCTCAGGGGCACTGCAATTCACAAACCTGCAGACTTAGAAATGATAACTCTCCTCCACAAATATATTGAGGGAAGGCAACGAAGAGGATTTGAAATCAAGGCAGAATTGCAGGAATCAGATTTCAGGAGGTAGATTCGAATCGCCTTTAAAGCACAGGAAAAGCGGCAAAACCTCGACAATGATGCCCTTGGCCCAAAAGGGCGTATGCGTTTTTTCCTGAATATATTCAGGAAAAAACGCATACGCCCTTTTTGGCCAACCAAGCAACCTGGAAAGGCAAATCAGCGCTACAAAGAAGTCTCGCTTCCCATCGGTCAAAAGGGCCAGGCTGAATAAAGTGTCAAAACCAGAAATGCAGGACAGGCCATGGAGAAATGGGAGCCTTGCTACGCTGATGGGCGGGATGTAAATTGCCAACAGCCACTCTGGAGAAGTGTACGGTGTGTCCTGAAACATCTAAAAAACTCAGCTTAGAGAGCATAGGGCACTTCCACTCATGGGCGTGTAAATTGGGAAAACTAAAAATCAGCAAGACACAGGCACCCCAAAGTTTAGGGCTGCTCTGTTGACAAGAACCTCCACTTTGTCACACCTTAAATATCCCAGGAAAGACAAGAATGGATAAAGAAGTTGTGGTCCTTATGTACAATGGAATATCACTCAGCCATGAAATCAACGTCATAAGGCTAGTAGCAGCATGATGAGTGGATTTGGGTACGACGATTCTAAGTGAAATAAGTCACACAGAAAAAGACACTTATCATAAGATATCACTTATAGAGGGAATGTAAAAACCGCTACCCTTGAACTGAATTACATAACAGGTCAGAGTCACACGTTTAGAAAACACACTAGGGCTGCTTAACGGGAAAGGTGAGGTGGGGTGATGCATAAAACAAGGGTTTCAAATTAGCTCAGATAGCGTTCCATAAACCCAATATGTAATAGACAAGACCTACTCCTTCCTCAGTGAACTGGACTCAACACGCCCTATTCATCGCCCAAGAATATATCTGACTAGTAAGAATCTTAAAACCTATGTATTGATATCTCTCTGTAAGTGAGTGAAGTGGGTGAAAAGCGGCATAACCACAGCAGTGAAAAGCAGCTAAACCCCATTATACAAATCAATTACTTTTAAAAACCCGTGAAACAAAGACAGTGAAAGAGAGAGAAATTCTGACAAAATTCGTTCAGGGGCTGTGATGCAACCTGGATTGACCATATGTAGACCCACAGATGGATGAGACATAAGGGTGGACACTCTTGGGGCTGAGAGGTTTGGTGAGGTTGGGTGAGCAAACGCAGACCCTTTAAAGTAATACTGTGTGGTACCCATCCCATGGGTCCCAAATCTCCAGGTTCAAGGGCATCTTCCTACATCGAAAACATGCATGAGAAACCCAGAAGATGGTACACCGTGTGATCGGGAAAGGTTTCTAAAACGCACCTCATTTCTCTTCTCCTTGTGCTCCGGTTCGCCATTCCAGCCGCTATACTAGCAATCTCCCTGCTTGGAGAATCAGCACCTTTAACCTCCTGTTCCGTACAGGTTGCAATTTGTCCTGAGGATGAACGGGAAGAGGGGGAACCAATGAGAGACTAGCTCTAGGTGTTGGGACAGGCACAGGTCACTCTATTTTCCCATCAGGAAGAAGAATTAACCACAGGCTCAGCCTGCCGCCCGAAGCCAGAATAGGGCCTGAAGCAAACCTGCGCTTTTGCGGCCAGCTCCCAAGAAAGCGAGTTGAAAAATGGAGCTCAGGGGCACTGCAATTCACAAACCTGCAGACTTAGAAATGATAACTCTCCTCCACAAATATATTGAGGGAAGGCAACGAAGAGGATTTGAAAGCAAGGCAGAATTGCAGGAAACAGATTTCAGGAGGTAGATTCGAATCGCCTTTAAAGCACAGGAAAAGCGGCAAAACCTCGACAATGATGCCCTTGGCCAAAAAGGGCGTATGCGTTTTTTCCTGAATATATTCAGGAAAAAACGCATACGCCCTTTTTGGCCAACCAAGCAACCTGGAAAGGCAAATCAGCGCTACAAAGAAGTCTCGCTTCCCATCGGTCAAAAGGGCCAGGCTGAATAAAGTGTCAAAACCAGAAATGCAGGACAGGCCATGGAGAAATGGGAGCCTTGCTACGCTGATGGGCGGGATGTAAATTGCCAACAGCCACTCTGGAGAAGTGTACGGTGTGTCCTGAAACATCTAAAAAACTCAGCTTAGAGAGCATAGGGCACTTCCACTCATGGGCGTGTAAATTGGGAAAACTAAAAATCAGCAAGACACAGGCACCCCAAAGTTTAGGGCTGCTCTGTTGACAAGAACCTCCACTTTGTCACACCTTAAATATCCCAGGAAAGACAAGAATGGATAAAGAAGTTGTGGTCCTTATGTACAATGGAATATCACTCAGCCATGAAATCAACGTCATAAGGCTAGTAGCAGCATGATGAGTGGATTTGGGTACGACGATTCTAAGTGAAATAAGTCACACAGAAAAAGACACTTATCATAAGATATCACTTATAGAGGGAATGTAAAAACCGCTACCCTTGAACTGAATTACATAACAGGTCAGAGTCACACGTTTAGAAAACACACTAGGGCTGCTTAACGGGAAAGGTGAGGTGGGGTGATGCATAAAACAAGGGTTTCAAATTAGCTCAGATAGCGTTCCATAAACCCAATATGTAATAGACAAGACCTACTCCTTCCTCAGTGAACTGGACTCAACACGCCCTATTCATCGCCCAAGAATATATCTGACTAGTAAGAATCTTAAAACCTATGTATTGATATCTCTCTGTAAGTGAGTGAAGTGGGTGAAAAGCGGCATAACCACAGCAGTGAAAAGCAGCTAAACCCCATTATACAAATCAATTACTTTTAAAAACCCGTGAAACAAAGACAGTGAAAGAGAGAGAAATTCTGACAAAATTCGTTCAGGGGCTGTGATGCAACCTGGATTGACCATATGTAGACCCACAGATGGATGAGACATAAGGGTGGACACTCTTGGGGCTGAGAGGTTTGGTGAGGTTGGGTGAGCAAACGCAGACCCTTTAAAGTAATACTGCGTGGTACCCATCCCATGGGTCCCAAATCTCCAGGTTCAAGGGCATCTTCCTACATCGAAAACATGCATGAGAAACCCAGAAGATGGTACACCGTGTGATCGGGAAAGGTTTCTAAAACGCACCTCATTTCTCTTCTCCTTGTGCTCCGGTTCGCCATTCCAGCCGCTATACTAGCAATCTCCCTGCTTGGAGAATCAGCACCTTTAACCTCCTGTTCCGTACAGGTTGCAATTTGTCCTGAGGATGAACGGGAAGAGGGGGAACCAATGAGAGACTAGCTCTAGGTGTTGGGACAGGCACAGGTCACTCTATTTTCCCATCAGGAAGAAGAATTAACCACAGGCTCAGCCTGCCGCCCGAAGCCAGAATAGGGCCTGAAGCAAACCTGCGCTTTTGCGGCCAGCTCCCAAGAAAGCGAGTTGAAAAATGGAGCTCAGGGGCACTGCAATTCACAAACCTGCAGACTTAGAAATGATAACTCTCCTCCACAAATATATTGAGGGAAGGCAACGAAGAGGATTTGAAATCAAGGCAGAATTGCAGGAATCAGATTTCAGGAGGTAGATTCGAATCGCCTTTAAAGCACAGGAAAAGCGGCAAAACCTCGACAATGATGCCCTTGGCCAAAAAGGGCGTATGCGTTTTTTCCTGAATATATTCAGGAAAAAACGCATACGCCCTTTTTGGCCAACCAAGCAACCTGGAAAGGCAAATCAGCGCTACAAAGAAGTCTCGCTTCCCATCGGTCAAAAGGGCCAGGCTGAATAAAGTGTCAAAACCAGAAATGCAGGACAGGCCATGGAGAAATGGGAGCCTTGCTACGCTGATGGGCGGGATGTAAATTGCCAACAGCCACTCTGGAGAAGTGTACGGTGTGTCCTGAAACATCTAAAAAACTCAGCTTAGAGAGCATAGGGCACTTCCACTCATGGGCGTGTAAATTGGGAAAACTAAAAATCAGCAAGACACAGGCACCCCAAAGTTTAGGGCTGCTCTGTTGACAAGAACCTCCACTTTGTCACACCTTAAATATCCCAGGAAAGACAAGAATGGATAAAGAAGTTGTGGTCCTTATGTACAATGGAATATCACTCAGCCATGAAATCAACGTCATAAGGCTAGTAGCAGCATGATGAGTGGATTTGGGTACGACGATTCTAAGTGAAATAAGTCACACAGAAAAAGACACTTATCATAAGATATCACTTATAGAGGGAATGTAAAAACCGCTACCCTTGAACTGAATTACATAACAGGTCAGAGTCACACGTTTAGAAAACACACTAGGGCTGCTTAACGGGAAAGGTGAGGTGGGGTGATGCATAAAACAAGGGTTTCAAATTAGCTCAGATAGCGTTCCATAAACCCAATATGTAATAGACAAGACCTACTCCTTCCTCAGTGAACTGGACTCAACACGCCCTATTCATCGCCCAAGAATATATCTGACTAGTAAGAATCTTAAAACCTATGTATTGATATCTCTCTGTAAGTGAGTGAAGTGGGTGAAAAGCGGCATAACCACAGCAGTGAAAAGCAGCTAAACCCCATTATACAAATCAATTACTTTTAAAAACCCGTGAAACAAAGACAGTGAAAGAGAGAGAAATTCTGACAAAATTCGTTCAGGGGCTGTGATGCAACCTGGATTGACCATATGTAGACCCACAGATGGATGAGACATAAGGGTGGACACTCTTGGGGCTGAGAGGTTTGGTGAGGTTGGGTGAGCAAACGCAGACCCTTTAAAGTAATACTGCGTGGAACCCATCCAATGGGTCCCAAATCTCCAGGTTCAAGGGCATCTTCGTACATCGAAAACATACATGAGAAACCCAGAAGATGGTACACCGTGTGATCGGGAAAGGTTTCTAAAACGCACCTCATTTCTCATCTCCTTGTGCTCCGGTTCGCCTTTCCAGCCGCTATACTAGCAATCTCCCTGCCTGGAGAATCAGCACCTTTAACCTCCTGTTCCAAACAGGTTGCAATTTGTCCTGAGGATGAACGGGAAGAGGGGGAACCAATGAGAGACTAGCTCTAGGTGTTGGGACAGGCACAGGTCACTCTATTTTCCCATCAGGAAGAAGAATTAACCACAGGCTCAGCCTGCCGCCCGAAGCCAGAATAGGGCCTGAAGCAAACCTGCGCTTTTGCGGCCAGCTCCCAAGAAAGCGAGTTGAAAAATGGAGCTCAGGGGCACTGCAATTCACAAACCTGCAGACTTAGAAATGATAACTCTCGTCCACAAATATATTGAGGGAAGGCAACGAAGAGGATTTGAAAGCAAGGCAGAATTGCAGGAAACAGATTTCAGGAGGTAGATTCGAATCGCCTTTAAAGCACAGGAAAAGCGGCAAAACCTCGACAATGATGCCCTTGGCCAAAAAGGGCGTATGCGTTTTTTCCTGAATATATTCAGGAAAAAACGCATACGCCCTTTTTGGCCAACCAAGCAACCTGGAAAGGCAAATCAGCGCTACAAAGAAGTCTCGCTTCCCATCGGTCAAAAGGGCCAGGCTGAATAAAGTGTCAAAACCAGAAATGCAGGACAGGCCATGGAGAAATGGGAGCCTTGCTACGCTGATGGGCGGGATGTAAATTGCCAACAGCCACTCTGGAGAAGTGTACGGTGTGTCCTGAAACATCTAAAAAACTCAGCTTAGAGAGCATAGGGCACTTCCACTCATGGGCGTGTAAATTGGGAAAACTAAAAATCAGCAAGACACAGGCACCCCAAAGTTTAGGGCTGCTCTGTTGACAAGAACCTCCACTTTGTGACACCTTAAATATCCCAGGAAAGACAAGAATGGATAAAGAAGTTGTGGTCCTTATGTACAATGGAATATCACTCAGCCATGAAATCAACGTCATAAGGCTAGTAGCAGCATGATGAGTGGATTTGGGTACGACGATTCTAAGTGAAATAAGTCACACAGAAAAAGACACTTATCATAAGATATCACTTATAGAGGGAATGTAAAAACCGCTACCCTTGAACTGAATTACATAACAGGTCAGAGTCACACGTTTAGAAAACACACTAGGGCTGCTTAACGGGAAAGGTGAGGTGGGGTGATGCATAAAACAAGGGTTTCAAATTAGCTCAGATAGCGTTCCATAAACCCAATATGTAATAGACAAGACCTACTCCTTCCTCAGTGAACTGGACTCAACACGCCCTATTCATCGCCCAAGAATATATCTGACTAGTAAGAATCTTAAAACCTATGTATTGATATCTCTCTGTAAGTGAGTGAAGTGGGTGAAAAGCGGCATAACCACAGCAGTGAAAAGCAGCTAAACCCCATTATACAAATCAATTACTTTTAAAAACCCGTGAAACAAAGACAGTGAAAGAGAGAGAAATTCTGACAAAATTCGTTCAGGGGCTGTGATGCAACCTGGATTGACCATATGTAGACCCACAGATGGATGAGACATAAGGGTGGACACTCTTGGGGCTGAGAGGTTTGGTGAGGTTGGGTGAGCAAACGCAGACCCTTTAAAGTAATACTGCGTGGTACCCATCCCATGGGTCCCAAATCTCCAGGTTCAAGGGCATCTTCCTACATCGAAAACATGCATGAGAAACCCAGAAGATGGTACACCGTGTGATCGGGAAAGGTTTCTAAAACGCACCTCATTTCTCTTCTCCTTGTGCTCCGGTTCGCCATTCCAGCCGCTATACTAGCAATCTCCCTGCCTGGAGAATCAGCACCTTTAACCTCCTGTTCCGTACAGGTTGCAATTTGTCCTGAGGATGAACGGGAAGAGGGGGAACCAATGAGAGACTAGCTCTAGGTGTTGGGACAGGCACAGGTCACTCTATTTTCCCATCAGGAAGAAGAATTAACCACAGGCTCAGCCTGCCGCCCGAAGCCAGAATAGGGCCTGAAGCAAACCTGCGCTTTTGCGGCCAGCTCCCAAGAAAGCGAGTTGAAAAATGGAGCTCAGGGGCACTGCAATTCACAAACCTGCAGACTTAGAAATGATAACTCTCGTCCACAAATATATTGAGGGAAGGCAACGAAGAGGATTTGAAAGCAAGGCAGAATTGCAGGAATCAGATTTCAGGAGGTAGATTCGAATCGCCTTTAAAGCACAGGAAAAGCGGCAAAACCTCGACAATGATGCCCTTGGCCAAAAAGGGCGTATGCGTTTTTTCCTGAATATATTCAGGAAAAAACGCATACGCCCTTTTTGGCCAACCAAGCAACCTGGAAAGGCAAATCAGCGCTACAAAGAAGTCTCGCTTCCCATCGGTCAAAAGGGCCAGGCTGAATAAAGTGTCAAAACCAGAAATGCAGGACAGGCCATGGAGAAATGGGAGCCTTGCTACGCTGATGGGCGGGATGTAAATTGCCAACAGCCACTCTGGAGAAGTGTACGGTGTGTCCTGAAACATCTAAAAAACTCAGCTTAGAGAGCATAGGGCACTTCCACTCATGGGCGTGTAAATTGGGAAAACTAAAAATCAGCAAGACACAGGCACCCCAAAGTTTAGGGCTGCTCTGTTGACAAGAACCTCCACTTTGTGACACCTTAAATATCCCAGGAAAGACAAGAATGGACAAAGAAGTTGTGGTCCTTATGTACAATGGAATATCACTCAGCCATGAAATCAACGTCATAAGGCTAGTAGCAGCATGATGAGTGGATTTGGGTACGACGATTCTAAGTGAAATAAGTCACACAGAAAAAGACACTTATCATAGATATCACTTATAGAGGGAATGTAAAAACCGCTACCCTTGAACTGAATTACATAACAGGTCAGAGTCACACGTTTAGAAAACACACTAGGGCTGCTTAACGGGAAAGGTGAGGTGGGGTGATGCATAAAACAAGGGTTTCAAATTAGCTCAGATAGCGTTCCATAAACCCAATATGTAATAGACAAGACCTACTCCTTCCTCAGTGAACTGGACTCAACACGCCCTATTCATCGCCCAAGAATATATCTGACTAGTAAGAATCTTAAAACCTATGTATTGATATCTCTCTGTAAGTGAGTGAAGTGGGTGAAAAGCGGCATAACCACAGCAGTGAAAAGCAGCTAAACCCCATTATACAAATCAATTACTTTTAAAAACCCGTGAAACAAAGACAGTGAAAGAGAGAGAAATTCTGACAAAATTCGTTCAGGGGCTGTGATGCAACCTGGATTGACCATATGTAGACCCACAGATGGATGAGACATAAGGGTGGACACTCTTGGGGCTGAGAGGTTTGGTGAGGTTGGGTGAGCAAACGCAGACCCTTTAAAGTAATACTGTGTGGTACCCATCCCATGGGTCCCAAATCTCCAGGTTCAAGGGCATCTTCCTACATCGAAAACATGCATGAGAAACCCAGAAGATGGTACACCGTGTGATCGGGAAAGGTTTCTAAAACGCACCTCATTTCTCATCTCCTTGTGCTCCGGTTCGCCATTCCAGCCGCTATACTAGCAATCTCCCTGCTTGGAGAATCAGCACCTTTAACCTCCTGTTCCGTACAGGTTGCAATTTGTCCTGAGGATGAACGGGAAGAGGGGGAACCAATGAGAGACTAGCTCTAGGTGTTGGGACAGGCACAGGTCACTCTATTTTCCCATCAGGAAGAAGAATTAACCACAGGCTCAGCCTGCCGCCCGAAGCCAGAATAGGGCCTGAAGCAAACCTGCGCTTTTGCGGCCAGCTCCCAAGAAAGCGAGTTGAAAAATGGAGCTCAGGGGCACTGCAATTCACAAACCTGCAGACTTAGAAATGATAACTCTCGTCCACAAATATATTGAGGGAAGGCAACGAAGAGGATTTGAAAGCAAGGCAGAATTGCAGGAATCAGATTTCAGGAGGTAGATTCGAATCGCCTTTAAAGCACAGGAAAAGCGGCAAAACCTCGACAATGATGCCCTTGGCCAAAAAGGGCATATGCGTTTTTTCCTGAATATATTCAGGGAAAAAACGCATACGCCCTTTTTGGCCAACCAAGCAACCTGGAAAGGCAAATCAGCGCTACAAAGAAGTCTCGCTTCCCATCGGTCAAAAGGGCCAGGCTGAATAAAGTGTCAAAACCAGAAATGCAGGACAGGCCATGGAGAAATGGGAGCCTTGCTACGCTGATGGGCGGGATGTAAATTGCCAACAGCCACTCTGGAGAAGTGTACGGTGTGTCCTGAAACATCTAAAAAACTCAGCTTAGAGAGCATAGGGCACTTCCACTCATGGGCGTGTAAATTGGGAAAACTAAAAATCAGCAAGACACAGGCACCCCAAAGTTTAGGGCTGCTCTGTTGACAAGAACCTCCACTTTGTGACACCTTAAATATCCCAGGAAAGACAAGAATGGACAAAGAAGTTGTGGTCCTTATGTACAATGGAATATCACTCAGCCATGAAATCAACGTCATAAGGCTAGTAGCAGCATGATGAGTGGATTTGGGTACGACGATTCTAAGTGAAATAAGTCACACAGAAAAAGACACTTATCATAGATATCACTTATAGAGGGAATGTAAAAACCGCTACCCTTGAACTGAATTACATAACAGGTCAGAGTCACACGTTTAGAAAACACACTAGGGCTGCTTAACGGGAAAGGTGAGGTGGGGTGATGCATAAAACAAGGGTTTCAAATTAGCTCAGATAGCGTTCCATAAACCCAATATGTAATAGACAAGACCTACTCCTTCCTCAGTGAACTGGACTCAACACGCCCTATTCATCGCCCAAGAATATATCTGACTAGTAAGAATCTTAAAACCTATGTATTGATATCTCTCTGTAAGTGAGTGAAGTGGGTGAAAAGCGGCATAACCACAGCAGTGAAAAGCAGCTAAACCCCATTATACAAATCAATTACTTTTAAAAACCCGTGAAACAAAGACAGTGAAAGAGAGAGAAATTCTGACAAAATTCGTTCAGGGGCTGTGATGCAACCTGGATTGACCATATGTAGACCCACAGATGGATGAGACATAAGGGTGGACACTCTTGGGGCTGAGAGGTTTGGTGAGGTTGGGTGAGCAAACGCAGACCCTTTAAAGTAATACTGCGTGGAACCCATCCAATGGGTCCCAAATCTCCAGGTTCAAGGGCATCTTCGTACATCGAAAACATACATGAGAAACCCAGAAGATGGTACACCGTGTGATCGGGAAAGGTTTCTAAAACGCACCTCATTTCTCATCTCCTTGTGCTCCGGTTCGCCTTTCCAGCCGCTATACTAGCAATCTCCCTGCCTGGAGAATCAGCACCTTTAACCTCCTGTTCCAAACAGGTTGCAATTTGTCCTGAGGATGAACGGGAAGAGGGGGAACCAATGAGAGACTAGCTCTAGGTGTTGGGACAGGCACAGGTCACTCTATTTTCCCATCAGGAAGAAGAATTAACCACAGGCTCAGCCTGCCGCCCGAAGCCAGAATAGGGCCTGAAGCAAACCTGCGCTTTTGCGGCCAGCTCCCAAGAAAGCGAGTTGAAAAATGGAGCTCAGGGGCACTGCAATTCACAAACCTGCAGACTTAGAAATGATAACTCTCGTCCACAAATATATTGAGGGAAGGCAACGAAGAGGATTTGAAAGCAAGGCAGAATTGCAGGAATCAGATTTCAGGAGGTAGATTCGAATCGCCTTTAAAGCACAGGAAAAGCGGCAAAACCTCGACAATGATGCCCTTGGCCAAAAAGGGCATATGCGTTTTTTCCTGAATATATTCAGGGAAAAAACGCATACGCCCTTTTTGGCCAACCAAGCAACCTGGAAAGGCAAATCAGCGCTACAAAGAAGTCTCGCTTCCCATCGGTCAAAAGGGCCAGGCTGAATAAAGTGTCAAAACCAGAAATGCAGGACAGGCCATGGAGAAATGGGAGCCTTGCTACGCTGATGGGCGGGATGTAAATTGCCAACAGCCACTCTGGAGAAGTGTACGGTGTGTCCTGAAACATCTAAAAAACTCAGCTTAGAGAGCATAGGGCACTTCCACTCATGGGCGTGTAAATTGGGAAAACTAAAAATCAGCAAGACACAGGCACCCCAAAGTTTAGGGCTGCTCTGTTGACAAGAACCTCCACTTTGTCACACCTTAAATATCCCGGAAAGACAAGAATGGATAAAGAAGTTGTGGTCCTTATGTACAATGGAATATCACTCAGCCATGAAATCAACGTCATAAGGCTAGTAGCAGCATGATGAGTGGATTTGGGTACGACGATTCTAAGTGAAATAAGTCACACAGAAAAAGACACTTATCATAAGATATCACTTATAGAGGGAATGTAAAAACCGCTACCCTTGAACTGAATTACATAACAGGTCAGAGTCACACGTTTAGAAAACACACTAGGGCTGCTTAACGGGAAAGGTGAGGTGGGGTGATGCATAAAACAAGGGTTTCAAATTAGCTCAGATAGCGTTCCATAAACCCAATATGTAATAGACAAGACCTACTCCTTCCTCAGTGAACTGGACTCAACACGCCCTATTCATCGCCCAAGAATATATCTGACTAGTAAGAATCTTAAAACCTATGTATTGATATCTCTCTGTAAGTGAGTGAAGTGGGTGAAAAGCGGCATAACCACAGCAGTGAAAAGCAGCTAAACCCCATTATACAAATCAATTACTTTTAAAAACCCGTGAAACAAAGACAGTGAAAGAGAGAGAAATTCTGACAAAATTCGTTCAGGGGCTGTGATGCAACCTGGATTGACCATATGTAGACCCACAGATGGATGAGACATAAGGGTGGACACTCTTGGGGCTGAGAGGTTTGGTGAGGTTGGGTGAGCAAACGCAGACCCTTTAAAGTAATACTGTGTGGTACCCATCCCATGGGTCCCAAATCTCCAGGTTCAAGGGCATCTTCCTACATCGAAAACATGCATGAGAAACCCAGAAGATGGTACACCGTGTGATCGGGAAAGGTTTCTAAAACGCACCTCATTTCTCTTCTCCTTGTGCTCCGGTTCGCCATTCCAGCCGCTATACTAGCAATCTCCCTGCCTGGAGAATCAGCACCTTTAACCTCCTGTTCCGTACAGGTTGCAATTTGTCCTGAGGATGAACGGGAAGAGGGGGAACCAATGAGAGACTAGCTCTAGGTGTTGGGACAGGCACAGGTCACTCTATTTTCCCATCAGGAAGAAGAATTAACCACAGGCTCAGCCTGCCGCCCGAAGCCAGAATAGGGCCTGAAGCAAACCTGCGCTTTTGCGGCCAGCTCCCAAGAAAGCGAGTTGAAAAATGGAGCTCAGGGGCACTGCAATTCACAAACCTGCAGACTTAGAAATGATAACTCTCCTCCACAAATATATTGAGGGAAGGCAACGAAGAGGATTTGAAAGCAAGGCAGAATTGCAGGAATCAGATTTCAGGAGGTAGATTCGAATCGCCTTTAAAGCACAGGAAAAGCGGCAAAACCTCGACAATGATGCCCTTGGCCAAAAAGGGCGTATGCGTTTTTTCCTGAATATATTCAGGGAAAAAACGCATACGCCCTTTTTGGCCAACCAAGCAACCTGGAAAGGCAAATCAGCGCTACAAAGAAGTCTCGCTTCCCATCGGTCAAAAGGGCCAGGCTGAATAAAGTGTCAAAACCAGAAATGCAGGACAGGCCATGGAGAAATGGGAGCCTTGCTACGCTGATGGGCGGGATGTAAATTGCCAACAGCCACTCTGGAGAAGTGTACGGTGTGTCCTGAAACATCTAAAAAACTCAGCTTAGAGAGCATAGGGCACTTCCACTCATGGGCGTGTAAATTGGGAAAACTAAAAATCAGCAAGACACAGGCACCCCAAAGTTTAGGGCTGCTCTGTTGACAAGAACCTCCACTTTGTGACACCTTAAATATCCCAGGAAAGACAAGAATGGACAAAGAAGTTGTGGTCCTTATGTACAATGGAATATCACTCAGCCATGAAATCAACGTCATAAGGCTAGTAGCAGCATGATGAGTGGATTTGGGTACGACGATTCTAAGTGAAATAAGTCACACAGAAAAAGACACTTATCATAGATATCACTTATAGAGGGAATGTAAAAACCGCTACCCTTGAACTGAATTACATAACAGGTCAGAGTCACACGTTTAGAAAACACACTAGGGCTGCTTAACGGGAAAGGTGAGGTGGGGTGATGCATAAAACAAGGGTTTCAAATTAGCTCAGATAGCGTTCCATAAACCCAATATGTAATAGACAAGACCTACTCCTTCCTCAGTGAACTGGACTCAACACGCCCTATTCATCGCCCAAGAATATATCTGACTAGTAAGAATCTTAAAACCTATGTATTGATATCTCTCTGTAAGTGAGTGAAGTGGGTGAAAAGCGGCATAACCACAGCAGTGAAAAGCAGCTAAACCCCATTATACAAATCAATTACTTTTAAAAACCCGTGAAACAAAGACAGTGAAAGAGAGAGAAATTCTGACAAAATTCGTTCAGGGGCTGTGATGCAACCTGGATTGACCATATGTAGACCCACAGATGGATGAGACATAAGGGTGGACACTCTTGGGGCTGAGAGGTTTGGTGAGGTTGGGTGAGCAAACGCAGACCCTTTAAAGTAATACTGCGTGGAACCCATCCAATGGGTCCCAAATCTCCAGGTTCAAGGGCATCTTCGTACATCGAAAACATACATGAGAAACCCAGAAGATGGTACACCGTGTGATCGGGAAAGGTTTCTAAAACGCACCTCATTTCTCATCTCCTTGTGCTCCGGTTCGCCT
This sequence comes from Balaenoptera borealis, assembly GCF_965194805.1. Classification (NCBI taxonomy): domain Eukaryota; kingdom Metazoa; phylum Chordata; class Mammalia; order Artiodactyla; family Balaenopteridae; genus Balaenoptera; species Balaenoptera borealis. Next base: position 56,907 of record NW_028123297.1, read on the forward strand.
TTCCAGCCGCTATACTAGCAATCTCCCTGCCTGGAGAATCAGCACCTTTAACCTCCTGTTCCAAACAGGTTGCAATTTGTCCTGAGGATGAACGGGAAGAGGGGGAACCAATGAGAGACTAGCTCTAGGTGTTGGGACAGGCACAGGTCACTCTATTTTCCCATCAGGAAGAAGAATTAACCACAGGCTCAGCCTGCCGCCCGAAGCCAGAATAGGGCCTGAAGCAAACCTGCGCTTTTGCGGCCAGCTCCCAAGAAAGCGAGTTGAAAAATGGAGCTCAGGGGCACTGCAATTCACAAACCTGCAGACTTAGAAATGATAACTCTCGTCCACAAATATATTGAGGGAAGGCAACGAAGAGGATTTGAAAGCAAGGCAGAATTGCAGGAATCAGATTTCAGGAGGTAGATTCGAATCGCCTTTAAAGCACAGGAAAAGCGGCAAAACCTCGACAATGATGCCCTTGGCCAAAAAGGGCATATGCGTTTTTTCCTGAATATATTCAGGGAAAAAACGCATACGCCCTTTTTGGCCAACCAAGCAACCTGGAAAGGCAAATCAGCGCTACAAAGAAGTCTCGCTTCCCATCGGTCAAAAGGGCCAGGCTGAATAAAGTGTCAAAACCAGAAATGCAGGACAGGCCATGGAGAAATGGGAGCCTTGCTACGCTGATGGGCGGGATGTAAATTGCCAACAGCCACTCTGGAGAAGTGTACGGTGTGTCCTGAAACATCTAAAAAACTCAGCTTAGAGAGCATAGGGCACTTCCACTCATGGGCGTGTAAATTGGGAAAACTAAAAATCAGCAAGACACAGGCACCCCAAAGTTTAGGGCTGCTCTGTTGACAAGAACCTCCACTTTGTCACACCTTAAATATCCCGGAAAGACAAGAATGGATAAAGAAGTTGTGGTCCTTATGTACAATGGAATATCACTCAGCCATGAAATCAACGTCATAAGGCTAGTAGCAGCATGATGAGTGGATTTGGGTACGACGATTCTAAGTGAAATAAGTCACACAGAAAAAGACACTTATCATAAGATATCACTTATAGAGGGAATGTAAAAACCGCTACCCTTGAACTGAATTACATAACAGGTCAGAGTCACACGTTTAGAAAACACACTAGGGCTGCTTAACGGGAAAGGTGAGGTGGGGTGATGCATAAAACAAGGGTTTCAAATTAGCTCAGATAGCGTTCCATAAACCCAATATGTAATAGACAAGACCTACTCCTTCCTCAGTGAACTGGACTCAACACGCCCTATTCATCGCCCAAGAATATATCTGACTAGTAAGAATCTTAAAACCTATGTATTGATATCTCTCTGTAAGTGAGTGAAGTGGGTGAAAAGCGGCATAACCACAGCAGTGAAAAGCAGCTAAACCCCATTATACAAATCAATTACTTTTAAAAACCCGTGAAACAAAGACAGTGAAAGAGAGAGAAATTCTGACAAAATTCGTTCAGGGGCTGTGATGCAACCTGGATTGACCATATGTAGACCCACAGATGGATGAGACATAAGGGTGGACACTCTTGGGGCTGAGAGGTTTGGTGAGGTTGGGTGAGCAAACACAGACCCTTTAAAGTAATACTGTGTGGTACCCATCCCATGGGTCCCAAATCTCCAGGTTCAAGGGCATCTTCCTACATCGAAAACATGCATGAGAAACCCAGAAGATGGTACACCGTGTGATCGGGAAAGGTTTCTAAAACGCACCTCATTTCTCTTCTCCTTGTGCTCCGGTTCGCCATTCCAGCCGCTATACTAGCAATCTCCCTGCCTGGAGAATCAGCACCTTTAACCTCCTGTTCCGTACAGGTTGCAATTTGTCCTGAGGATGAACGGGAAGAGGGGGAACCAATGAGAGACTAGCTCTAGGTGTTGGGACAGGCACAGGTCACTCTATTTTCCCATCAGGAAGAAGAATTAACCACAGGCTCAGCCTGCCGCCCGAAGCCAGAATAGGGCCTGAAGCAAACCTGCGCTTTTGCGGCCAGCTCCCAAGAAAGCGAGTTGAAAAATGGAGCTCAGGGGCACTGCAATTCACAAACCTGCAGACTTAGAAATGATAACTCTCCTCCACAAATATATTGAGGGAAGGCAACGAAGAGGATTTGAAAGCAAGGCAGAATTGCAGGAATCAGATTTCAGGAGGTAGATTCGAATCGCCTTTAAAGCACAGGAAAAGCGGCAAAACCTCGACAATGATGCCCTTGGCCAAAAAGGGCGTATGCGTTTTTTCCTGAATATATTCAGGAAAAAACGCATACGCCCTTTTTGGCCAACCAAGCAACCTGGAAAGGCAAATCAGCGCTACAAAGAAGTCTCGCTTCCCATCGGTCAAAAGGGCCAGGCTGAATAAAGTGTCAAAACCAGAAATGCAGGACAGGCCATGGAGAAATGGGAGCCTTGCTACGCTGATGGGCGGGATGTAAATTGCCAACAGCCACTCTGGAGAAGTGTACGGTGTGTCCTGAAACATCTAAAAAACTCAGCTTAGAGAGCATAGGGCACTTCCACTCATGGGCGTGTAAATTGGGAAAACTAAAAATCAGCAAGACACAGGCACCCCAAAGTTTAGGGCTGCTCTGTTGACAAGAACCTCCACTTTGTGACACCTTAAATATCCCAGGAAAGACAAGAATGGACAAAGAAGTTGTGGTCCTTATGTACAATGGAATATCACTCAGCCATGAAATCAACGTCATAAGGCTAGTAGCAGCATGATGAGTGGATTTGGGTACGACGATTCTAAGTGAAATAAGTCACACAGAAAAAGACACTTATCATAGATATCACTTATAGAGGGAATGTAAAAACCGCTACCCTTGAACTGAATTACATAACAGGTCAGAGTCACACGTTTAGAAAACACACTAGGGCTGCTTAACGGGAAAGGTGAGGTGGGGTGATGCATAAAACAAGGGTTTCAAATTAGCTCAGATAGCGTTCCATAAACCCAATATGTAATAGACAAGACCTACTCCTTCCTCAGTGAACTGGACTCAACACGCCCTATTCATCGCCCAAGAATATATCTGACTAGTAAGAATCTTAAAACCTATGTATTGATATCTCTCTGTAAGTGAGTGAAGTGGGTGAAAAGCGGCATAACCACAGCAGTGAAAAGCAGCTAAACCCCATTATACAAATCAATTACTTTTAAAAACCCGTGAAACAAAGACAGTGAAAGAGAGAGAAATTCTGACAAAATTCGTTCAGGGGCTGTGATGCAACCTGGATTGACCATATGTAGACCCACAGATGGATGAGACATAAGGGTGGACACTCTTGGGGCTGAGAGGTTTGGTGAGGTTGGGTGAGCAAACGCAGACCCTTTAAAGTAATACTGCGTGGAACCCATCCAATGGGTCCCAAATCTCCAGGTTCAAGGGCATCTTCGTACATCGAAAACATACATGAGAAACCCAGAAGATGGTACACCGTGTGATCGGGAAAGGTTTCTAAAACGCACCTCATTTCTCATCTCCTTGTGCTCCGGTTCGCCTTTCCAGCCGCTATACTAGCAATCTCCCTGCCTGGAGAATCAGCACCTTTAACCTCCTGTTCCAAACAGGTTGCAATTTGTCCTGAGGATGAACGGGAAGAGGGGGAACCAATGAGAGACTAGCTCTAGGTGTTGGGACAGGCACAGGTCACTCTATTTTCCCATCAGGAAGAAGAATTAACCACAGGCTCAGCCTGCCGCCCGAAGCCAGAATAGGGCCTGAAGCAAACCTGCGCTTTTGCGGCCAGCTCCCAAGAAAGCGAGTTGAAAAATGGAGCTCAGGGGCACTGCAATTCACAAACCTGCAGACTTAGAAATGATAACTCTCCTCCACAAATATATTGAGGGAAGGCAACGAAGAGGATTTGAAAGCAAGGCAGAATTGCAGGAAACAGATTTCAGGAGGTAGATTCGAATCGCCTTTAAAGCACAGGAAAAGCGGCAAAACCTCGACAATGATGCCCTTGGCCAAAAAGGGCGTATGCGTTTTTTCCTGAATATATTCAGGAAAAAACGCATACGCCCTTTTTGGCCAACCAAGCAACCTGGAAAGGCAAATCAGCGCTACAAAGAAGTCTCGCTTCCCATCGGTCAAAAGGGCCAGGCTGAATAAAGTGTCAAAACCAGAAATGCAGGACAGGCCATGGAGAAATGGGAGCCTTGCTACGCTGATGGGCGGGATGTAAATTGCCAACAGCCACTCTGGAGAAGTGTACGGTGTGTCCTGAAACATCTAAAAAACTCAGCTTAGAGAGCATAGGGCACTTCCACTCATGGGCGTGTAAATTGGGAAAACTAAAAATCAGCAAGACACAGGCACCCCAAAGTTTAGGGCTGCTCTGTTGACAAGAACCTCCACTTTGTCACACCTTAAATATCCCAGGAAAGACAAGAATGGACAAAGAAGTTGTGGTCCTTATGTACAATGGAATATCACTCAGCCATGAAATCAACGTCATAAGGCTAGGAGCAGCATGATGAGTGGATTTGGGTACGACGATTCTAAGTGAAATAAGTCACACAGAAAAAGACACTTATCATAAGATATCACTTATAGAGGGAATGTAAAAACCGCTACCCTTGAACTGAATTACATAACAGGTCAGAGTCACACGTTTAGAAAACACACTAGGGCTGCTTAACGGGAAAGGTGAGGTGGGGTGATGCATAAAACAAGGGTTTCAAATTAGCTCAGATAGCGTTCCATAAACCCAATATGTAATAGACAAGACCTACTCCTTCCTCAGTGAACTGGACTCAACACGCCCTATTCATCGCCCAAGAATATATCTGACTAGTAAGAATCTTAAAACCTATGTATTGATATCTCTCTGTAAGTGAGTGAAGTGGGTGAAAAGCGGCATAACCACAGCAGTGAAAAGCAGCTAAACCCCATTATACAAATCAATTACTTTTAAAAACCCGTGAAACAAAGACAGTGAAAGAGAGAGAAATTCTGACAAAATTCGTTCAGGGGCTGTGATGCAACCTGGATTGACCATATGTAGACCCACAGATGGATGAGACATAAGGGTGGACACTCTTGGGGCTGAGAGGTTTGGTGAGGTTGGGTGAGCAAACGCAGACCCTTTAAAGTAATACTGTGTGGTACCCATCCCATGGGTCCCAAATCTCCAGGTTCAAGGGCATCTTCCTACATCGAAAACATGCATGAGAAACCCAGAAGATGGTACACCGTGTGATCGGGAAAGGTTTCTAAAACGCACCTCATTTCTCTTCTCCTTGTGCTCCGGTTCGCCATTCCAGCCGCTATACTAGCAATCTCCCTGCCTGGAGAATCAGCACCTTTAACCTCCTGTTCCGTACAGGTTGCAATTTGTCCTGAGGATGAACGGGAAGAGGGGGAACCAATGAGAGACTAGCTCTAGGTGTTGGGACAGGCACAGGTCACTCTATTTTCCCATCAGGAAGAAGAATTAACCACAGGCTCAGCCTGCCGCCCGAAGCCAGAATAGGGCCTGAAGCAAACCTGCGCTTTTGCGGCCAGCTCCCAAGAAAGCGAGTTGAAAAATGGAGCTCAGGGGCACTGCAATTCACAAACCTGCAGACTTAGAAATGATAACTCTCGTCCACAAATATATTGAGGGAAGGCAACGAAGAGGATTTGAAAGCAAGGCAGAATTGCAGGAATCAGATTTCAGGAGGTAGATTCGAATCGCCTTTAAAGCACAGGAAAAGCGGCAAAACCTCGACAATGATACCCTTGGCCAAAAAGGGCATATGCGTTTTTTCCTGAATATATTCAGGGAAAAAACGCATACGCCCTTTTTGGCCAACCAAGCAACCTGGAAAGGCAAATCAGCGCTACAAAGAAGTCTCGCTTCCCATCGGTCAAAAGGGCCAGGCTGAATAAAGTGTCAAAACCAGAAATGCAGGACAGGCCATGGAGAAATGGGAGCCTTGCTACGCTGATGGGCGGGATGTAAATTGCCAACAGCCACTCTGGAGAAGTGTACGGTGTGTCCTGAAACATCTAAAAAACTCAGCTTAGAGAGCATAGGGCACTTCCACTCATGGGCGTGTAAATTGGGAAAACTAAAAATCAGCAAGACACAGGCACCCCAAAGTTTAGGGCTGCTCTGTTGACAAGAACCTCCACTTTGTCACACCTTAAATATCCCAGGAAAGACAAGAATGGATAAAGAAGTTGTGGTCCTTATGTACAATGGAATATCACTCAGCCATGAAATCAACGTCATAAGGCTAGTAGCAGCATGATGAGTGGATTTGGGTACGACGATTCTAAGTGAAATAAGTCACACAGAAAAAGACACTTATCATAAGATATCACTTATAGAGGGAATGTAAAAACCGCTACCCTTGAACTGAATTACATAACAGGTCAGAGTCACACGTTTAGAAAACACACTAGGGCTGCTTAACGGGAAAGGTGAGGTGGGGTGATGCATAAAACAAGGGTTTCAAATTAGCTCAGATAGCGTTCCATAAACCCAATATGTAATAGACAAGACCTCCTCCTTCCTCAGTGAACTGGACTCAACACGCCCTATTCATCGCCCAAGAATATATCTGACTAGTAAGAATCTTAAAACCTATGTATTGATATCTCTCTGTAAGTGAGTCAAGTGGGTGAAAAGCGGCATAACCACAGCAGTGAAAAGCAGCTAAACCCCATTATACAAATCAATTACTTTTAAAAACCCGTGAAACAAAGACAGTGAAAGAGAGAGAAATTCTGACAAAATTCGTTCAGGGGCTGTGATGCAACCTGGATTGACCATATGTAGACCCACAGATGGATGAGACATAAGGGTGGACACTCTTGGGGCTGAGAGGTTTGGTGAGGTTGGGTGAGCAAACGCAGACCCTTTAAAGTAATACTGTGTGGTACCCATCCCATGGGTCCCAAATCTCCAGGTTCAAGGGCATCTTCCTACATCGAAAACATGCATGAGAAACCCAGAAGATGGTACACCGTGTGATCGGGAAAGGTTTCTAAAACGCACCTCATTTCTCTTCTCCTTGTGCTCCGGTTCGCCATTCCAGCCGCTATACTAGCAATCTCCCTGCCTGGAGAATCAGCACCTTTAACCTCCTGTTCCGTACAGGTTGCAATTTGTCCTGAGGATGAACGGGAAGAGGGGGAACCAATGAGAGACTAGCTCTAGGTGTTGGGACAGGCACAGGTCACTCTATTTTCCCATCAGGAAGAAGAATTAACCACAGGCTCAGCCTGCCGCCCGAAGCCAGAATAGGGCCTGAAGCAAACCTGCGCTTTTGCGGCCAGCTCCCAAGAAAGCGAGTTGAAAAATGGAGCTCAGGGGCACTGCAATTCACAAACCTGCAGACTTAGAAATGATAACTCTCCTCCACAAATATATTGAGGGAAGGCAACGAAGAGGATTTGAAAGCAAGGCAGAATTGCAGGAATCAGATTTCAGGAGGTAGATTCGAATCGCCTTTAAAGCACAGGAAAAGCGGCAAAACCTCGACAATGATGCCCTTGGCCAAAAAGGGCGTATGCGTTTTTTCCTGAATATATTCAGGGAAAAAACGCATACGCCCTTTTTGGCCAACCAAGCAACCTGGAAAGGCAAATCAGCGCTACAAAGAAGTCTCGCTTCCCATCGGTCAAAAGGGCCAGGCTGAATAAAGTGTCAAAACCAGAAATGCAGGACAGGCCATGGAGAAATGGGAGCCTTGCTACGCTGATGGGCGGGATGTAAATTGCCAACAGCCACTCTGGAGAAGTGTACGGTGTGTCCTGAAACATCTAAAAAACTCAGCTTAGAGAGCATAGGGCACTTCCACTCATGGGCGTGTAAATTGGGAAAACTAAAAATCAGCAAGACACAGGCACCCCAAAGTTTAGGGCTGCTCTGTTGACAAGAACCTCCACTTTGTGACACCTTAAATATCCCAGGAAAGATAAGAATGGACAGAGAAGTTGTGGTCCTTATGTACAATGGAATATCACTCAGCCATGAAATCAACGTCATAAGGCTAGTAGCAGCATGATGAGTGGATTTGGGTACGACGATTCTAAGTGAAATAAGTCACACAGAAAAAGACACTTATCATAGATATCACTTATAGAGGGAATGTAAAAACCGCTACCCTTGAACTGAATTACATAACAGGTCAGAGTCACACGTTTAGAAAACACACTAGGGCTGCTTAACGGGAAAGGTGAGGTGGGGTGATGCATAAAACAAGGGTTTCAAATTAGCTCAGATAGCGTTCCATAAACCCAATATGTAATAGACAAGACCTACTCCTTCCTCAGTGAACTGGACTCAACACGCCCTATTCATCGCCCAAGAATATATCTGACTAGTAAGAATCTTAAAACCTATGTATTGATATCTCTCTGTAAGTGAGTGAAGTGGGTGAAAAGCGGCATAACCACAGCAGTGAAAAGCAGCTAAACCCCATTATACAAATCAATTACTTTTAAAAACCCGTGAAACAAAGACAGTGAAAGAGAGAGAAATTCTGACAAAATTCGTTCAGGGGCTGTGATGCAACCTGGATTGACCATATGTAGACCCACAGATGGATGAGACATAAGGGTGGACACTCTTGGGGCTGAGAGGTTTGGTGAGGTTGGGTGAGCAAACGCAGACCCTTTAAAGTAATACTGCGTGGAACCCATCCAATGGGTCCCAAATCTCCAGGTTCAAGGGCATCTTCGTACATCGAAAACATACATGAGAAACCCAGAAGATGGTACACCGTGTGATCGGGAAAGGTTTCTAAAACGCACCTCATTTCTCATCTCCTTGTGCTCCGGTTCGCCTTTCCAGCCGCTATACTAGCAATCTCCCTGCCTGGAGAATCAGCACCTTTAACCTCCTGTTCCAAACAGGTTGCAATTTGTCCTGAGGATGAACGGGAAGAGGGGGAACCAATGAGAGACTAGCTCTAGGTGTTGGGACAGGCACAGGTCACTCTATTTTCCCATCAGGAAGAAGAATTAACCACAGGCTCAGCCTGCCGCCCGAAGCCAGAATAGGGCCTGAAGCAAACCTGCGCTTTTGCGGCCAGCTCCCAAGAAAGCGAGTTGAAAAATGGAGCTCAGGGGCACTGCAATTCACAAACCTGCAGACTTAGAAATGATAACTCTCCTCCACAAATATATTGAGGGAAGGCAACGAAGAGGATTTGAAAGCAAGGCAGAATTGCAGGAAACAGATTTCAGGAGGTAGATTCGAATCGCCTTTAAAGCACAGGAAAAGCGGCAAAACCTCGACAATGATGCCCTTGGCCAAAAAGGGCGTATGCGTTTTTTCCTGAATATATTCAGGAAAAAACGCATACGCCCTTTTTGGCCAACCAAGCAACCTGGAAAGGCAAATCAGCGCTACAAAGAAGTCTCGCTTCCCATCGGTCAAAAGGGCCAGGCTGAATAAAGTGTCAAAACCAGAAATGCAGGACAGGCCATGGAGAAATGGGAGCCTTGCTACGCTGATGGGCGGGATGTAAATTGCCAACAGCCACTCTGGAGAAGTGTACGGTGTGTCCTGAAACATCTAAAAAACTCAGCTTAGAGAGCATAGGGCACTTCCACTCATGGGCGTGTAAATTGGGAAAACTAAAAATCAGCAAGACACAGGCACCCCAAAGTTTAGGGCTGCTCTGTTGACAAGAACCTCCACTTTGTCACACCTTAAATATCCCAGGAAAGACAAGAATGGACAAAGAAGTTGTGGTCCTTATGTACAATGGAATATCACTCAGCCATGAAATCAACGTCATAAGGCTAGGAGCAGCATGATGAGTGGATTTGGGTACGACGATTCTAAGTGAAATAAGTCACACAGAAAAAGACACTTATCATAAGATATCACTTATAGAGGGAATGTAAAAACCGCTACCCTTGAACTGAATTACATAACAGGTCAGAGTCACACGTTTAGAAAACACACTAGGGCTGCTTAACGGGAAAGGTGAGGTGGGGTGATGCATAAAACAAGGGTTTCAAATTAGCTCAGATAGCGTTCCATAAACCCAATATGTAATAGACAAGACCTACTCCTTCCTCAGTGAACTGGACTCAACACGCCCTATTCATCGCCCAAGAATATATCTGACTAGTAAGAATCTTAAAACCTATGTATTGATATCTCTCTGTAAGTGAGTGAAGTGGGTGAAAAGCGGCATAACCACAGCAGTGAAAAGCAGCTAAACCCCATTATACAAATCAATTACTTTTAAAAACCCGTGAAACAAAGACAGTGAAAGAGAGAGAAATTCTGACAAAATTCGTTCAGGGGCTGTGATGCAACCTGGATTGACCATATGTAGACCCACAGATGGATGAGACATAAGGGTGGACACTCTTGGGGCTGAGAGGTTTGGTGAGGTTGGGTGAGCAAACGCAGACCCTTTAAAGTAATACTGTGTGGTACCCATCCCATGGGTCCCAAATCTCCAGGTTCAAGGGCATCTTCCTACATCGAAAACATGCATGAGAAACCCAGAAGATGGTACACCGTGTGATCGGGAAAGGTTTCTAAAACGCACCTCATTTCTCTTCTCCTTGTGCTCCGGTTCGCCATTCCAGCCGCTATACTAGCAATCTCCCTGCCTGGAGAATCAGCACCTTTAACCTCCTGTTCCGTACAGGTTGCAATTTGTCCTGAGGATGAACGGGAAGAGGGGGAACCAATGAGAGACTAGCTCTAGGTGTTGGGACAGGCACAGGTCACTCTATTTTCCCATCAGGAAGAAGAATTAACCACAGGCTCAGCCTGCCGCCCGAAGCCAGAATAGGGCCTGAAGCAAACCTGCGCTTTTGCGGCCAGCTCCCAAGAAAGCGAGTTGAAAAATGGAGCTCAGGGGCACTGCAATTCACAAACCTGCAGACTTAGAAATGATAACTCTCCTCCACAAATATATTGAGGGAAGGCAACGAAGAGGATTTGAAAGCAAGGCAGAATTGCAGGAATCAGATTTCAGGAGGTAGATTCGAATCGCCTTTAAAGCACAGGAAAAGCGGCAAAACCTCGACAATGATGCCCTTGGCCAAAAAGGGCGTATGCGTTTTTTCCTGAATATATTCAGGGAAAAAACGCATACGCCCTTTTTGGCCAACCAAGCAACCTGGAAAGGCAAATCAGCGCTACAAAGAAGTCTCGCTTCCCATCGGTCAAAAGGGCCAGGCTGAATAAAGTGTCAAAACCAGAAATGCAGGACAGGCCATGGAGAAATGGGAGCCTTGCTACGCTGATGGGCGGGATGTAAATTGCCAACAGCCACTCTGGAGAAGTGTACGGTGTGTCCTGAAACATCTAAAAAACTCAGCTTAGAGAGCATAGGGCACTTCCACTCATGGGCGTGTAAATTGGGAAAACTAAAAATCAGCAAGACACAGGCACCCCAAAGTTTAGGGCTGCTCTGTTGACAAGAACCTCCACTTTGTGACACCTTAAATATCCCAGGAAAGACAAGAATGGACAAAGAAGTTGTGGTCCTTATGTACAATGGAATATCACTCAGCCATGAAATCAACGTCATAAGGCTAGTAGCAGCATGATGAGTGGATTTGGGTACGACGATTCTAAGTGAAATAAGTCACACAGAAAAAGACACTTATCATAAGATATCACTTATAGAGGGAATGTAAAAACCGCTACCCTTGAACTGAATTACATAACAGGTCAGAGTCACACGTTTAGAAAACACACTAGGGCTGCTTAACGGGAAAGGTGAGGTGGGGTGATGCATAAAACAAGGGTTTCAAATTAGCTCAGATAGCGTTCCATAAACCCAATATGTAATAGACAAGACCTACTCCTTCCTCAGTGAACTGGACTCAACACGCCCTATTCATCGCCCAAGAATATATCTGACTAGTAAGAATCTTAAAACCTATGTATTGATATCTCTCTGTAAGTGAGTGAAGTGGGTGAAAAGCGGCATAACCACAGCAGTGAAAAGCAGCTAAACCCCATTATACAAATCAATTACTTTTAAAAACCCGTGAAACAAAGACAGTGAAAGAGAGAGAAATTCTGACAAAATTCGTTCAGGGGCTGTGATGCAACCTGGATTGACCATATGTAGACCCACAGATGGATGAGACATAAGGGTGGACACTCTTGGGGCTGAGAGGTTTGGTGAGGTTGGGTGAGCAAACGCAGACCCTTTAAAGTAATACTGCGTGGAACCCATCCAATGGGTCCCAAATCTCCAGGTTCAAGGGCATCTTCGTACATCGAAAACATACATGAGAAACCCAGAAGATGGTACACCGTGTGATCGGGAAAGGTTTCTAAAACGCACCTCATTTCTCATCTCCTTGTGCTCCGGTTCGCCTTTCCAGCCGCTATACTAGCAATCTCCCTGCCTGGAGAATCAGCACCTTTAACCTCCTGTTCCAAACAGGTTGCAATTTGTCCTGAGGATGAACGGGAAGAGGGGGAACCAATGAGAGACTAGCTCTAGGTGTTGGGACAGGCACAGGTCACTCTATTTTCCCATCAGGAAGAAGAATTAACCACAGGCTCAGCCTGCCGCCCGAAGCCAGAATAGGGCCTGAAGCAAACCTGCGCTTTTGCGGCCAGCTCCCAAGAAAGCGAGTTGAAAAATGGAGCTCAGGGGCACTGCAATTCACAAACCTGCAGACTTAGAAATGATAACTCTCCTCCACAAATATATTGAGGGAAGGCAACGAAGAGGATTTGAAAGCAAGGCAGAATTGCAGGAAACAGATTTCAGGAGGTAGATTCGAATCGCCTTTAAAGCACAGGAAAAGCGGCAAAACCTCGACAATGATGCCCTTGGCCAAAAAGGGCGTATGCGTTTTTTCCTGAATATATTCAGGAAAAAACGCATACGCCCTTTTTGGCCAACCAAGCAACCTGGAAAGGCAAATCAGCGCTACAAAGAAGTCTCGCTTCCCATCGGTCAAAAGGGCCAGGCTGAATAAAGTGTCAAAACCAGAAATGCAGGACAGGCCATGGAGAAATGGGAGCCTTGCTACGCTGATGGGCGGGATGTAAATTGCCAACAGCCACTCTGGAGAAGTGTACGGTGTGTCCTGAAACATCTAAAAAACTCAGCTTAGAGAGCATAGGGCACTTCCACTCATGGGCGTGTAAATTGGGAAAACTAAAAATCAGCAAGACACAGGCACCCCAAAGTTTAGGGCTGCTCTGTTGACAAGAACCTCCACTTTGTCACACCTTAAATATCCCAGGAAAGACAAGAATGGACAAAGAAGTTGTGGTCCTTATGTACAATGGAATATCACTCAGCCATGAAATCAACGTCATAAGGCTAGGAGCAGCATGATGAGTGGATTTGGGTACGACGATTCTAAGTGAAATAAGTCACACAGAAAAAGACACTTATCATAAGATATCACTTATAGAGGGAATGTAAAAACCGCTACCCTTGAACTGAATTACATAACAGGTCAGAGTCACACGTTTAGAAAACACACTAGGGCTGCTTAACGGGAAAGGTGAGGTGGGGTGATGCATAAAACAAGGGTTTCAAATTAGCTCAGATAGCGTTCCATAAACCCAATATGTAATAGACAAGACCTACTCCTTCCTCAGTGAACTGGACTCAACACGCCCTATTCATCGCCCAAGAATATATCTGACTAGTAAGAATCTTAAAACCTATGTATTGATATCTCTCTGTAAGTGAGTGAAGTGGGTGAAAAGCGGCATAACCACAGCAGTGAAAAGCAGCTAAACCCCATTATACAAATCAATTACTTTTAAAAACCCGTGAAACAAAGACAGTGAAAGAGAGAGAAATTCTGACAAAATTCGTTCAGGGGCTGTGATGCAACCTGGATTGACCATATGTAGACCCACAGATGGATGAGACATAAGGGTGGACACTCTTGGGGCTGAGAGGTTTGGTGAGGTTGGGTGAGCAAACGCAGACCCTTTAAAGTAATACTGTGTGGTACCCATCCCATGGGTCCCAAATCTCCAGGTTCAAGGGCATCTTCCTACATCGAAAACATGCATGAGAAACCCAGAAGATGGTACACCGTGTGATCGGGAAAGGTTTCTAAAACGCACCTCATTTCTCTTCTCCTTGTGCTCCGGTTCGCCATTCCAGCCGCTATACTAGCAATCTCCCTGCCTGGAGAATCAGCACCTTTAACCTCCTGTTCCGTACAGGTTGCAATTTGTCCTGAGGATGAACGGGAAGAGGGGGAACCAATGAGAGACTAGCTCTAGGTGTTGGGACAGGCACAGGTCACTCTATTTTCCCATCAGGAAGAAGAATTAACCACAGGCTCAGCCTGCCGCCCGAAGCCAGAATAGGGCCTGAAGCAAACCTGCGCTTTTGCGGCCAGCTCCCAAGAAAGCGAGTTGAAAAATGGAGCTCAGGGGCACTGCAATTCACAAACCTGCAGACTTAGAAATGATAACTCTCGTCCACAAATATATTGAGGGAAGGCAACGAAGAGGATTTGAAAGCAAGGCAGAATTGCAGGAATCAGATTTCAGGAGGTAGATTCGAATCGCCTTTAAAGCACAGGAAAAGCGGCAAAACCTCGACAATGATACCCTTGGCCAAAAAGGGCATATGCGTTTTTTCCTGAATATATTCAGGGAAAAAACGCATACGCCCTTTTTGGCCAACCAAGCAACCTGGAAAGGCAAATCAGCGCTACAAAGAAGTCTCGCTTCCCATCGGTCAAAAGGGCCAGGCTGAATAAAGTATCAAAACCAGAAATGCAGGACAGGCCATGGAGAAATGGGAGCCTTGCTACGCTGATGGGCGGGATGTAAATTGCCAACAGCCACTCTGGAGAAGTGTACGGTGTGTCCTGAAACATCTAAAAAACTCAGCTTAGAGAGCATAGGGCACTTCCACTCATGGGCGTGTAAATTGGGAAAACTAAAAATCAGCAAGACACAGGCACCCCAAAGTTTAGGGCTGCTCTGTTGACAAGAACCTCCACTTTGTCACACCTTAAATATCCCAGGAAAGACAAGAATGGATAAAGAAGTTGTGGTCCTTATGTACAATGGAATATCACTCAGCCATGAAATCAACGTCATAAGGCTAGTAGCAGCATGATGAGTGGATTTGGGTACGACGATTCTAAGTGAAATAAGTCACACAGAAAAAGACACTTATCATAAGATATCACTTATAGAGGGAATGTAAAAACCGCTACCCTTGAACTGAATTACATAACAGGTCAGAGTCACACGTTTAGAAAACACACTAGGGCTGCTTAACGGGAAAGGTGAGGTGGGGTGATGCATAAAACAAGGGTTTCAAATTAGCTCAGATAGCGTTCCATAAACCCAATATGTAATAGACAAGACCTACTCCTTCCTCAGTGAACTGGACTCAACACGCCCTATTCATCGCCCAAGAATATATCTGACTAGTAAGAATCTTAAAACCTATGTATTGATATCTCTCTGTAAGTGAGTGAAGTGGGTGAAAAGCGGCATAACCACAGCAGTGAAAAGCAGCTAAACCCCATTATACAAATCAATTACTTTTAAAAACCCGTGAAACAAAGACAGTGAAAGAGAGAGAAATTCTGACAAAATTCGTTCAGGGGCTGTGATGCAACCTGGATTGACCATATGTAGACCCACAGATGGATGAGACATAAGGGTGGACACTCTTGGGGCTGAGAGGTTTGGTGAGGTTGGGTGAGCAAACGCAGACCCTTTAAAGTAATACTGTGTGGTACCCATCCCATGGGTCCCAAATCTCCAGGTTCAAGGGCATCTTCCTACATCGAAAACATGCATGAGAAACCCAGAAGATGGTACACCGTGTGATCGGGAAAGGTTTCTAAAACGCACCTCATTTCTCTTCTCCTTGTGCTCCGGTTCGCCATTCCAGCCGCTATACTAGCAATCTCCCTGCCTGGAGAATCAGCACCTTTAACCTCCTGTTCCGTACAGGTTGCAATTTGTCCTGAGGATGAACGGGAAGAGGGGGAACCAATGAGAGACTAGCTCTAGGTGTTGGGACAGGCACAGGTCACTCTATTTTCCCATCAGGAAGAAGAATTAACCACAGGCTCAGCCTGCCGCCCGAAGCCAGAATAGGGCCTGAAGCAAACCTGCGCTTTTGCGGCCAGCTCCCAAGAAAGCGAGTTGAAAAATGGAGCTCAGGGGCACTGCAATTCACAAACCTGCAGACTTAGAAATGATAACTCTCCTCCACAAATATATTGAGGGAAGGCAACGAAGAGGATTTGAAAGCAAGGCAGAATTGCAGGAATCAGATTTCAGGAGGTAGATTCGAATCGCCTTTAAAGCACAGGAAAAGCGGCAAAACCTCGACAATGATGCCCTTGGCCAAAAAGGGCGTATGCGTTTTTTCCTGAATATATTCAGGGAAAAAACGCATACGCCCTTTTTGGCCAACCAAGCAACCTGGAAAGGCAAATCAGCGCTACAAAGAAGTCTCGCTTCCCATCGGTCAAAAGGGCCAGGCTGAATAAAGTGTCAAAACCAGAAATGCAGGACAGGCCATGGAGAAATGGGAGCCTTGCTACGCTGATGGGCGGGATGTAAATTGCCAACAGCCACTCTGGAGAAGTGTACGGTGTGTCCTGAAACATCTAAAAAACTCAGCTTAGAGAGCATAGGGCACTTCCACTCATGGGCGTGTAAATTGGGAAAACTAAAAATCAGCAAGACACAGGCACCCCAAAGTTTAGGGCTGCTCTGTTGACAAGAACCTCCACTTTGTGACACCTTAAATATCCCAGGAAAGACAAGAATGGACAAAGAAGTTGTGGTCCTTATGTACAATGGAATATCACTCAGCCATGAAATCAACGTCATAAGGCTAGTAGCAGCATGATGAGTGGATTTGGGTACGACGATTCTAAGTGAAATAAGTCACACAGAAAAAGACACTTATCATAAGATATCACTTATAGAGGGAATGTAAAAACCGCTACCCTTGAACTGAATTACATAACAGGTCAGAGTCACACGTTTAGAAAACACACTAGGGCTGCTTAACGGGAAAGGTGAGGTGGGGTGATGCATAAAACAAGGGTTTCAAATTAGCTCAGATAGCGTTCCATAAACCCAATATGTAATAGACAAGACCTACTCCTTCCTCAGTGAACTGGACTCAACACGCCCTATTCATCGCCCAAGAATATATCTGACTAGTAAGAATCTTAAAACCTATGTATTGATATCTCTCTGTAAGTGAGTGAAGTGGGTGAAAAGCGGCATAACCACAGCAGTGAAAAGCAGCTAAACCCCATTATACAAATCAATTACTTTTAAAAACCCGTGAAACAAAGACAGTGAAAGAGAGAGAAATTCTGACAAAATTCGTTCAGGGGCTGTGATGCAACCTGGATTGACCATATGTAGACCCACAGATGGATGAGACATAAGGGTGGACACTCTTGGGGCTGAGAGGTTTGGTGAGGTTGGGTGAGCAAACGCAGACCCTTTAAAGTAATACTGCGTGGAACCCATCCAATGGGTCCCAAATCTCCAGGTTCAAGGGCATCTTCGTACATCGAAAACATACATGAGAAACCCAGAAGATGGTACACCGTGTGATCGGGAAAGGTTTCTAAAACGCACCTCATTTCTCATCTCCTTGTGCTCCGGTTCGCCTTTCCAGCCGCTATACTAGCAATCTCCCTGCCTGGAGAATCAGCACCTTTAACCTCCTGTTCCAAACAGGTTGCAATTTGTCCTGAGGATGAACGGGAAGAGGGGGAACCAATGAGAGACTAGCTCTAGGTGTTGGGACAGGCACAGGTCACTCTATTTTCCCATCAGGAAGAAGAATTAACCACAGGCTCAGCCTGCCGCCCGAAGCCAGAATAGGGCCTGAAGCAAACCTGCGCTTTTGCGGCCAGCTCCCAAGAAAGCGAGTTGAAAAATGGAGCTCAGGGGCACTGCAATTCACAAACCTGCAGACTTAGAAATGATAACTCTCCTCCACAAATATATTGAGGGAAGGCAACGAAGAGGATTTGAAAGCAAGGCAGAATTGCAGGAAACAGATTTCAGGAGGTAGATTCGAATCGCCTTTAAAGCACAGGAAAAGCGGCAAAACCTCGACAATGATGCCCTTGGCCAAAAAGGGCGTATGCGTT
Source organism: Balaenoptera borealis (assembly GCF_965194805.1). NCBI lineage: Eukaryota > Metazoa > Chordata > Mammalia > Artiodactyla > Balaenopteridae > Balaenoptera > Balaenoptera borealis. The sequence continues at coordinate 74,997 of NW_028123297.1, forward strand.
TTTTCCTGAATATATTCAGGAAAAAACGCATACGCCCTTTTTGGCCAACCAAGCAACCTGGAAAGGCAAATCAGCGCTACAAAGAAGTCTCGCTTCCCATCGGTCAAAAGGGCCAGGCTGAATAAAGTGTCAAAACCAGAAATGCAGGACAGGCCATGGAGAAATGGGAGCCTTGCTACGCTGATGGGCGGGATGTAAATTGCCAACAGCCACTCTGGAGAAGTGTACGGTGTGTCCTGAAACATCTAAAAAACTCAGCTTAGAGAGCATAGGGCACTTCCACTCATGGGCGTGTAAATTGGGAAAACTAAAAATCAGCAAGACACAGGCACCCCAAAGTTTAGGGCTGCTCTGTTGACAAGAACCTCCACTTTGTCACACCTTAAATATCCCAGGAAAGACAAGAATGGACAAAGAAGTTGTGGTCCTTATGTACAATGGAATATCACTCAGCCATGAAATCAACGTCATAAGGCTAGGAGCAGCATGATGAGTGGATTTGGGTACGACGATTCTAAGTGAAATAAGTCACACAGAAAAAGACACTTATCATAAGATATCACTTATAGAGGGAATGTAAAAACCGCTACCCTTGAACTGAATTACATAACAGGTCAGAGTCACACGTTTAGAAAACACACTAGGGCTGCTTAACGGGAAAGGTGAGGTGGGGTGATGCATAAAACAAGGGTTTCAAATTAGCTCAGATAGCGTTCCATAAACCCAATATGTAATAGACAAGACCTACTCCTTCCTCAGTGAACTGGACTCAACACGCCCTATTCATCGCCCAAGAATATATCTGACTAGTAAGAATCTTAAAACCTATGTATTGATATCTCTCTGTAAGTGAGTGAAGTGGGTGAAAAGCGGCATAACCACAGCAGTGAAAAGCAGCTAAACCCCATTATACAAATCAATTACTTTTAAAAACCCGTGAAACAAAGACAGTGAAAGAGAGAGAAATTCTGACAAAATTCGTTCAGGGGCTGTGATGCAACCTGGATTGACCATATGTAGACCCACAGATGGATGAGACATAAGGGTGGACACTCTTGGGGCTGAGAGGTTTGGTGAGGTTGGGTGAGCAAACGCAGACCCTTTAAAGTAATACTGTGTGGTACCCATCCCATGGGTCCCAAATCTCCAGGTTCAAGGGCATCTTCCTACATCGAAAACATGCATGAGAAACCCAGAAGATGGTACACCGTGTGATCGGGAAAGGTTTCTAAAACGCACCTCATTTCTCTTCTCCTTGTGCTCCGGTTCGCCATTCCAGCCGCTATACTAGCAATCTCCCTGCCTGGAGAATCAGCACCTTTAACCTCCTGTTCCGTACAGGTTGCAATTTGTCCTGAGGATGAACGGGAAGAGGGGGAACCAATGAGAGACTAGCTCTAGGTGTTGGGACAGGCACAGGTCACTCTATTTTCCCATCAGGAAGAAGAATTAACCACAGGCTCAGCCTGCCGCCCGAAGCCAGAATAGGGCCTGAAGCAAACCTGCGCTTTTGCGGCCAGCTCCCAAGAAAGCGAGTTGAAAAATGGAGCTCAGGGGCACTGCAATTCACAAACCTGCAGACTTAGAAATGATAACTCTCGTCCACAAATATATTGAGGGAAGGCAACGAAGAGGATTTGAAAGCAAGGCAGAATTGCAGGAATCAGATTTCAGGAGGTAGATTCGAATCGCCTTTAAAGCACAGGAAAAGCGGCAAAACCTCGACAATGATACCCTTGGCCAAAAAGGGCATATGCGTTTTTTCCTGAATATATTCAGGGAAAAAACGCATACGCCCTTTTTGGCCAACCAAGCAACCTGGAAAGGCAAATCAGCGCTACAAAGAAGTCTCGCTTCCCATCGGTCAAAAGGGCCAGGCTGAATAAAGTATCAAAACCAGAAATGCAGGACAGGCCATGGAGAAATGGGAGCCTTGCTACGCTGATGGGCGGGATGTAAATTGCCAACAGCCACTCTGGAGAAGTGTACGGTGTGTCCTGAAACATCTAAAAAACTCAGCTTAGAGAGCATAGGGCACTTCCACTCATGGGCGTGTAAATTGGGAAAACTAAAAATCAGCAAGACACAGGCACCCCAAAGTTTAGGGCTGCTCTGTTGACAAGAACCTCCACTTTGTCACACCTTAAATATCCCAGGAAAGACAAGAATGGATAAAGAAGTTGTGGTCCTTATGTACAATGGAATATCACTCAGCCATGAAATCAACGTCATAAGGCTAGTAGCAGCATGATGAGTGGATTTGGGTACGACGATTCTAAGTGAAATAAGTCACACAGAAAAAGACACTTATCATAAGATATCACTTATAGAGGGAATGTAAAAACCGCTACCCTTGAACTGAATTACATAACAGGTCAGAGTCACACGTTTAGAAAACACACTAGGGCTGCTTAACGGGAAAGGTGAGGTGGGGTGATGCATAAAACAAGGGTTTCAAATTAGCTCAGATAGCGTTCCATAAACCCAATATGTAATAGACAAGACCTACTCCTTCCTCAGTGAACTGGACTCAACACGCCCTATTCATCGCCCAAGAATATATCTGACTAGTAAGAATCTTAAAACCTATGTATTGATATCTCTCTGTAAGTGAGTGAAGTGGGTGAAAAGCGGCATAACCACAGCAGTGAAAAGCAGCTAAACCCCATTATACAAATCAATTACTTTTAAAAACCCGTGAAACAAAGACAGTGAAAGAGAGAGAAATTCTGACAAAATTCGTTCAGGGGCTGTGATGCAACCTGGATTGACCATATGTAGACCCACAGATGGATGAGACATAAGGGTGGACACTCTTGGGGCTGAGAGGTTTGGTGAGGTTGGGTGAGCAAACGCAGACCCTTTAAAGTAATACTGTGTGGTACCCATCCCATGGGTCCCAAATCTCCAGGTTCAAGGGCATCTTCCTACATCGAAAACATGCATGAGAAACCCAGAAGATGGTACACCGTGTGATCGGGAAAGGTTTCTAAAACGCACCTCATTTCTCTTCTCCTTGTGCTCCGGTTCGCCATTCCAGCCGCTATACTAGCAATCTCCCTGCCTGGAGAATCAGCACCTTTAACCTCCTGTTCCGTACAGGTTGCAATTTGTCCTGAGGATGAACGGGAAGAGGGGGAACCAATGAGAGACTAGCTCTAGGTGTTGGGACAGGCACAGGTCACTCTATTTTCCCATCAGGAAGAAGAATTAACCACAGGCTCAGCCTGCCGCCCGAAGCCAGAATAGGGCCTGAAGCAAACCTGCGCTTTTGCGGCCAGCTCCCAAGAAAGCGAGTTGAAAAATGGAGCTCAGGGGCACTGCAATTCACAAACCTGCAGACTTAGAAATGATAACTCTCCTCCACAAATATATTGAGGGAAGGCAACGAAGAGGATTTGAAAGCAAGGCAGAATTGCAGGAATCAGATTTCAGGAGGTAGATTCGAATCGCCTTTAAAGCACAGGAAAAGCGGCAAAACCTCGACAATGATGCCCTTGGCCAAAAAGGGCGTATGCGTTTTTTCCTGAATATATTCAGGGAAAAAACGCATACGCCCTTTTTGGCCAACCAAGCAACCTGGAAAGGCAAATCAGCGCTACAAAGAAGTCTCGCTTCCCATCGGTCAAAAGGGCCAGGCTGAATAAAGTGTCAAAACCAGAAATGCAGGACAGGCCATGGAGAAATGGGAGCCTTGCTACGCTGATGGGCGGGATGTAAATTGCCAACAGCCACTCTGGAGAAGTGTACGGTGTGTCCTGAAACATCTAAAAAACTCAGCTTAGAGAGCATAGGGCACTTCCACTCATGGGCGTGTAAATTGGGAAAACTAAAAATCAGCAAGACACAGGCACCCCAAAGTTTAGGGCTGCTCTGTTGACAAGAACCTCCACTTTGTGACACCTTAAATATCCCAGGAAAGACAAGAATGGACAAAGAAGTTGTGGTCCTTATGTACAATGGAATATCACTCAGCCATGAAATCAACGTCATAAGGCTAGTAGCAGCATGATGAGTGGATTTGGGTACGACGATTCTAAGTGAAATAAGTCACACAGAAAAAGACACTTATCATAAGATATCACTTATAGAGGGAATGTAAAAACCGCTACCCTTGAACTGAATTACATAACAGGTCAGAGTCACACGTTTAGAAAACACACTAGGGCTGCTTAACGGGAAAGGTGAGGTGGGGTGATGCATAAAACAAGGGTTTCAAATTAGCTCAGATAGCGTTCCATAAACCCAATATGTAATAGACAAGACCTACTCCTTCCTCAGTGAACTGGACTCAACACGCCCTATTCATCGCCTAAGAATATATCTGACTAGTAAGAATCTTAAAACCTATGTATTGATATCTCTCTGTAAGTGAGTGAAGTGGGTGAAAAGCGGCATAACCACAGCAGTGAAAAGCAGCTAAACCCCATTATACAAATCAATTACTTTTAAAAACCCGTGAAACAAAGACAGTGAAAGAGAGAGAAATTCTGACAAAATTCGTTCAGGGGCTGTGATGCAACCTGGATTGACCATATGTAGACCCACAGATGGATGAGACATAAGGGTGGACACTCTTGGGGCTGAGAGGTTTGGTGAGGTTGGGTGAGCAAACGCAGACCCTTTAAAGTAATACTGTGTGGTACCCATCCCATGGGTCCCAAATCTCCAGGTTCAAGGGCATCTTCCTACATCGAAAACATGCATGAGAAACCCAGAAGATGGTACACCGTGTGATCGGGAAAGGTTTCTAAAACGCACCCCATTTCTCTTCTCCTTGTGCTCCGGTTCGCCATTCCAGCCGCTATACTAGCAATCTCCCTGCCTGGAGAATCAGCACCTTTAACCTCCTGTTCCGTACAGGTTGCAATTTGTCCTGAGGATGAACGGGAAGAGGGGGAACCAATGAGAGACTAGCTCTAGGTGTTGGGACAGGCACAGGTCACTCTATTTTCCCATCAGGAAGAAGAATTAACCACAGGCTCAGCCTGCCGCCCGAAGCCAGAATAGGGCCTGAAGCAAACCTGCGCTTTTGCGGCCAGCTCCCAAGAAAGCGAGTTGAAAAATGGAGCTCAGGGGCACTGCAATTCACAAACCTGCAGACTTAGAAATGATAACTCTCCTCCACAAATATATTGAGGGAAGGCAACGAAGAGGATTTGAAAGCAAGGCAGAATTGCAGGAATCAGATTTCAGGAGGTAGATTCGAATCGCCTTTAAAGCACAGGAAAAGCGGCAAAACCTCGACAATGATGCCCTTGGCCAAAAAGGGCGTATGCGTTTTTTCCTGAATATATTCAGGGAAAAAACGCATACGCCCTTTTTGGCCAACCAAGCAACCTGGAAAGGCAAATCAGCGCTACAAAGAAGTCTCGCTTCCCATCGGTCAAAAGGGCCAGGCTGAATAAAGTGTCAAAACCAGAAATGCAGGACAGGCCATGGAGAAATGGGAGCCTTGCTACGCTGATGGGCGGGATGTAAATTGCCAACAGCCACTCTGGAGAAGTGTACGGTGTGTCCTGAAACATCTAAAAAACTCAGCTTAGAGAGCATAGGGCACTTCCACTCATGGGCGTGTAAATTGGGAAAACTAAAAATCAGCAAGACACAGGCACCCCAAAGTTTAGGGCTGCTCTGTTGACAAGAACCTCCACTTTGTGACACCTTAAATATCCCAGGAAAGACAAGAATGGACAAAGAAGTTGTGGTCCTTATGTACAATGGAATATCACTCAGCCATGAAATCAACGTCATAAGGCTAGTAGCAGCATGATGAGTGGATTTGGGTACGACGATTCTAAGTGAAATAAGTCACACAGAAAAAGACACTTATCATAGATATCACTTATAGAGGGAATGTAAAAACCGCTACCCTTGAACTGAATTACATAACAGGTCAGAGTCACACGTTTAGAAAACACACTAGGGCTGCTTAACGGGAAAGGTGAGGTGGGGTGATGCATAAAACAAGGGTTTCAAATTAGCTCAGATAGCGTTCCATAAACCCAATATGTAATAGACAAGACCTACTCCTTCCTCAGTGAACTGGACTCAACACGCCCTATTCATCGCCCAAGAATATATCTGACTAGTAAGAATCTTAAAACCTATGTATTGATATCTCTCTGTAAGTGAGTGAAGTGGGTGAAAAGCGGCATAACCACAGCAGTGAAAAGCAGCTAAACCCCATTATACAAATCAATTACTTTTAAAAACCCGTGAAACAAAGACAGTGAAAGAGAGAGAAATTCTGACAAAATTCGTTCAGGGGCTGTGATGCAACCTGGATTGACCATATGTAGACCCACAGATGGATGAGACATAAGGGTGGACACTCTTGGGGCTGAGAGGTTTGGTGAGGTTGGGTGAGCAAACGCAGACCCTTTAAAGTAATACTGCGTGGAACCCATCCAATGGGTCCCAAATCTCCAGGTTCAAGGGCATCTTCGTACATCGAAAACATACATGAGAAACCCAGAAGATGGTACACCGTGTGATCGGGAAAGGTTTCTAAAACGCACCTCATTTCTCATCTCCTTGTGCTCCGGTTCGCCTTTCCAGCCGCTATACTAGCAATCTCCCTGCCTGGAGAATCAGCACCTTTAACCTCCTGTTCCAAACAGGTTGCAATTTGTCCTGAGGATGAACGGGAAGAGGGGGAACCAATGAGAGACTAGCTCTAGGTGTTGGGACAGGCACAGGTCACTCTATTTTCCCATCAGGAAGAAGAATTAACCACAGGCTCAGCCTGCCGCCCGAAGCCAGAATAGGGCCTGAAGCAAACCTGCGCTTTTGCGGCCAGCTCCCAAGAAAGCGAGTTGAAAAATGGAGCTCAGGGGCACTGCAATTCACAAACCTGCAGACTTAGAAATGATAACTCTCGTCCACAAATATATTGAGGGAAGGCAACGAAGAGGATTTGAAAGCAAGGCAGAATTGCAGGAATCAGATTTCAGGAGGTAGATTCGAATCGCCTTTAAAGCACAGGAAAAGCGGCAAAACCTCGACAATGATGCCCTTGGCCAAAAAGGGCGTATGCGTTTTTTCCTGAATATATTCAGGGAAAAAACGCATACGCCCTTTTTGGCCAACCAAGCAACCTGGAAAGGCAAATCAGCGCTACAAAGAAGTCTCGCTTCCCATCGGTCAAAAGGGCCAGGCTGAATAAAGTGTCAAAACCAGAAATGCAGGACAGGCCATGGAGAAATGGGAGCCTTGCTACGCTGATGGGCGGGATGTAAATTGCCAACAGCCACTCTGGAGAAGTGTACGGTGTGTCCTGAAACATCTAAAAAACTCAGCTTAGAGAGCATAGGGCACTTCCACTCATGGGCGTGTAAATTGGGAAAACTAAAAATCAGCAAGACACAGGCACCCCAAAGTTTAGGGCTGCTCTGTTGACAAGAACCTCCACTTTGTCACACCTTAAATATCCCGGAAAGACAAGAATGGATAAAGAAGTTGTGGTCCTTATGTACAATGGAATATCACTCAGCCATGAAATCAACGTCATAAGGCTAGTAGCAGCATGATGAGTGGATTTGGGTACGACGATTCTAAGTGAAATAAGTCACACAGAAAAAGACACTTATCATAAGATATCACTTATAGAGGGAATGTAAAAACCGCTACCCTTGAACTGAATTACATAACAGGTCAGAGTCACACGTTTAGAAAACACACTAGGGCTGCTTAACGGGAAAGGTGAGGTGGGGTGATGCATAAAACAAGGGTTTCAAATTAGCTCAGATAGCGTTCCATAAACCCAATATGTAATAGACAAGACCTACTCCTTCCTCAGTGAACTGGACTCAACACGCCCTATTCATCGCCCAAGAATATATCTGACTAGTAAGAATCTTAAAACCTATGTATTGATATCTCTCTGTAAGTGAGTGAAGTGGGTGAAAAGCGGCATAACCACAGCAGTGAAAAGCAGCTAAACCCCATTATACAAATCAATTACTTTTAAAAACCCGTGAAACAAAGACAGTGAAAGAGAGAGAAATTCTGACAAAATTCGTTCAGGGGCTGTGATGCAACCTGGATTGACCATATGTAGACCCACAGATGGATGAGACATAAGGGTGGACACTCTTGGGGCTGAGAGGTTTGGTGAGGTTGGGTGAGCAAACGCAGACCCTTTAAAGTAATACTGTGTGGTACCCATCCCATGGGTCCCAAATCTCCAGGTTCAAGGGCATCTTCCTACATCGAAAACATGCATGAGAAACCCAGAAGATGGTACACCGTGTGATCGGGAAAGGTTTCTAAAACGCACCTCATTTCTCTTCTCCTTGTGCTCCGGTTCGCCATTCCAGCCGCTATACTAGCAATCTCCCTGCCTGGAGAATCAGCACCTTTAACCTCCTGTTCCGTACAGGTTGCAATTTGTCCTGAGGATGAACGGGAAGAGGGGGAACCAATGAGAGACTAGCTCTAGGTGTTGGGACAGGCACAGGTCACTCTATTTTCCCATCAGGAAGAAGAATTAACCACAGGCTCAGCCTGCCGCCCGAAGCCAGAATAGGGCCTGAAGCAAACCTGCGCTTTTGCGGCCAGCTCCCAAGAAAGCGAGTTGAAAAATGGAGCTCAGGGGCACTGCAATTCACAAACCTGCAGACTTAGAAATGATAACTCTCCTCCACAAATATATTGAGGGAAGGCAACGAAGAGGATTTGAAAGCAAGGCAGAATTGCAGGAATCAGATTTCAGGAGGTAGATTCGAATCGCCTTTAAAGCACAGGAAAAGCGGCAAAACCTCGACAATGATGCCCTTGGCCAAAAAGGGCGTATGCGTTTTTTCCTGAATATATTCAGGGAAAAAACGCATACGCCCTTTTTGGCCAACCAAGCAACCTGGAAAGGCAAATCAGCGCTACAAAGAAGTCTCGCTTCCCATCGGTCAAAAGGGCCAGGCTGAATAAAGTGTCAAAACCAGAAATGCAGGACAGGCCATGGAGAAATGGGAGCCTTGCTACGCTGATGGGCGGGATGTAAATTGCCAACAGCCACTCTGGAGAAGTGTACGGTGTGTCCTGAAACATCTAAAAAACTCAGCTTAGAGAGCATAGGGCACTTCCACTCATGGGCGTGTAAATTGGGAAAACTAAAAATCAGCAAGACACAGGCACCCCAAAGTTTAGGGCTGCTCTGTTGACAAGAACCTCCACTTTGTGACACCTTAAATATCCCAGGAAAGACAAGAATGGACAAAGAAGTTGTGGTCCTTATGTACAATGGAATATCACTCAGCCATGAAATCAACGTCATAAGGCTAGTAGCAGCATGATGAGTGGATTTGGGTACGACGATTCTAAGTGAAATAAGTCACACAGAAAAAGACACTTATCATAGATATCACTTATAGAGGGAATGTAAAAACCGCTACCCTTGAACTGAATTACATAACAGGTCAGAGTCACACGTTTAGAAAACACACTAGGGCTGCTTAACGGGAAAGGTGAGGTGGGGTGATGCATAAAACAAGGGTTTCAAATTAGCTCAGATAGCGTTCCATAAACCCAATATGTAATAGACAAGACCTACTCCTTGCTCAGTGAACTGGACTCAACACGCCCTATTCACCGCCCAAGAATATATCTGACTAGTAAGAAGCTTAAAACCTATGTATTTATATCTCTCTGTAAGTGAGTGAAGTGGGTGAAAAGCGGCATAAACACAGCAGTGAAAAGCAGCTAAACCCCATTATACAAATCAATTACTTTTAAAAACCCGTGAAACAAAGACAGTGAAAGAGAGAGAAATTCTGACAAAATTCGTTCAGGGGCTGTGATGCAACCTGGATTGACCATATGTAGACCCACAGATGGATGAGACATAAGGGTGGACACTCTTGGGGCTGAGAGGTTTGGTGAGGTTGGGTGAGCAAACGCAGACCCTTTAAAGTAATACTGTGTGGTACCCATCCCATGGGTCCCAAATCTCCAGGTTCAAGGGCATCTTCCTACATCGAAAACATGCATGAGAAACCCAGAAGATGGTACACCGTGTGATCGGGAAAGGTTTCTAAAACGCACCTCATTTCTCTTCTCCTTGTGCTCCGGTTCGCCATTCCAGCCGCTATACTAGCAATCTCCCTGCCTGGAGAATCAGCACCTTTAACCTCCTGTTCCGTACAGGTTGCAATTTGTCCTGAGGATGAACGGGAAGAGGGGGAACCAATGAGAGACTAGCTCTAGGTGTTGGGACAGGCACAGGTCACTCTATTTTCCCATCAGGAAGAAGAATTAACCACAGGCTCAGCCTGCCGCCCGAAGCCAGAATAGGGCCTGAAGCAAACCTGCGCTTTTGCGGCCAGCTCCCAAGAAAGCGAGTTGAAAAATGGAGCTCAGGGGCACTGCAATTCACAAACCTGCAGACTTAGAAATGATAACTCTCCTCCACAAATATATTGAGGGAAGGCAACGAAGAGGATTTGAAAGCAAGGCAGAATTGCAGGAATCAGATTTCAGGAGGTAGATTCGAGTCGCCTTTAAAGCACAGGAAAAGCGGCAAAACCTCGACAATGATGCCCTTGGCCAAAAAGGGCGTATGCGTTTTTTCCTGAATATATTCAGGGAAAAAACGCATACGCCCTTTTTGGCCAACCAAGCAACCTGGAAAGGCAAATCAGCGCTACAAAGAAGTCTCGCTTCCCATCGGTCAAAAGGGCCAGGCTGAATAAAGTGTCAAAACCAGAAATGCAGGACAGGCCATGGAGAAATGGGAGCCTTGCTACGCTGATGGGCGGGATGTAAATTGCCAACAGCCACTCTGGAGAAGTGTACGGTGTGTCCTGAAACATCTAAAAAACTCAGCTTAGAGAGCATAGGGCACTTCCACTCATGGGCGTGTAAATTGGGAAAACTAAAAATCAGCAAGACACAGGCACCCCAAAGTTTAGGGCTGCTCTGTTGACAAGAACCTCCACTTTGTGACACCTTAAATATCCCAGGAAAGACAAGAATGGACAAAGAAGTTGTGGTCCTTATGTACAATGGAATATCACTCAGCCATGAAATCAACGTCATAAGGCTAGTAGCAGCATGATGAGTGGATTTGGGTACGACGATTCTAAGTGAAATAAGTCACACAGAAAAAGACACTTATCATAAGATATCACTTATAGAGGGAATGTAAAAACCGCTACCCTTGAACTGAATTACATAACAGGTCAGAGTCACACGTTTAGAAAACACACTAGGGCTGCTTAACGGGAAAGGTGAGGTGGGGTGATGCATAAAACAAGGGTTTCAAATTAGCTCAGATAGCGTTCCATAAACCCAATATGTAATAGACAAGACCTACTCCTTCCTCAGTGAACTGGACTCAACACGCCCTATTCATCGCCCAAGAATATATCTGACTAGTAAGAATCTTAAAACCTATGTATTGATATCTCTCTGTAAGTGAGTGAAGTGGGTGAAAAGCGGCATAACCACAGCAGTGAAAAGCAGCTAAACCCCATTATACAAATCAATTACTTTTAAAAACCCGTGAAACAAAGACAGTGAAAGAGAGAGAAATTCTGACAAAATTCGTTCAGGGGCTGTGATGCAACCTGGATTGACCATATGTAGACCCACAGATGGATGAGACATAAGGGTGGACACTCTTGGGGCTGAGAGGTTTGGTGAGGTTGGGTGAGCAAACGCAGACCCTTTAAAGTAATACTGTGTGGTACCCATCCCATGGGTCCCAAATCTCCAGGTTCAAGGGCATCTTCCTACATCGAAAACATGCATGAGAAACCCAGAAGATGGTACACCGTGTGATCGGGAAAGGTTTCTAAAACGCACCTCATTTCTCTTCTCCTTGTGCTCCGGTTCGCCATTCCAGCCGCTATACTAGCAATCTCCCTGCCTGGAGAATCAGCACCTTTAACCTCCTGTTCCGTACAGGTTGCAATTTGTCCTGAGGATGAACGGGAAGAGGGGGAACCAATGAGAGACTAGCTCTAGGTGTTGGGACAGGCACAGGTCACTCTATTTTCCCATCAGGAAGAAGAATTAACCACAGGCTCAGCCTGCCGCCCGAAGCCAGAATAGGGCCTGAAGCAAACCTGCGCTTTTGCGGCCAGCTCCCAAGAAAGCGAGTTGAAAAATGGAGCTCAGGGGCACTGCAATTCACAAACCTGCAGACTTAGAAATGATAACTCTCGTCCACAAATATATTGAGGGAAGGCAACGAAGAGGATTTGAAAGCAAGGCAGAATTGCAGGAATCAGATTTCAGGAGGTAGATTCGAATCGCCTTTAAAGCACAGGAAAAGCGGCAAAACCTCGACAATGATGCCCTTGGCCAAAAAGGGCGTATGCGTTTTTTCCTGAATATATTCAGGGAAAAAACGCATACGCCCTTTTTGGCCAACCAAGCAACCTGGAAAGGCAAATCAGCGCTACAAAGAAGTCTCGCTTCCCATCGGTCAAAAGGGCCAGGCTGAATAAAGTGTCAAAACCAGAAATGCAGGACAGGCCATGGAGAAATGGGAGCCTTGCTACGCTGATGGGCGGGATGTAAATTGCCAACAGCCACTCTGGAGAAGTGTACGGTGTGTCCTGAAACATCTAAAAAACTCAGCTTAGAGAGCATAGGGCACTTCCACTCATGGGCGTGTAAATTGGGAAAACTAAAAATCAGCAAGACACAGGCACCCCAAAGTTTAGGGCTGCTCTGTTGACAAGAACCTCCACTTTGTGACACCTTAAATATCCCAGGAAAGACAAGAATGGACAAAGAAGTTGTGGTCCTTATGTACAATGGAATATCACTCAGCCATGAAATCAACGTCATAAGGCTAGTAGCAGCATGATGAGTGGATTTGGGTACGACGATTCTAAGTGAAATAAGTCACACAGAAAAAGACACTTATCATAGATATCACTTATAGAGGGAATGTAAAAACCGCTACCCTTGAACTGAATTACATAACAGGTCAGAGTCACACGTTTAGAAAACACACTAGGGCTGCTTAACGGGAAAGGTGAGGTGGGGTGATGCATAAAACAAGGGTTTCAAATTAGCTCAGATAGCGTTCCATAAACCCAATATGTAATAGACAAGACCTACTCCTTCCTCAGTGAACTGGACTCAACACGCCCTATTCATCGCCCAAGAATATATCTGACTAGTAAGAATCTTAAAACCTATGTATTGATATCTCTCTGTAAGTGAGTGAAGTGGGTGAAAAGCGGCATAACCACAGCAGTGAAAAGCAGCTAAACCCCATTATACAAATCAATTACTTTTAAAAACCCGTGAAACAAAGACAGTGAAAGAGAGAGAAATTCTGACAAAATTCGTTCAGGGGCTGTGATGCAACCTGGATTGACCATATGTAGACCCACAGATGGATGAGACATAAGGGTGGACACTCTTGGGGCTGAGAGGTTTGGTGAGGTTGGGTGAGCAAACGCAGACCCTTTAAAGTAATACTGCGTGGAACCCATCCAATGGGTCCCAAATCTCCAGGTTCAAGGGCATCTTCGTACATCGAAAACATACATGAGAAACCCAGAAGATGGTACACCGTGTGATCGGGAAAGGTTTCTAAAACGCACCTCATTTCTCATCTCCTTGTGCTCCGGTTCGCCTTTCCAGCCGCTATACTAGCAATCTCCCTGCCTGGAGAATCAGCACCTTTAACCTCCTGTTCCAAACAGGTTGCAATTTGTCCTGAGGATGAACGGGAAGAGGGGGAACCAATGAGAGACTAGCTCTAGGTGTTGGGACAGGCACAGGTCACTCTATTTTCCCATCAGGAAGAAGAATTAACCACAGGCTCAGCCTGCCGCCCGAAGCCAGAATAGGGCCTGAAGCAAACCTGCGCTTTTGCGGCCAGCTCCCAAGAAAGCGAGTTGAAAAATGGAGCTCAGGGGCACTGCAATTCACAAACCTGCAGACTTAGAAATGATAACTCTCGTCCACAAATATATTGAGGGAAGGCAACGAAGAGGATTTGAAAGCAAGGCAGAATTGCAGGAATCAGATTTCAGGAGGTAGATTCGAATCGCCTTTAAAGCACAGGAAAAGCGGCAAAACCTCGACAATGATGCCCTTGGCCAAAAAGGGCGTATGCGTTTTTTCCTGAATATATTCAGGGAAAAAACGCATACGCCCTTTTTGGCCAACCAAGCAACCTGGAAAGGCAAATCAGCGCTACAAAGAAGTCTCGCTTCCCATCGGTCAAAAGGGCCAGGCTGAATAAAGTGTCAAAACCAGAAATGCAGGACAGGCCATGGAGAAATGGGAGCCTTGCTACGCTGATGGGCGGGATGTAAATTGCCAACAGCCACTCTGGAGAAGTGTACGGTGTGTCCTGAAACATCTAAAAAACTCAGCTTAGAGAGCATAGGGCACTTCCACTCATGGGCGTGTAAATTGGGAAAACTAAAAATCAGCAAGACACAGGCACCCCAAAGTTTAGGGCTGCTCTGTTGACAAGAACCTCCACTTTGTCACACCTTAAATATCCCGGAAAGACAAGAATGGATAAAGAAGTTGTGGTCCTTATGTACAATGGAATATCACTCAGCCATGAAATCAACGTCATAAGGCTAGTAGCAGCATGATGAGTGGATTTGGGTACGACGATTCTAAGTGAAATAAGTCACACAGAAAAAGACACTTATCATAAGATATCACTTATAGAGGGAATGTAAAAACCGCTACCCTTGAACTGAATTACATAACAGGTCAGAGTCACACGTTTAGAAAACACACTAGGGCTGCTTAACGGGAAAGGTGAGGTGGGGTGATGCATAAAACAAGGGTTTCAAATTAGCTCAGATAGCGTTCCATAAACCCAATATGTAATAGACAAGACCTACTCCTTCCTCAGTGAACTGGACTCAACACGCCCTATTCATCGCCCAAGAATATATCTGACTAGTAAGAATCTTAAAACCTATGTATTGATATCTCTCTGTAAGTGAGTGAAGTGGGTGAAAAGCGGCATAACCACAGCAGTGAAAAGCAGCTAAACCCCATTATACAAATCAATTACTTTTAAAAACCCGTGAAACAAAGACAGTGAAAGAGAGAGAAATTCTGACAAAATTCGTTCAGGGGCTGTGATGCAACCTGGATTGACCATATGTAGACCCACAGATGGATGAGACATAAGGGTGGACACTCTTGGGGCTGAGAGGTTTGGTGAGGTTGGGTGAGCAAACGCAGACCCTTTAAAGTAATACTGTGTGGTACCCATCCCATGGGTCCCAAATCTCCAGGTTCAAGGGCATCTTCCTACATCGAAAACATGCATGAGAAACCCAGAAGATGGTACACCGTGTGATCGGGAAAGGTTTCTAAAACGCACCTCATTTCTCTTCTCCTTGTGCTCCGGTTCGCCATTCCAGCCGCTATACTAGCAATCTCCCTGCCTGGAGAATCAGCACCTTTAACCTCCTGTTCTGTACAGGTTGCAATTTGTCCTGAGGATGAACGGGAAGAGGGGGAACCAATGAGAGACTAGCTCTAGGTGTTGGGACAGGCACAGGTCACTCTATTTTCCCATCAGGAAGAAGAATTAACCACAGGCTCAGCCTGCCGCCCGAAGCCAGAATAGGGCCTGAAGCAAACCTGCGCTTTTGCGGCCAGCTCCCAAGAAAGCGAGTTGAAAAATGGAGCTCAGGGGCACTGCAATTCACAAACCTGCAGACTTAGAAATGATAACTCTCCTCCACAAATATATTGAGGGAAGGCAACGAAGAGGATTTGAAAGCAAGGCAGAATTGCAGGAATCAGATTTCAGGAGGTAGATTCGAATCGCCTTTAAAGCACAGGAAAAGCGGCAAAACCTCGACAATGATGCCCTTGGCCAAAAAGGGCGTATGCGTTTTTTCCTGAATATATTCAGGGAAAAAACGCATACGCCCTTTTTGGCCAACCAAGCAACCTGGAAAGGCAAATCAGCGCTACAAAGAAGTCTCGCTTCCCATCGGTCAAAAGGGCCAGGCTGAATAAAGTGTCAAAACCAGAAATGCAGGACAGGCCATGGAGAAATGGGAGCCTTGCTACGCTGATGGGCGGGATGTAAATTGCCAACAGCCACTCTGGAGAAGTGTACGGTGTGTCCTGAAACATCTAAAAAACTCAGCTTAGAGAGCATAGGGCACTTCCACTCATGGGCGTGTAAATTGGGAAAACTAAAAATCAGCAAGACACAGGCACCCCAAAGTTTAGGGCTGCTCTGTTGACAAGAACCTCCACTTTGTGACACCTTAAATATCCCAGGAAAGACAAGAATGGACAAAGAAGTTGTGGTCCTTATGTACAATGGAATATCACTCAGCCATGAAATCAACGTCATAAGGCTAGTAGCAGCATGATGAGTGGATTTGGGTACGACGATTCTAAGTGAAATAAGTCACACAGAAAAAGACACTTATCATAGATATCACTTATAGAGGGAATGTAAAAACCGCTACCCTTGAACTGAATTACATAACAGGTCAGAGTCACACGTTTAGAAAACACACTAGGGCTGCTTAACGGGAAAGGTGAGGTGGGGTGATGCATAAAACAAGGGTTTCAAATTAGCTCAGATAGCGTTCCATAAACCCAATATGTAATAGACAAGACCTACTCCTTCCTCAGTGAACTGGACTCAACACGCCCTATTCATCGCCCAAGAATATATCTGACTAGTAAGAATCTTAAAACCTATGTATTGATATCTCTCTGTAAGTGAGTGAAGTGGGTGAAAAGCGGCATAACCACAGCAGTGAAAAGCAGCTAAACCCCATTATACAAATCAATTACTTTTAAAAACCCGTGAAACAAAGACAGTGAAAGAGAGAGAAATTCTGACAAAATTCGTTCAGGGGCTGTGATGCAACCTGGATTGACCATATGTAGACCCACAGATGGATGAGACATAAGGGTGGACACTCTTGGGGCTGAGAGGTTTGGTGAGGTTGGGTGAGCAAACGCAGACCCTTTAAAGTAATACTGTGTGGTACCCATCCCATGGGTCCCAAATCTCCAGGTTCAAGGGCATCTTCCTACATCGAAAACATGCATGAGAAACCCAGAAGATGGTACACCGTGTGATCGGGAAAGGTTTCTAAAACGCACCTCATTTCTCTTCTCCTTGTGCTCCGGTTCGCCATTCCAGCCGCTATACTAGCAATCTCCCTGTTTGGAGAATCAGCACCTTTAACCTCCTGTTCCGTACAGGTTGCAATTTGTCCTGAGGATGAACGGGAAGAGGGGGAACCAATGAGAGACTAGCTCTAGGTGTTGGGACAGGCACAGGTCACTCTATTTTCCCATCAGGAAGAAGAATTAACCACAGGCTCAGCCTGCCGCCCGAAGCCAGAATAGGGCCTGAAGCAAACCTGCGCTTTTGCGGCCAGCTCCCAAGAAAGCGAGTTGAAAAATGGAGCTCAGGGGCACTGCAATTCACAAACCTGCAGACTTAGAAATGATAACTCTCCTCCACAAATATATTGAGGGAAGGCAACGAAGAGGATTTGAAAGCAAGGCAGAATTGCAGGAAACAGATTTCAGGAGGTAGATTCGAATCGCCTTTAAAGCACAGGAAAAGCGGCAAAACCTCGACAATGATGCCCTTGGCCAAAAAGGGCGTATGCGTTTTTTCCTGAATATATTCAGGAAAAAACGCATACGCCCTTTTTGGCCAACCAAGCAACCTGGAAAGGCAAATCAGCGCTACAAAGAAGTCTCGCTTCCCATCGGTCAAAAGGGCCAGGCTGAATAAAGTGTCAAAACCAGAAATGCAGGACAGGCCATGGAGAAATGGGAGCCTTGCTACGCTGATGGGCGGGATGTAAATTGCCAACAGCCACTCTGGAGAAGTGTACGGTGTGTCCTGAAACATCTAAAAAACTCAGCTTAGAGAGCATAGGGCACTTCCACTCATGGGCGTGTAAATTGGGAAAACTAAAAATCAGCAAGACACAGGCACCCCAAAGTTTAGGGCTGCTCTGTTGACAAGAACCTCCACTTTGTCACACCTTAAATATCCCAGGAAAGACAAGAATGGATAAAGAAGTTGTGCTCCTTATGTACAATGGAATATCACTCAGCCATGAAATCAATGTCATAAGGCTAGGAGCAGCATGATGAGTGGATTTGGGTACGACGATTCTAAGTGAAATAAGTCACACAGAAAAAGACACTTATCATAAGATATCACTTATAGAGGGAATGTAAAAACCGCTACCCTTGAACTGAATTACATAACAGGTCAGAGTCACACGTTTAGAAAACACACTAGGGCTGCTTAACGGGAAAGGTGAGGTGGGGTGATGCATAAAACAAGGGTTTCAAATTAGCTCAGATAGCGTTCCATAAACCCAATATGTAATAGACAAGACCTACTCCTTCCTCAGTGAACTGGACTCAACACGCCCTATTCATCGCCCAAGAATATATCTGACTAGTAAGAATCTTAAAACCTATGTATTGATATCTCTCTGTAAGTGAGTGAAGTGGGTGAAAAGCGGCATAACCACAGCAGTGAAAAGCAGCTAAACCCCATTATACAAATCAATTACTTTTAAAAACCCGTGAAACAAAGACAGTGAAAGAGAGAGAAATTCTGACAAAATTCGTTCAGGGGCTGTGATGCAACCTGGATTGACCATATGTAGACCCACAGATGGATGAGACATAAGGGTGGACACTCTTGGGGCTGAGAGGTTTGGTGAGGTTGGGTGAGCAAACGCAGACCCTTTAAAGTAATACTGCGTGGAACCCATCCAATGGGTCCCAAATCTCCAGGTTCAAGGGCATCTTCGTACATCGAAAACATACATGAGAAACCCAGAAGATGGTACACCGTGTGATCGGGAAAGGTTTCTAAAACGCACCTCATTTCTCATCTCCTTGTGCTCCGGTTCGCCTTTCCAGCCGCTATACTAGCAATCTCCCTGCCTGGAGAATCAGCACCTTTAACCTCCTGTTCCAAACAGGTTGCAATTTGTCCTGAGGATGAACGGGAAGAGGGGGAACCAATGAGAGACTAGCTCTAGGTGTTGGGACAGGCACAGGTCACTCTATTTTCCCATCAGGAAGAAGAATTAACCACAGGCTCAGCCTGCCGCCCGAAGCCAGAATAGGGCCTGAAGCAAACCTGCGCTTTTGCGGCCAGCTCCCAAGAAAGCGAGTTGAAAAATGGAGCTCAGGGGCACTGCAATTCACAAACCTGCAGACTTAGAAATGATAACTCTCGTCCACAAATATATTGAGGGAAGGCAACGAAGAGGATTTGAAAGCAAGGCAGAATTGCAGGAAACAGATTTCAGGAGGTAGATTCGAATCGCCTTTAAAGCACAGGAAAAGCGGCAAAACCTCGACAATGATGCCCTTGGCCAAAAAGGGCGTATGCGTTTTTTCCTGAATATATTCAGGAAAAAACGCATACGCCCTTTTTGGCCAACCAAGCAACCTGGAAAGGCAAATCAGCGCTACAAAGAAGTCTCGCTTCCCATCGGTCAAAAGGGCCAGGCTGAATAAAGTGTCAAAACCAGAAATGCAGGACAGGCCATGGAGAAATGGGAGCCTTGCTACGCTGATGGGCGGGATGTAAATTGCCAACAGCCACTCTGGAGAAGTGTACGGTGTGTCCTGAAACATCTAAAAAACTCAGCTTAGAGAGCATAGGGCACTTCCACTCATGGGCGTGTAAATTGGGAAAACTAAAAATCAGCAAGACACAGGCACCCCAAAGTTTAGGGCTGCTCTGTTGACAAGAACCTCCACTTTGTGACACCTTAAATATCCCAGGAAAGACAAGAATGGACAAAGAAGTTGTGGTCCTTATGTACAATGGAATATCACTCAGCCATGAAATCAATGTCATAAGGCTAGTAGCAGCATGATGAGTGGATTTGGGTACGACGATTCTAAGTGAAATAAGTCACACAGAAAAAGACACTTATCATAAGATATCACTTATAGAGGGAATGTAAAAACCGCTACCCTTGAACTGAATTACATAACAGGTCAGAGTCACACGTTTAGAAAACACACTAGGGCTGCTTAACGGGAAAGGTGAGGTGGGGTGATGCATAAAACAAGAGTTTCAAATTAGCTCAGATAGCGTTCCATAAACCCAATATGTAATAGACAAGACCTACTCCTTCCTCAGTGAACTGGACTCAACACGCCCTATTCATCGCCCAAGAATATATCTGACTAGTAAGAATCTTAAAACCTATGTATTGATATCTCTCTGTAAGTGAGTGAAGTGGGTGAAAAGCGGCATAAGCACAGCAGTGAAAAGCAGCTAAACCCCATTATACAAATCAATTACTTTTAAAAACCCGTGAAACAAAGACAGTGAAAGAGAGAGAAATTCTGACAAAATTCGTTCAGGGGCTGTGATGCAACCTGGATTGACCATATGTAGACCCACAGATGGATGAGACATAAGGGTGGACACTCTTGGGGCTGAGAGGTTTGGTGAGGTTGGGTGAGCAAACGCAGACCCTTTAAAGTAATACTGCGTGGAACCCATCCAATGGGTCCCAAATCTCCAGGTTCAAGGGCATCTTCGTACATCGAAAACATACATGAGAAACCCAGAAGATGGTACACCGTGTGATCGGGAAAGGTTTCTAAAACGCACCTCATTTCTCATCTCCTTGTGCTCCGGTTCGCCTTTCCAGCCGCTATACTAGCAATCTCCCTGCCTGGAGAATCAGCACCTTTAACCTCCTGTTCCAAACAGGTTGCAATTTGTCCTGAGGATGAACGGGAAGAGGGGGAACCAATGAGAGACTAGCTCTAGGTGTTGGGACAGGCACAGGTCACTCTATTTTCCCATCAGGAAGAAGAATTAACCACAGGCTCAGCCTGCCGCCCGAAGCCAGAATAGGGCCTGAAGCAAACCTGCGCTTTTGCGGCCAGCTCCCAAGAAAGCGAGTTGAAAAATGGAGCTCAGGGGCACTGCAATTCACAAACCTGCAGACTTAGAAATGATAACTCTCGTCCACAAATATATTGAGGGAAGGCAACGAAGAGGATTTGAAAGCAAGGCAGAATTGCAGGAAACAGATTTCAGGAGGTAGATTCGAATCGCCTTTAAAGCACAGGAAAAGCGGCAAAACCTCGACAATGATGCCCTTGGCCAAAAAGGGCGTATGCGTTTTTTCCTGAATATATTCAGGAAAAAACGCATACGCCCTTTTTGGCCAACCAAGCAACCTGGAAAGGCAAATCAGCGCTACAAAGAAGTCTCGCTTCCCATCGGTCAAAAGGGCCAGGCTGAATAAAGTGTCAAAACCAGAAATGCAGGACAGGCCATGGAGAAATGGGAGCCTTGCTACGCTGATGGGCGGGATGTAAATTGCCAACAGCCACTCTGGAGAAGTGTACGGTGTGTCCTGAAACATCTAAAAAACTCAGCTTAGAGAGCATAGGGCACTTCCACTCATGGGCGTGTAAATTGGGAAAACTAAAAATCAGCAAGACACAGGCACCCCAAAGTTTAGGGCTGCTCTGTTGACAAGAACCTCCACTTTGTGACACCTTAAATATCCCAGGAAAGACAAGAATGGACAAAGAAGTTGTGGTCCTTATGTACAATGGAATATCACTCAGCCATGAAATCAATGTCATAAGGCTAGTAGCAGCATGATGAGTGGATTTGGGTACGACGATTCTAAGTGAAATAAGTCACACAGAAAAAGACACTTATCATAAGATATCACTTATAGAGGGAATGTAAAAACCGCTACCCTTGAACTGAATTACATAACAGGTCAGAGTCACACGTTTAGAAAACACACTAGGGCTGCTTAACGGGAAAGGTGAGGTGGGGTGATGCATAAAACAAGAGTTTCAAATTAGCTCAGATAGCGTTCCATAAACCCAATATGTAATAGACAAGACCTACTCCTTCCTCAGTGAACTGGACTCAACACGCCCTATTCATCGCCCAAGAATATATCTGACTAGTAAGAATCTTAAAACCTATGTATTGATATCTCTCTGTAAGTGAGTGAAGTGGGTGAAAAGCGGCATAAGCACAGCAGTGAAAAGCAGCTAAACCCCATTATACAAATCAATTACTTTTAAAAACCCGTGAAACAAAGACAGTGAAAGAGAGAGAAATTCTGACAAAATTCGTTCAGGGGCTGTGATGCAACCTGGATTGACCATATGTAGACCCACAGATGGATGAGACATAAGGGTGGACACTCTTGGGGCTGAGAGGTTTGGTGAGGTTGGGTGAGCAAACGCAGACCCTTTAAAGTAATACTGCGTGGAACCCATCCAATGGGTCCCAAATCTCCAGGTTCAAGGGCATCTTCGTACATCGAAAACATACATGAGAAACCCAGAAGATGGTACACCGTGTGATCGGGAAAGGTTTCTAAAACGCACCTCATTTCTCATCTCCTTGTGCTCCGGTTCGCCTTTCCAGCCGCTATACTAGCAATCTCCCTGCCTGGAGAATCAGCACCTTTAACCTCCTGTTCCAAACAGGTTGCAATTTGTCCTGAGGATGAACGGGAAGAGGGGGAACCAATGAGAGACTAGCTCTAGGTGTTGGGACAGGCACAGGTCACTCTATTTTCCCATCAGGAAGAAGAATTAACCACAGGCTCAGCCTGCCGCCCGAAGCCAGAATAGGGCCTGAAGCAAACCTGCGCTTTTGCGGCCAGCTCCCAAGAAAGCGAGTTGAAAAATGGAGCTCAGGGGCACTGCAATTCACAAACCTGCAGACTTAGAAATGATAACTCTCCTCCACAAATATATTGAGGGAAGGCAACGAAGAGGATTTGAAAGCAAGGCAGAATTGCAGGAAACAGATTTCAGGAGGTAGATTCGAATCGCCTTTAAAGCACAGGAAAAGCGGCAAAACCTCGACAATGATGCCCTTGGCCAAAAAGGGCGTATGCGTTTTTTCCTGAATATATTCAGGAAAAAACGCATACGCCCTTTTTGGCCAACCAAGCAACCTGGAAAGGCAAATCAGCGCTACAAAGAAGTCTCGCTTCCCATCGGTCAAAAGGGCCAGGCTGAATAAAGTGTCAAAACCAGAAATGCAGGACAGGCCATGGAGAAATGGGAGCCTTGCTACGCTGATGGGCGGGATGTAAATTGCCAACAGCCACTCTGGAGAAGTGTACGGTGTGTCCTGAAACATCTAAAAAACTCAGCTTAGAGAGCATAGGGCACTTCCACTCATGGGCGTGTAAATTGGGAAAACTAAAAATCAGCAAGACACAGGCACCCCAAAGTTTAGGGCTGCTCTGTTGACAAGAACCTCCACTTTGTGACACCTTAAATATCCCAGGAAAGACAAGAATGGACAAAGAAGTTGTGGTCCTTATGTACAATGGAATATCACTCAGCCATGAAATCAACGTCATAAGGCTAGTAGCAGCATGATGAGTGGATTTGGGTACGACGATTCTAAGTGAAATAAGTCACACAGAAAAAGACACTTATCATAGATATCACTTATAGAGGGAATGTAAAAACCGCTACCCTTGAACTGAATTACATAACAGGTCAGAGTCACACGTTTAGAAAACACACTAGGGCTGCTTAACGGGAAAGGTGAGGTGGGGTGATGCATAAAACAAGGGTTTCAAATTAGCTCAGATAGCGTTCCATAAACCCAATATGTAATAGACAAGACCTACTCCTTCCTCAGTGAACTGGACTCAACACGCCCTATTCATCGCCCAAGAATATATCTGACTAGTAAGAATCTTAAAACCTATGTATTGATATCTCTCTGTAAGTGAGTGAAGTGGGTGAAAAGCGGCATAAGCACAGCAGTGAAAAGCAGCTAAACCCCATTATACAAATCAATTACTTTTAAAAACCCGTGAAACAAAGACAGTGAAAGAGAGAGAAATTCTGACAAAATTCGTTCAGGGGCTGTGATGCAACCTGGATTGACCATATGTAGACCCACAGATGGATGAGACATAAGGGTGGACACTCTTGGGGCTGAGAGGTTTGGTGAGGTTGGGTGAGCAAACGCAGACCCTTTAAAGTAATACTGCGTGGAACCCATCCAATGGGTCCCAAATCTCCAGGTTCAAGGGCATCTTCGTACATCGAAAACATACATGAGAAACCCAGAAGATGGTACACCGTGTGATCGGGAAAGGTTTCTAAAACGCACCTCATTTCTCATCTCCTTGTGCTCCGGTTCGCCTTTCCAGCCGCTATACTAGCAATCTCCCTGCCTGGAGAATCAGCACCTTTAACCTCCTGTTCCGTACAGGTTGCAATTTGTCCTGAGGATGAACGGGAAGAGGGGGAACCAATGAGAGACTAGCTCTAGGTGTTGGGACAGGCACAGGTCACTCTATTTTCCCATCAGGAAGAAGAATTAACCACAGGCTCAGCCTGCCGCCCGAAGCCAGAATAGGGCCTGAAGCAAACCTGCGCTTTTGCGGCCAGCTCCCAAGAAAGCGAGTTGAAAAATGGAGCTCAGGGGCACTGCAATTCACAAACCTGCAGACTTAGAAATGATAACTCTCGTCCACAAATATATTGAGGGAAGGCAACGAAGAGGATTTGAAAGCAAGGCAGAATTGCAGGAAACAGATTTCAGGAGGTAGATTCGAATCGCCTTTAAAGCACAGGAAAAGCGGCAAAACCTCGACAATGATGCCCTTGGCCAAAAAGGGCGTATGCGTTTTTTCCTGAATATATTCAGGAAAAAACGCATACGCCCTTTTTGGCCAACCAAGCAACCTGGAAAGGCAAATCAGCGCTACAAAGAAGTCTCGCTTCCCATCGGTCAAAAGGGCCAGGCTGAATAAAGTGTCAAAACCAGAAATGCAGGACAGGCCATGGAGAAATGGGAGCCTTGCTACGCTGATGGGCGGGATGTAAATTGCCAACAGCCACTCTGGAGAAGTGTACGGTGTGTCCTGAAACATCTAAAAAACTCAGCTTAGAGAGCATAGGGCACTTCCACTCATGGGCGTGTAAATTGGGAAAACTAAAAATCAGCAAGACACAGGCACCCCAAAGTTTAGGGCTGCTCTGTTGACAAGAACCTCCACTTTGTGACACCTTAAATATCCCAGGAAAGACAAGAATGGACAAAGAAGTTGTGGTCCTTATGTACAATGGAATATCACTCAGCCATGAAATCAACGTCATAAGGCTAGTAGCAGCATGATGAGTGGATTTGGGTACGACGATTCTAAGTGAAATAAGTCACACAGAAAAAGACACTTATCATAGATATCACTTATAGAGGGAATGTAAAAACCGCTACCCTTGAACTGAATTACATAACAGGTCAGAGTCACACGTTTAGAAAACACACTAGGGCTGCTTAACGGGAAAGGTGAGGTGGGGTGATGCATAAAACAAGGGTTTCAAATTAGCTCAGATAGCGTTCCATAAACCCAATATGTAATAGACAAGACCTACTCCTTCCTCAGTGAACTGGACTCAACACGCCCTATTCATCGCCCAAGAATATATCTGACTAGTAAGAATCTTAAAACCTATGTATTGATATCTCTCTGTAAGTGAGTGAAGTGGGTGAAAAGCGGCATAACCACAGCAGTGAAAAGCAGCTAAACCCCATTATACAAATCAATTACTTTTAAAAACCCGTGAAACAAAGACAGTGAAAGAGAGAGAAATTCTGACAAAATTCGTTCAGGGGCTGTGATGCAACCTGGATTGACCATATGTAGACCCACAGATGGATGAGACATAAGGGTGGACACTCTTGGGGCTGAGAGGTTTGGTGAGGTTGGGTGAGCAAACGCAGACCCTTTAAAGTAATACTGCGTGGAACCCATCCAATGGGTCCCAAATCTCCAGGTTCAAGGGCATCTTCGTACATCGAAAACATACATGAGAAACCCAGAAGATGGTACACCGTGTGATCGGGAAAGGTTTCTAAAACGCACCTCATTTCTCATCTCCTTGTGCTCCGGTTCGCCTTTCCAGCCGCTATACTAGCAATCTCCCTGCCTGGAGAATCAGCACCTTTAACCTCCTGTTCCAAACAGGTTGCAATTTGTCCTGAGGATGAACGGGAAGAGGGGGAACCAATGAGAGACTAGCTCTAGGTGTTGGGACAGGCACAGGTCACTCTATTTTCCCATCAGGAAGAAGAATTAACCACAGGCTCAGCCTGCCGCCCGAAGCCAGAATAGGGCCTGAAGCAAACCTGCGCTTTTGCGGCCAGCTCCCAAGAAAGCGAGTTGAAAAATGGAGCTCAGGGGCACTGCAATTCACAAACCTGCAGACTTAGAAATGATAACTCTCGTCCACAAATATATTGAGGGAAGGCAACGAAGAGGATTTGAAAGCAAGGCAGAATTGCAGGAATCAGATTTCAGGAGGTAGATTCGAATCGCCTTTAAAGCACAGGAAAAGCGGCAAAACCTCGACAATGATGCCCTTGGCCAAAAAGGGCGTATGCGTTTTTTCCTGAATATATTCAGGGAAAAAACGCATACGCCCTTTTTGGCCAACCAAGCAACCTGGAAAGGCAAATCAGCGCTACAAAGAAGTCTCGCTTCCCATCGGTCAAAAGGGCCAGGCTGAATAAAGTGTCAAAACCAGAAATGCAGGACAGGCCATGGAGAAATGGGAGCCTTGCTACGCTGATGGGCGGGATGTAAATTGCCAACAGCCACTCTGGAGAAGTGTACGGTGTGTCCTGAAACATCTAAAAAACTCAGCTTAGAGAGCATAGGGCACTTCCACTCATGGGCGTGTAAATTGGGAAAACTAAAAATCAGCAAGACACAGGCACCCCAAAGTTTAGGGCTGCTCTGTTGACAAGAACCTCCACTTTGTCACACCTTAAATATCCCGGAAAGACAAGAATGGATAAAGAAGTTGTGGTCCTTATGTACAATGGAATATCACTCAGCCATGAAATCAACGTCATAAGGCTAGTAGCAGCATGATGAGTGGATTTGGGTACGACGATTCTAAGTGAAATAAGTCACACAGAAAAAGACACTTATCATAAGATATCACTTATAGAGGGAATGTAAAAACCGCTACCCTTGAACTGAATTACATAACAGGTCAGAGTCACACGTTTAGAAAACACACTAGGGCTGCTTAACGGGAAAGGTGAGGTGGGGTGATGCATAAAACAAGGGTTTCAAATTAGCTCAGATAGCGTTCCATAAACCCAATATGTAATAGACAAGACCTACTCCTTCCTCAGTGAACTGGACTCAACACGCCCTATTCATCGCCCAAGAATATATCTGACTAGTAAGAATCTTAAAACCTATGTATTGATATCTCTCTGTAAGTGAGTGAAGTGGGTGAAAAGCGGCATAACCACAGCAGTGAAAAGCAGCTAAACCCCATTATACAAATCAATTACTTTTAAAAACCCGTGAAACAAAGACAGTGAAAGAGAGAGAAATTCTGACAAAATTCGTTCAGGGGCTGTGATGCAACCTGGATTGACCATATGTAGACCCACAGATGGATGAGACATAAGGGTGGACACTCTTGGGGCTGAGAGGTTTGGTGAGGTTGGGTGAGCAAACGCAGACCCTTTAAAGTAATACTGTGTGGTACCCATCCCATGGGTCCCAAATCTCCAGGTTCAAGGGCATCTTCCTACATCGAAAACATGCATGAGAAACCCAGAAGATGGTACACCGTGTGATCGGGAAAGGTTTCTAAAACGCACCTCATTTCTCTTCTCCTTGTGCTCCGGTTCGCCATTCCAGCCGCTATACTAGCAATCTCCCTGCCTGGAGAATCAGCACCTTTAACCTCCTGTTCCGTACAGGTTGCAATTTGTCCTGAGGATGAACGGGAAGAGGGGGAACCAATGAGAGACTAGCTCTAGGTGTTGGGACAGGCACAGGTCACTCTATTTTCCCATCAGGAAGAAGAATTAACCACAGGCTCAGCCTGCCGCCCGAAGCCAGAATAGGGCCTGAAGCAAACCTGCGCTTTTGCGGCCAGCTCCCAAGAAAGCGAGTTGAAAAATGGAGCTCAGGGGCACTGCAATTCACAAACCTGCAGACTTAGAAATGATAACTCTCCTCCACAAATATATTGAGGGAAGGCAACGAAGAGGATTTGAAAGCAAGGCAGAATTGCAGGAATCAGATTTCAGGAGGTAGATTCGAATCGCCTTTAAAGCACAGGAAAAGCGGCAAAACCTCGACAATGATGCCCTTGGCCAAAAAGGGCGTATGCGTTTTTTCCTGAATATATTCAGGGAAAAAACGCATACGCCCTTTTTGGCCAACCAAGCAACCTGGAAAGGCAAATCAGCGCTACAAAGAAGTCTCGCTTCCCATCGGTCAAAAGGGCCAGGCTGAATAAAGTGTCAAAACCAGAAATGCAGGACAGGCCATGGAGAAATGGGAGCCTTGCTACGCTGATGGGCGGGATGTAAATTGCCAACAGCCACTCTGGAGAAGTGTACGGTGTGTCCTGAAACATCTAAAAAACTCAGCTTAGAGAGCATAGGGCACTTCCACTCATGGGCGTGTAAATTGGGAAAACTAAAAATCAGCAAGACACAGGCACCCCAAAGTTTAGGGCTGCTCTGTTGACAAGAACCTCCACTTTGTGACACCTTAAATATCCCAGGAAAGACAAGAATGGACAAAGAAGTTGTGGTCCTTATGTACAATGGAATATCACTCAGCCATGAAATCAACGTCATAAGGCTAGTAGCAGCATGATGAGTGGATTTGGGTACGACGATTCTAAGTGAAATAAGTCACACAGAAAAAGACACTTATCATAGATATCACTTATAGAGGGAATGTAAAAACCGCTACCCTTGAACTGAATTACATAACAGGTCAGAGTCACACGTTTAGAAAACACACTAGGGCTGCTTAACGGGAAAGGTGAGGTGGGGTGATGCATAAAACAAGGGTTTCAAATTAGCTCAGATAGCGTTCCATAAACCCAATATGTAATAGACAAGACCTACTCCTTGCTCAGTGAACTGGACTCAACACGCCCTATTCACCGCCCAAGAATATATCTGACTAGTAAGAAGCTTAAAACCTATGTATTTATATCTCTCTGTAAGTGAGTGAAGTGGGTGAAAAGCGGCATAAACACAGCAGTGAAAAGCAGCTAAACCCCATTATACAAATCAATTACTTTTAAAAACCCGTGAAACAAAGACAGTGAAAGAGAGAGAAATTCTGACAAAATTCGTTCAGGGGCTGTGATGCAACCTGGATTGACCATATGTAGACCCACAGATGGATGAGACATAAGGGTGGACACTCTTGGGGCTGAGAGGTTTGGTGAGGTTGGGTGAGCAAACGCAGACCCTTTAAAGTAATACTGTGTGGTACCCATCCCATGGGTCCCAAATCTCCAGGTTCAAGGGCATCTTCCTACATCGAAAACATGCATGAGAAACCCAGAAGATGGTACACCGTGTGATCGGGAAAGGTTTCTAAAACGCACCTCATTTCTCTTCTCCTTGTGCTCCGGTTCGCCATTCCAGCCGCTATACTAGCAATCTCCCTGCCTGGAGAATCAGCACCTTTAACCTCCTGTTCCGTACAGGTTGCAATTTGTCCTGAGGATGAACAGGAAGAGGGGGAACCAATGAGAGACTAGCTCTAGGTGTTGGGACAGGCACAGGTCACTCTATTTTCCCATCAGGAAGAAGAATTAACCACAGGCTCAGCCTGCCGCCCGAAGCCAGAATAGGGCCTGAAGCAAACCTGCGCTTTTGCGGCCAGCTCCCAAGAAAGCGAGTTGAAAAATGGAGCTCAGGGGCACTGCAATTCACAAACCTGCAGACTTAGAAATGATAACTCTCCTCCACAAATATATTGAGGGAAGGCAACGAAGAGGATTTGAAAGCAAGGCAGAATTGCAGGAATCAGATTTCAGGAGGTAGATTCGAATCGCCTTTAAAGCACAGGAAAAGCGGCAAAACCTCGACAATGATGCCCTTGGCCAAAAAGGGCGTATGCGTTTTTTCCTGAATATATTCAGGGAAAAAACGCATACGCCCTTTTTGGCCAACCAAGCAACCTGGAAAGGCAAATCAGCGCTACAAAGAAGTCTCGCTTCCCATCGGTCAAAAGGGCCAGGCTGAATAAAGTGTCAAAACCAGAAATGCAGGACAGGCCATGGAGAAATGGGAGCCTTGCTACGCTGATGGGCGGGATGTAAATTGCCAACAGCCACTCTGGAGAAGTGTACGGTGTGTCCTGAAACATCTAAAAAACTCAGCTTAGAGAGCATAGGGCACTTCCACTCATGGGCGTGTAAATTGGGAAAACTAAAAATCAGCAAGACACAGGCACCCCAAAGTTTAGGGCTGCTCTGTTGACAAGAACCTCCACTTTGTGACACCTTAAATATCCCAGGAAAGACAAGAATGGACAAAGAAGTTGTGGTCCTTATGTACAATGGAATATCACTCAGCCATGAAATCAACGTCATAAGGCTAGTAGCAGCATGATGAGTGGATTTGGGTACGACGATTCTAAGTGAAATAAGTCACACAGAAAAAGACACTTATCATAAGATATCACTTATAGAGGGAATGTAAAAACCGCTACCCTTGAACTGAATTACATAACAGGTCAGAGTCACACGTTTAGAAAACACACTAGGGCTGCTTAACGGGAAAGGTGAGGTGGGGTGATGCATAAAACAAGGGTTTCAAATTAGCTCAGATAGCGTTCCATAAACCCAATATGTAATAGACAAGACCTACTCCTTCCTCAGTGAACTGGACTCAACACGCCCTATTCATCGCCCAAGAATATATCTGACTAGTAAGAATCTTAAAACCTATGTATTGATATCTCTCTGTAAGTGAGTGAAGTGGGTGAAAAGCGGCATAACCACAGCAGTGAAAAGCAGCTAAACCCCATTATACAAATCAATTACTTTTAAAAACCCGTGAAACAAAGACAGTGAAAGAGAGAGAAATTCTGACAAAATTCGTTCAGGGGCTGTGATGCAACCTGGATTGACCATATGTAGACCCACAGATGGATGAGACATAAGGGTGGACACTCTTGGGGCTGAGAG
Organism: Balaenoptera borealis; assembly: GCF_965194805.1. Taxonomy (NCBI): domain Eukaryota; kingdom Metazoa; phylum Chordata; class Mammalia; order Artiodactyla; family Balaenopteridae; genus Balaenoptera; species Balaenoptera borealis. The sequence goes on from NW_028123297.1 coordinate 105,987, forward strand.
GTTTGGTGAGGTTGGGTGAGCAAACGCAGACCCTTTAAAGTAATACTGTGTGGTACCCATCCCATGGGTCCCAAATCTCCAGGTTCAAGGGCATCTTCCTACATCGAAAACATGCATGAGAAACCCAGAAGATGGTACACCGTGTGATCGGGAAAGGTTTCTAAAACGCACCTCATTTCTCTTCTCCTTGTGCTCCGGTTCGCCATTCCAGCCGCTATACTAGCAATCTCCCTGCCTGGAGAATCAGCACCTTTAACCTCCTGTTCCGTACAGGTTGCAATTTGTCCTGAGGATGAACGGGAAGAGGGGGAACCAATGAGAGACTAGCTCTAGGTGTTGGGACAGGCACAGGTCACTCTATTTTCCCATCAGGAAGAAGAATTAACCACAGGCTCAGCCTGCCGCCCGAAGCCAGAATAGGGCCTGAAGCAAACCTGCGCTTTTGCGGCCAGCTCCCAAGAAAGCGAGTTGAAAAATGGAGCTCAGGGGCACTGCAATTCACAAACCTGCAGACTTAGAAATGATAACTCTCGTCCACAAATATATTGAGGGAAGGCAACGAAGAGGATTTGAAAGCAAGGCAGAATTGCAGGAATCAGATTTCAGGAGGTAGATTCGAATCGCCTTTAAAGCACAGGAAAAGCGGCAAAACCTCGACAATGATGCCCTTGGCCAAAAAGGGCGTATGCGTTTTTTCCTGAATATATTCAGGGAAAAAACGCATACGCCCTTTTTGGCCAACCAAGCAACCTGGAAAGGCAAATCAGCGCTACAAAGAAGTCTCGCTTCCCATCGGTCAAAAGGGCCAGGCTGAATAAAGTGTCAAAACCAGAAATGCAGGACAGGCCATGGAGAAATGGGAGCCTTGCTACGCTGATGGGCGGGATGTAAATTGCCAACAGCCACTCTGGAGAAGTGTACGGTGTGTCCTGAAACATCTAAAAAACTCAGCTTAGAGAGCATAGGGCACTTCCACTCATGGGCGTGTAAATTGGGAAAACTAAAAATCAGCAAGACACAGGCACCCCAAAGTTTAGGGCTGCTCTGTTGACAAGAACCTCCACTTTGTGACACCTTAAATATCCCAGGAAAGACAAGAATGGACAAAGAAGTTGTGGTCCTTATGTACAATGGAATATCACTCAGCCATGAAATCAACGTCATAAGGCTAGTAGCAGCATGATGAGTGGATTTGGGTACGACGATTCTAAGTGAAATAAGTCACACAGAAAAAGACACTTATCATAGATATCACTTATAGAGGGAATGTAAAAACCGCTACCCTTGAACTGAATTACATAACAGGTCAGAGTCACACGTTTAGAAAACACACTAGGGCTGCTTAACGGGAAAGGTGAGGTGGGGTGATGCATAAAACAAGGGTTTCAAATTAGCTCAGATAGCGTTCCATAAACCCAATATGTAATAGACAAGACCTACTCCTTCCTCAGTGAACTGGACTCAACACGCCCTATTCATCGCCCAAGAATATATCTGACTAGTAAGAATCTTAAAACCTATGTATTGATATCTCTCTGTAAGTGAGTGAAGTGGGTGAAAAGCGGCATAACCACAGCAGTGAAAAGCAGCTAAACCCCATTATACAAATCAATTACTTTTAAAAACCCGTGAAACAAAGACAGTGAAAGAGAGAGAAATTCTGACAAAATTCGTTCAGGGGCTGTGATGCAACCTGGATTGACCATATGTAGACCCACAGATGGATGAGACATAAGGGTGGACACTCTTGGGGCTGAGAGGTTTGGTGAGGTTGGGTGAGCAAACGCAGACCCTTTAAAGTAATACTGCGTGGAACCCATCCAATGGGTCCCAAATCTCCAGGTTCAAGGGCATCTTCGTACATCGAAAACATACATGAGAAACCCAGAAGATGGTACACCGTGTGATCGGGAAAGGTTTCTAAAACGCACCTCATTTCTCATCTCCTTGTGCTCCGGTTCGCCTTTCCAGCCGCTATACTAGCAATCTCCCTGCCTGGAGAATCAGCACCTTTAACCTCCTGTTCCAAACAGGTTGCAATTTGTCCTGAGGATGAACGGGAAGAGGGGGAACCAATGAGAGACTAGCTCTAGGTGTTGGGACAGGCACAGGTCACTCTATTTTCCCATCAGGAAGAAGAATTAACCACAGGCTCAGCCTGCCGCCCGAAGCCAGAATAGGGCCTGAAGCAAACCTGCGCTTTTGCGGCCAGCTCCCAAGAAAGCGAGTTGAAAAATGGAGCTCAGGGGCACTGCAATTCACAAACCTGCAGACTTAGAAATGATAACTCTCGTCCACAAATATATTGAGGGAAGGCAACGAAGAGGATTTGAAAGCAAGGCAGAATTGCAGGAATCAGATTTCAGGAGGTAGATTCGAATCGCCTTTAAAGCACAGGAAAAGCGGCAAAACCTCGACAATGATGCCCTTGGCCAAAAAGGGCATATGCGTTTTTTCCTGAATATATTCAGGGAAAAAACGCATACGCCCTTTTTGGCCAACCAAGCAACCTGGAAAGGCAAATCAGCGCTACAAAGAAGTCTCGCTTCCCATCGGTCAAAAGGGCCAGGCTGAATAAAGTGTCAAAACCAGAAATGCAGGACAGGCCATGGAGAAATGGGAGCCTTGCTACGCTGATGGGCGGGATGTAAATTGCCAACAGCCACTCTGGAGAAGTGTACGGTGTGTCCTGAAACATCTAAAAAACTCAGCTTAGAGAGCATAGGGCACTTCCACTCATGGGCGTGTAAATTGGGAAAACTAAAAATCAGCAAGACACAGGCACCCCAAAGTTTAGGGCTGCTCTGTTGACAAGAACCTCCACTTTGTCACACCTTAAATATCCCGGAAAGACAAGAATGGATAAAGAAGTTGTGGTCCTTATGTACAATGGAATATCACTCAGCCATGAAATCAACGTCATAAGGCTAGTAGCAGCATGATGAGTGGATTTGGGTACGACGATTCTAAGTGAAATAAGTCACACAGAAAAAGACACTTATCATAAGATATCACTTATAGAGGGAATGTAAAAACCGCTACCCTTGAACTGAATTACATAACAGGTCAGAGTCACACGTTTAGAAAACACACTAGGGCTGCTTAACGGGAAAGGTGAGGTGGGGTGATGCATAAAACAAGGGTTTCAAATTAGCTCAGATAGCGTTCCATAAACCCAATATGTAATAGACAAGACCTACTCCTTCCTCAGTGAACTGGACTCAACACGCCCTATTCATCGCCCAAGAATATATCTGACTAGTAAGAATCTTAAAACCTATGTATTGATATCTCTCTGTAAGTGAGTGAAGTGGGTGAAAAGCGGCATAACCACAGCAGTGAAAAGCAGCTAAACCCCATTATACAAATCAATTACTTTTAAAAACCCGTGAAACAAAGACAGTGAAAGAGAGAGAAATTCTGACAAAATTCGTTCAGGGGCTGTGATGCAACCTGGATTGACCATATGTAGACCCACAGATGGATGAGACATAAGGGTGGACACTCTTGGGGCTGAGAGGTTTGGTGAGGTTGGGTGAGCAAACGCAGACCCTTTAAAGTAATACTGTGTGGTACCCATCCCATGGGTCCCAAATCTCCAGGTTCAAGGGCATCTTCCTACATCGAAAACATGCATGAGAAACCCAGAAGATGGTACACCGTGTGATCGGGAAAGGTTTCTAAAACGCACCTCATTTCTCTTCTCCTTGTGCTCCGGTTCGCCATTCCAGCCGCTATACTAGCAATCTCCCTGCCTGGAGAATCAGCACCTTTAACCTCCTGTTCCGTACAGGTTGCAATTTGTCCTGAGGATGAACGGGAAGAGGGGGAACCAATGAGAGACTAGCTCTAGGTGTTGGGACAGGCACAGGTCACTCTATTTTCCCATCAGGAAGAAGAATTAACCACAGGCTCAGCCTGCCGCCCGAAGCCAGAATAGGGCCTGAAGCAAACCTGCGCTTTTGCGGCCAGCTCCCAAGAAAGCGAGTTGAAAAATGGAGCTCAGGGGCACTGCAATTCACAAACCTGCAGACTTAGAAATGATAACTCTCCTCCACAAATATATTGAGGGAAGGCAACGAAGAGGATTTGAAAGCAAGGCAGAATTGCAGGAATCAGATTTCAGGAGGTAGATTCGAATCGCCTTTAAAGCACAGGAAAAGCGGCAAAACCTCGACAATGATGCCCTTGGCCAAAAAGGGCGTATGCGTTTTTTCCTGAATATATTCAGGGAAAAAACGCATACGCCCTTTTTGGCCAACCAAGCAACCTGGAAAGGCAAATCAGCGCTACAAAGAAGTCTCGCTTCCCATCGGTCAAAAGGGCCAGGCTGAATAAAGTGTCAAAACCAGAAATGCAGGACAGGCCATGGAGAAATGGGAGCCTTGCTACGCTGATGGGCGGGATGTAAATTGCCAACAGCCACTCTGGAGAAGTGTACGGTGTGTCCTGAAACATCTAAAAAACTCAGCTTAGAGAGCATAGGGCACTTCCACTCATGGGCGTGTAAATTGGGAAAACTAAAAATCAGCAAGACACAGGCACCCCAAAGTTTAGGGCTGCTCTGTTGACAAGAACCTCCACTTTGTGACACCTTAAATATCCCAGGAAAGACAAGAATGGACAAAGAAGTTGTGGTCCTTATGTACAATGGAATATCACTCAGCCATGAAATCAACGTCATAAGGCTAGTAGCAGCATGATGAGTGGATTTGGGTACGACGATTCTAAGTGAAATAAGTCACACAGAAAAAGACACTTATCATAGATATCACTTATAGAGGGAATGTAAAAACCGCTACCCTTGAACTGAATTACATAACAGGTCAGAGTCACACGTTTAGAAAACACACTAGGGCTGCTTAACGGGAAAGGTGAGGTGGGGTGATGCATAAAACAAGGGTTTCAAATTAGCTCAGATAGCGTTCCATAAACCCAATATGTAATAGACAAGACCTACTCCTTCCTCAGTGAACTGGACTCAACACGCCCTATTCATCGCCCAAGAATATATCTGACTAGTAAGAATCTTAAAACCTATGTATTGATATCTCTCTGTAAGTGAGTGAAGTGGGTGAAAAGCGGCATAACCACAGCAGTGAAAAGCAGCTAAACCCCATTATACAAATCAATTACTTTTAAAAACCCGTGAAACAAAGACAGTGAAAGAGAGAGAAATTCTGACAAAATTCGTTCAGGGGCTGTGATGCAACCTGGATTGACCATATGTAGACCCACAGATGGATGAGACATAAGGGTGGACACTCTTGGGGCTGAGAGGTTTGGTGAGGTTGGGTGAGCAAACGCAGACCCTTTAAAGTAATACTGTGTGGTACCCATCCCATGGGTCCCAAATCTCCAGGTTCAAGGGCATCTTCCTACATCGAAAACATGCATGAGAAACCCAGAAGATGGTACACCGTGTGATCGGGAAAGGTTTCTAAAACGCACCTCATTTCTCTTCTCCTTGTGCTCCGGTTCGCCATTCCAGCCGCTATACTAGCAATCTCCCTGTTTGGAGAATCAGCACCTTTAACCTCCTGTTCCGTACAGGTTGCAATTTGTCCTGAGGATGAACGGGAAGAGGGGGAACCAATGAGAGACTAGCTCTAGGTGTTGGGACAGGCACAGGTCACTCTATTTTCCCATCAGGAAGAAGAATTAACCACAGGCTCAGCCTGCCGCCCGAAGCCAGAATAGGGCCTGAAGCAAACCTGCGCTTTTGCGGCCAGCTCCCAAGAAAGCGAGTTGAAAAATGGAGCTCAGGGGCACTGCAATTCACAAACCTGCAGACTTAGAAATGATAACTCTCCTCCACAAATATATTGAGGGAAGGCAACGAAGAGGATTTGAAAGCAAGGCAGAATTGCAGGAAACAGATTTCAGGAGGTAGATTCGAATCGCCTTTAAAGCACAGGAAAAGCGGCAAAACCTCGACAATGATGCCCTTGGCCAAAAAGGGCGTATGCGTTTTTTCCTGAATATATTCAGGAAAAAACGCATACGCCCTTTTTGGCCAACCAAGCAACCTGGAAAGGCAAATCAGCGCTACAAAGAAGTCTCGCTTCCCATCGGTCAAAAGGGCCAGGCTGAATAAAGTGTCAAAACCAGAAATGCAGGACAGGCCATGGAGAAATGGGAGCCTTGCTACGCTGATGGGCGGGATGTAAATTGCCAACAGCCACTCTGGAGAAGTGTACGGTGTGTCCTGAAACATCTAAAAAACTCAGCTTAGAGAGCATAGGGCACTTCCACTCATGGGCGTGTAAATTGGGAAAACTAAAAATCAGCAAGACACAGGCACCCCAAAGTTTAGGGCTGCTCTGTTGACAAGAACCTCCACTTTGTCACACCTTAAATATCCCAGGAAAGACAAGAATGGATAAAGAAGTTGTGGTCCTTATGTACAATGGAATATCACTCAGCCATGAAATCAATGTCATAAGGCTAGGAGCAGCATGATGAGTGGATTTGGGTACGACGATTCTAAGTGAAATAAGTCACACAGAAAAAGACACTTATCATAAGATATCACTTATAGAGGGAATGTAAAAACCGCTACCCTTGAACTGAATTACATAACAGGTCAGAGTCACACGTTTAGAAAACACACTAGGGCTGCTTAACGGGAAAGGTGAGGTGGGGTGATGCATAAAACAAGGGTTTCAAATTAGCTCAGATAGCGTTCCATAAACCCAATATGTAATAGACAAGACCTACTCCTTCCTCAGTGAACTGGACTCAACACGCCCTATTCATCGCCCAAGAATATATCTGACTAGTAAGAATCTTAAAACCTATGTATTGATATCTCTCTGTAAGTGAGTGAAGTGGGTGAAAAGCGGCATAACCACAGCAGTGAAAAGCAGCTAAACCCCATTATACAAATCAATTACTTTTAAAAACCCGTGAAACAAAGACAGTGAAAGAGAGAGAAATTCTGACAAAATTCGTTCAGGGGCTGTGATGCAACCTGGATTGACCATATGTAGACCCACAGATGGATGAGACATAAGGGTGGACACTCTTGGGGCTGAGAGGTTTGGTGAGGTTGGGTGAGCAAACGCAGACCCTTTAAAGTAATACTGCGTGGAACCCATCCAATGGGTCCCAAATCTCCAGGTTCAAGGGCATCTTCGTACATCGAAAACATACATGAGAAACCCAGAAGATGGTACACCGTGTGATCGGGAAAGGTTTCTAAAACGCACCTCATTTCTCATCTCCTTGTGCTCCGGTTCGCCTTTCCAGCCGCTATACTAGCAATCTCCCTGCCTGGAGAATCAGCACCTTTAACCTCCTGTTCCAAACAGGTTGCAATTTGTCCTGAGGATGAACGGGAAGAGGGGGAACCAATGAGAGACTAGCTCTAGGTGTTGGGACAGGCACAGGTCACTCTATTTTCCCATCAGGAAGAAGAATTAACCACAGGCTCAGCCTGCCGCCCGAAGCCAGAATAGGGCCTGAAGCAAACCTGCGCTTTTGCGGCCAGCTCCCAAGAAAGCGAGTTGAAAAATGGAGCTCAGGGGCACTGCAATTCACAAACCTGCAGACTTAGAAATGATAACTCTCGTCCACAAATATATTGAGGGAAGGCAACGAAGAGGATTTGAAAGCAAGGCAGAATTGCAGGAAACAGATTTCAGGAGGTAGATTCGAATCGCCTTTAAAGCACAGGAAAAGCGGCAAAACCTCGACAATGATGCCCTTGGCCAAAAAGGGCGTATGCGTTTTTTCCTGAATATATTCAGGAAAAAACGCATACGCCCTTTTTGGCCAACCAAGCAACCTGGAAAGGCAAATCAGCGCTACAAAGAAGTCTCGCTTCCCATCGGTCAAAAGGGCCAGGCTGAATAAAGTGTCAAAACCAGAAATGCAGGACAGGCCATGGAGAAATGGGAGCCTTGCTACGCTGATGGGCGGGATGTAAATTGCCAACAGCCACTCTGGAGAAGTGTACGGTGTGTCCTGAAACATCTAAAAAACTCAGCTTAGAGAGCATAGGGCACTTCCACTCATGGGCGTGTAAATTGGGAAAACTAAAAATCAGCAAGACACAGGCACCCCAAAGTTTAGGGCTGCTCTGTTGACAAGAACCTCCACTTTGTGACACCTTAAATATCCCAGGAAAGACAAGAATGGACAAAGAAGTTGTGGTCCTTATGTACAATGGAATATCACTCAGCCATGAAATCAACGTCATAAGGCTAGTAGCAGCATGATGAGTGGATTTGGGTACGACGATTCTAAGTGAAATAAGTCACACAGAAAAAGACACTTATCATAGATATCACTTATAGAGGGAATGTAAAAACCGCTACCCTTGAACTGAATTACATAACAGGTCAGAGTCACACGTTTAGAAAACACACTAGGGCTGCTTAACGGGAAAGGTGAGGTGGGGTGATGCATAAAACAAGGGTTTCAAATTAGCTCAGATAGCGTTCCATAAACCCAATATGTAATAGACAAGACCTACTCCTTCCTCAGTGAACTGGACTCAACACGCCCTATTCATCGCCCAAGAATATATCTGACTAGTAAGAATCTTAAAACCTATGTATTGATATCTCTCTGTAAGTGAGTGAAGTGGGTGAAAAGCGGCATAAGCACAGCAGTGAAAAGCAGCTAAACCCCATTATACAAATCAATTACTTTTAAAAACCCGTGAAACAAAGACAGTGAAAGAGAGAGAAATTCTGACAAAATTCGTTCAGGGGCTGTGATGCAACCTGGATTGACCATATGTAGACCCACAGATGGATGAGACATAAGGGTGGACACTCTTGGGGCTGAGAGGTTTGGTGAGGTTGGGTGAGCAAACGCAGACCCTTTAAAGTAATACTGCGTGGAACCCATCCAATGGGTCCCAAATCTCCAGGTTCAAGGGCATCTTCGTACATCGAAAACATACATGAGAAACCCAGAAGATGGTACACCGTGTGATCGGGAAAGGTTTCTAAAACGCACCTCATTTCTCATCTCCTTGTGCTCCGGTTCGCCTTTCCAGCCGCTATACTAGCAATCTCCCTGCCTGGAGAATCAGCACCTTTAACCTCCTGTTCCAAACAGGTTGCAATTTGTCCTGAGGATGAACGGGAAGAGGGGGAACCAATGAGAGACTAGCTCTAGGTGTTGGGACAGGCACAGGTCACTCTATTTTCCCATCAGGAAGAAGAATTAACCACAGGCTCAGCCTGCCGCCCGAAGCCAGAATAGGGCCTGAAGCAAACCTGCGCTTTTGCGGCCAGCTCCCAAGAAAGCGAGTTGAAAAATGGAGCTCAGGGGCACTGCAATTCACAAACCTGCAGACTTAGAAATGATAACTCTCGTCCACAAATATATTGAGGGAAGGCAACGAAGAGGATTTGAAAGCAAGGCAGAATTGCAGGAAACAGATTTCAGGAGGTAGATTCGAATCGCCTTTAAAGCACAGGAAAAGCGGCAAAACCTCGACAATGATGCCCTTGGCCAAAAAGGGCGTATGCGTTTTTTCCTGAATATATTCAGGAAAAAACGCATACGCCCTTTTTGGCCAACCAAGCAACCTGGAAAGGCAAATCAGCGCTACAAAGAAGTCTCGCTTCCCATCGGTCAAAAGGGCCAGGCTGAATAAAGTGTCAAAACCAGAAATGCAGGACAGGCCATGGAGAAATGGGAGCCTTGCTACGCTGATGGGCGGGATGTAAATTGCCAACAGCCACTCTGGAGAAGTGTACGGTGTGTCCTGAAACATCTAAAAAACTCAGCTTAGAGAGCATAGGGCACTTCCACTCATGGGCGTGTAAATTGGGAAAACTAAAAATCAGCAAGACACAGGCACCCCAAAGTTTAGGGCTGCTCTGTTGACAAGAACCTCCACTTTGTGACACCTTAAATATCCCAGGAAAGACAAGAATGGACAAAGAAGTTGTGGTCCTTATGTACAATGGAATATCACTCAGCCATGAAATCAATGTCATAAGGCTAGTAGCAGCATGATGAGTGGATTTGGGTACGACGATTCTAAGTGAAATAAGTCACACAGAAAAAGACACTTATCATAAGATATCACTTATAGAGGGAATGTAAAAACCGCTACCCTTGAACTGAATTACATAACAGGTCAGAGTCACACGTTTAGAAAACACACTAGGGCTGCTTAACGGGAAAGGTGAGGTGGGGTGATGCATAAAACAAGAGTTTCAAATTAGCTCAGATAGCGTTCCATAAACCCAATATGTAATAGACAAGACCTACTCCTTCCTCAGTGAACTGGACTCAACACGCCCTATTCATCGCCCAAGAATATATCTGACTAGTAAGAATCTTAAAACCTATGTATTGATATCTCTCTGTAAGTGAGTGAAGTGGGTGAAAAGCGGCATAAGCACAGCAGTGAAAAGCAGCTAAACCCCATTATACAAATCAATTACTTTTAAAAACCCGTGAAACAAAGACAGTGAAAGAGAGAGAAATTCTGACAAAATTCGTTCAGGGGCTGTGATGCAACCTGGATTGACCATATGTAGACCCACAGATGGATGAGACATAAGGGTGGACACTCTTGGGGCTGAGAGGTTTGGTGAGGTTGGGTGAGCAAACGCAGACCCTTTAAAGTAATACTGCGTGGAACCCATCCAATGGGTCCCAAATCTCCAGGTTCAAGGGCATCTTCGTACATCGAAAACATACATGAGAAACCCAGAAGATGGTACACCGTGTGATCGGGAAAGGTTTCTAAAACGCACCTCATTTCTCATCTCCTTGTGCTCCGGTTCGCCTTTCCAGCCGCTATACTAGCAATCTCCCTGCCTGGAGAATCAGCACCTTTAACCTCCTGTTCCAAACAGGTTGCAATTTGTCCTGAGGATGAACGGGAAGAGGGGGAACCAATGAGAGACTAGCTCTAGGTGTTGGGACAGGCACAGGTCACTCTATTTTCCCATCAGGAAGAAGAATTAACCACAGGCTCAGCCTGCCGCCCGAAGCCAGAATAGGGCCTGAAGCAAACCTGCGCTTTTGCGGCCAGCTCCCAAGAAAGCGAGTTGAAAAATGGAGCTCAGGGGCACTGCAATTCACAAACCTGCAGACTTAGAAATGATAACTCTCGTCCACAAATATATTGAGGGAAGGCAACGAAGAGGATTTGAAAGCAAGGCAGAATTGCAGGAAACAGATTTCAGGAGGTAGATTCGAATCGCCTTTAAAGCACAGGAAAAGCGGCAAAACCTCGACAATGATGCCCTTGGCCAAAAAGGGCGTATGCGTTTTTTCCTGAATATATTCAGGAAAAAACGCATACGCCCTTTTTGGCCAACCAAGCAACCTGGAAAGGCAAATCAGCGCTACAAAGAAGTCTCGCTTCCCATCGGTCAAAAGGGCCAGGCTGAATAAAGTGTCAAAACCAGAAATGCAGGACAGGCCATGGAGAAATGGGAGCCTTGCTACGCTGATGGGCGGGATGTAAATTGCCAACAGCCACTCTGGAGAAGTGTACGGTGTGTCCTGAAACATCTAAAAAACTCAGCTTAGAGAGCATAGGGCACTTCCACTCATGGGCGTGTAAATTGGGAAAACTAAAAATCAGCAAGACACAGGCACCCCAAAGTTTAGGGCTGCTCTGTTGACAAGAACCTCCACTTTGTGACACCTTAAATATCCCAGGAAAGACAAGAATGGACAAAGAAGTTGTGGTCCTTATGTACAATGGAATATCACTCAGCCATGAAATCAATGTCATAAGGCTAGTAGCAGCATGATGAGTGGATTTGGGTACGACGATTCTAAGTGAAATAAGTCACACAGAAAAAGACACTTATCATAAGATATCACTTATAGAGGGAATGTAAAAACCGCTACCCTTGAACTGAATTACATAACAGGTCAGAGTCACACGTTTAGAAAACACACTAGGGCTGCTTAACGGGAAAGGTGAGGTGGGGTGATGCATAAAACAAGAGTTTCAAATTAGCTCAGATAGCGTTCCATAAACCCAATATGTAATAGACAAGACCTACTCCTTCCTCAGTGAACTGGACTCAACACGCCCTATTCATCGCCCAAGAATATATCTGACTAGTAAGAATCTTAAAACCTATGTATTGATATCTCTCTGTAAGTGAGTGAAGTGGGTGAAAAGCGGCATAAGCACAGCAGTGAAAAGCAGCTAAACCCCATTATACAAATCAATTACTTTTAAAAACCCGTGAAACAAAGACAGTGAAAGAGAGAGAAATTCTGACAAAATTCGTTCAGGGGCTGTGATGCAACCTGGATTGACCATATGTAGACCCACAGATGGATGAGACATAAGGGTGGACACTCTTGGGGCTGAGAGGTTTGGTGAGGTTGGGTGAGCAAACGCAGACCCTTTAAAGTAATACTGCGTGGAACCCATCCAATGGGTCCCAAATCTCCAGGTTCAAGGGCATCTTCGTACATCGAAAACATACATGAGAAACCCAGAAGATGGTACACCGTGTGATCGGGAAAGGTTTCTAAAACGCACCTCATTTCTCATCTCCTTGTGCTCCGGTTCGCCTTTCCAGCCGCTATACTAGCAATCTCCCTGCCTGGAGAATCAGCACCTTTAACCTCCTGTTCCAAACAGGTTGCAATTTGTCCTGAGGATGAACGGGAAGAGGGGGAACCAATGAGAGACTAGCTCTAGGTGTTGGGACAGGCACAGGTCACTCTATTTTCCCATCAGGAAGAAGAATTAACCACAGGCTCAGCCTGCCGCCCGAAGCCAGAATAGGGCCTGAAGCAAACCTGCGCTTTTGCGGCCAGCTCCCAAGAAAGCGAGTTGAAAAATGGAGCTCAGGGGCACTGCAATTCACAAACCTGCAGACTTAGAAATGATAACTCTCCTCCACAAATATATTGAGGGAAGGCAACGAAGAGGATTTGAAAGCAAGGCAGAATTGCAGGAAACAGATTTCAGGAGGTAGATTCGAATCGCCTTTAAAGCACAGGAAAAGCGGCAAAACCTCGACAATGATGCCCTTGGCCAAAAAGGGCGTATGCGTTTTTTCCTGAATATATTCAGGAAAAAACGCATACGCCCTTTTTGGCCAACCAAGCAACCTGGAAAGGCAAATCAGCGCTACAAAGAAGTCTCGCTTCCCATCGGTCAAAAGGGCCAGGCTGAATAAAGTGTCAAAACCAGAAATGCAGGACAGGCCATGGAGAAATGGGAGCCTTGCTACGCTGATGGGCGGGATGTAAATTGCCAACAGCCACTCTGGAGAAGTGTACGGTGTGTCCTGAAACATCTAAAAAACTCAGCTTAGAGAGCATAGGGCACTTCCACTCATGGGCGTGTAAATTGGGAAAACTAAAAATCAGCAAGACACAGGCACCCCAAAGTTTAGGGCTGCTCTGTTGACAAGAACCTCCACTTTGTGACACCTTAAATATCCCAGGAAAGACAAGAATGGACAAAGAAGTTGTGGTCCTTATGTACAATGGAATATCACTCAGCCATGAAATCAACGTCATAAGGCTAGTAGCAGCATGATGAGTGGATTTGGGTACGACGATTCTAAGTGAAATAAGTCACACAGAAAAAGACACTTATCATAGATATCACTTATAGAGGGAATGTAAAAACCGCTACCCTTGAACTGAATTACATAACAGGTCAGAGTCACACGTTTAGAAAACACACTAGGGCTGCTTAACGGGAAAGGTGAGGTGGGGTGATGCATAAAACAAGGGTTTCAAATTAGCTCAGATAGCGTTCCATAAACCCAATATGTAATAGACAAGACCTACTCCTTCCTCAGTGAACTGGACTCAACACGCCCTATTCATCGCCCAAGAATATATCTGACTAGTAAGAATCTTAAAACCTATGTATTGATATCTCTCTGTAAGTGAGTGAAGTGGGTGAAAAGCGGCATAAGCACAGCAGTGAAAAGCAGCTAAACCCCATTATACAAATCAATTACTTTTAAAAACCCGTGAAACAAAGACAGTGAAAGAGAGAGAAATTCTGACAAAATTCGTTCAGGGGCTGTGATGCAACCTGGATTGACCATATGTAGACCCACAGATGGATGAGACATAAGGGTGGACACTCTTGGGGCTGAGAGGTTTGGTGAGGTTGGGTGAGCAAACGCAGACCCTTTAAAGTAATACTGCGTGGAACCCATCCAATGGGTCCCAAATCTCCAGGTTCAAGGGCATCTTCGTACATCGAAAACATACATGAGAAACCCAGAAGATGGTACACCGTGTGATCGGGAAAGGTTTCTAAAACGCACCTCATTTCTCATCTCCTTGTGCTCCGGTTCGCCTTTCCAGCCGCTATACTAGCAATCTCCCTGCCTGGAGAATCAGCACCTTTAACCTCCTGTTCCAAACAGGTTGCAATTTGTCCTGAGGATGAACGGGAAGAGGGGGAACCAATGAGAGACTAGCTCTAGGTGTTGGGACAGGCACAGGTCACTCTATTTTCCCATCAGGAAGAAGAATTAACCACAGGCTCAGCCTGCCGCCCGAAGCCAGAATAGGGCCTGAAGCAAACCTGCGCTTTTGCGGCCAGCTCCCAAGAAAGCGAGTTGAAAAATGGAGCTCAGGGGCACTGCAATTCACAAACCTGCAGACTTAGAAATGATAACTCTCGTCCACAAATATATTGAGGGAAGGCAACGAAGAGGATTTGAAAGCAAGGCAGAATTGCAGGAAACAGATTTCAGGAGGTAGATTCGAATCGCCTTTAAAGCACAGGAAAAGCGGCAAAACCTCGACAATGATGCCCTTGGCCAAAAAGGGCGTATGCGTTTTTTCCTGAATATATTCAGGAAAAAACGCATACGCCCTTTTTGGCCAACCAAGCAACCTGGAAAGGCAAATCAGCGCTACAAAGAAGTCTCGCTTCCCATCGGTCAAAAGGGCCAGGCTGAATAAAGTGTCAAAACCAGAAATGCAGGACAGGCCATGGAGAAATGGGAGCCTTGCTACGCTGATGGGCGGGATGTAAATTGCCAACAGCCACTCTGGAGAAGTGTACGGTGTGTCCTGAAACATCTAAAAAACTCAGCTTAGAGAGCATAGGGCACTTCCACTCATGGGCGTGTAAATTGGGAAAACTAAAAATCAGCAAGACACAGGCACCCCAAAGTTTAGGGCTGCTCTGTTGACAAGAACCTCCACTTTGTCACACCTTAAATATCCCAGGAAAGACAAGAATGGATAAAGAAGTTGTGGTCCTTATGTACAATGGAATATCACTCAGCCATGAAATCAATGTCATAAGGCTAGTAGCAGCATGATGAGTGGATTTGGGTACGACGATTCTAAGTGAAATAAGTCACACAGAAAAAGACACTTATCATAAGATATCACTTATAGAGGGAATGTAAAAACCGCTACCCTTGAACTGAATTACATAACAGGTCAGAGTCACACGTTTAGAAAACACACTAGGGCTGCTTAACGGGAAAGGTGAGGTGGGGTGATGCATAAAACAAGAGTTTCAAATTAGCTCAGATAGCGTTCCATAAACCCAATATGTAATAGACAAGACCTACTCCTTCCTCAGTGAACTGGACTCAACACGCCCTATTCATCGCCCAAGAATATATCTGACTAGTAAGAATCTTAAAACCTATGTATTGATATCTCTCTGTAAGTGAGTGAAGTGGGTGAAAAGCGGCATAAGCACAGCAGTGAAAAGCAGCTAAACCCCATTATACAAATCAATTACTTTTAAAAACCCGTGAAACAAAGACAGTGAAAGAGAGAGAAATTCTGACAAAATTCGTTCAGGGGCTGTGATGCAACCTGGATTGACCATATGTAGACCCACAGATGGATGAGACATAAGGGTGGACACTCTTGGGGCTGAGAGGTTTGGTGAGGTTGGGTGAGCAAACGCAGACCCTTTAAAGTAATACTGCGTGGAACCCATCCAATGGGTCCCAAATCTCCAGGTTCAAGGGCATCTTCGTACATCGAAAACATACATGAGAAACCCAGAAGATGGTACACCGTGTGATCGGGAAAGGTTTCTAAAACGCACCTCATTTCTCATCTCCTTGTGCTCCGGTTCGCCTTTCCAGCCGCTATACTAGCAATCTCCCTGCCTGGAGAATCAGCACCTTTAACCTCCTGTTCCAAACAGGTTGCAATTTGTCCTGAGGATGAACGGGAAGAGGGGGAACCAATGAGAGACTAGCTCTAGGTGTTGGGACAGGCACAGGTCACTCTATTTTCCCATCAGGAAGAAGAATTAACCACAGGCTCAGCCTGCCGCCCGAAGCCAGAATAGGGCCTGAAGCAAACCTGCGCTTTTGCGGCCAGCTCCCAAGAAAGCGAGTTGAAAAATGGAGCTCAGGGGCACTGCAATTCACAAACCTGCAGACTTAGAAATGATAACTCTCCTCCACAAATATATTGAGGGAAGGCAACGAAGAGGATTTGAAAGCAAGGCAGAATTGCAGGAAACAGATTTCAGGAGGTAGATTCGAATCGCCTTTAAAGCACAGGAAAAGCGGCAAAACCTCGACAATGATGCCCTTGGCCAAAAAGGGCGTATGCGTTTTTTCCTGAATATATTCAGGAAAAAACGCATACGCCCTTTTTGGCCAACCAAGCAACCTGGAAAGGCAAATCAGCGCTACAAAGAAGTCTCGCTTCCCATCGGTCAAAAGGGCCAGGCTGAATAAAGTGTCAAAACCAGAAATGCAGGACAGGCCATGGAGAAATGGGAGCCTTGCTACGCTGATGGGCGGGATGTAAATTGCCAACAGCCACTCTGGAGAAGTGTACGGTGTGTCCTGAAACATCTAAAAAACTCAGCTTAGAGAGCATAGGGCACTTCCACTCATGGGCGTGTAAATTGGGAAAACTAAAAATCAGCAAGACACAGGCACCCCAAAGTTTAGGGCTGCTCTGTTGACAAGAACCTCCACTTTGTGACACCTTAAATATCCCAGGAAAGACAAGAATGGACAAAGAAGTTGTGGTCCTTATGTACAATGGAATATCACTCAGCCATGAAATCAACGTCATAAGGCTAGTAGCAGCATGATGAGTGGATTTGGGTACGACGATTCTAAGTGAAATAAGTCACACAGAAAAAGACACTTATCATAGATATCACTTATAGAGGGAATGTAAAAACCGCTACCCTTGAACTGAATTACATAACAGGTCAGAGTCACACGTTTAGAAAACACACTAGGGCTGCTTAACGGGAAAGGTGAGGTGGGGTGATGCATAAAACAAGGGTTTCAAATTAGCTCAGATAGCGTTCCATAAACCCAATATGTAATAGACAAGACCTACTCCTTCCTCAGTGAACTGGACTCAACACGCCCTATTCATCGCCCAAGAATATATCTGACTAGTAAGAATCTTAAAACCTATGTATTGATATCTCTCTGTAAGTGAGTGAAGTGGGTGAAAAGCGGCATAAGCACAGCAGTGAAAAGCAGCTAAACCCCATTATACAAATCAATTACTTTTAAAAACCCGTGAAACAAAGACAGTGAAAGAGAGAGAAATTCTGACAAAATTCGTTCAGGGGCTGTGATGCAACCTGGATTGACCATATGTAGACCCACAGATGGATGAGACATAAGGGTGGACACTCTTGGGGCTGAGAGGTTTGGTGAGGTTGGGTGAGCAAACGCAGACCCTTTAAAGTAATACTGCGTGGAACCCATCCAATGGGTCCCAAATCTCCAGGTTCAAGGGCATCTTCGTACATCGAAAACATACATGAGAAACCCAGAAGATGGTACACCGTGTGATCGGGAAAGGTTTCTAAAACGCACCTCATTTCTCATCTCCTTGTGCTCCGGTTCGCCTTTCCAGCCGCTATACTAGCAATCTCCCTGCCTGGAGAATCAGCACCTTTAACCTCCTGTTCCAAACAGGTTGCAATTTGTCCTGAGGATGAACGGGAAGAGGGGGAACCAATGAGAGACTAGCTCTAGGTGTTGGGACAGGCACAGGTCACTCTATTTTCCCATCAGGAAGAAGAATTAACCACAGGCTCAGCCTGCCGCCCGAAGCCAGAATAGGGCCTGAAGCAAACCTGCGCTTTTGCGGCCAGCTCCCAAGAAAGCGAGTTGAAAAATGGAGCTCAGGGGCACTGCAATTCACAAACCTGCAGACTTAGAAATGATAACTCTCCTCCACAAATATATTGAGGGAAGGCAACGAAGAGGATTTGAAAGCAAGGCAGAATTGCAGGAAACAGATTTCAGGAGGTAGATTCGAATCGCCTTTAAAGCACAGGAAAAGCGGCAAAACCTCGACAATGATGCCCTTGGCCAAAAAGGGCGTATGCGTTTTTTCCTGAATATATTCAGGAAAAAACGCATACGCCCTTTTTGGCCAACCAAGCAACCTGGAAAGGCAAATCAGCGCTACAAAGAAGTCTCGCTTCCCATCGGTCAAAAGGGCCAGGCTGAATAAAGTGTCAAAACCAGAAATGCAGGACAGGCCATGGAGAAATGGGAGCCTTGCTACGCTGATGGGCGGGATGTAAATTGCCAACAGCCACTCTGGAGAAGTGTACGGTGTGTCCTGAAACATCTAAAAAACTCAGCTTAGAGAGCATAGGGCACTTCCACTCATGGGCGTGTAAATTGGGAAAACTAAAAATCAGCAAGACACAGGCACCCCAAAGTTTAGGGCTGCTCTGTTGACAAGAACCTCCACTTTGTGACACCTTAAATATCCCAGGAAAGACAAGAATGGACAAAGAAGTTGTGGTCCTTATGTACAATGGAATATCACTCAGCCATGAAATCAACGTCATAAGGCTAGTAGCAGCATGATGAGTGGATTTGGGTACGACGATTCTAAGTGAAATAAGTCACACAGAAAAAGACACTTATCATAGATATCACTTATAGAGGGAATGTAAAAACCGCTACCCTTGAACTGAATTACATAACAGGTCAGAGTCACACGTTTAGAAAACACACTAGGGCTGCTTAACGGGAAAGGTGAGGTGGGGTGATGCATAAAACAAGGGTTTCAAATTAGCTCAGATAGCGTTCCATAAACCCAATATGTAATAGACAAGACCTACTCCTTCCTCAGTGAACTGGACTCAACACGCCCTATTCATCGCCCAAGAATATATCTGACTAGTAAGAATCTTAAAACCTATGTATTGATATCTCTCTGTAAGTGAGTGAAGTGGGTGAAAAGCGGCATAAGCACAGCAGTGAAAAGCAGCTAAACCCCATTATACAAATCAATTACTTTTAAAAACCCGTGAAACAAAGACAGTGAAAGAGAGAGAAATTCTGACAAAATTCGTTCAGGGGCTGTGATGCAACCTGGATTGACCATATGTAGACCCACAGATGGATGAGACATAAGGGTGGACACTCTTGGGGCTGAGAGGTTTGGTGAGGTTGGGTGAGCAAACGCAGACCCTTTAAAGTAATACTGCGTGGAACCCATCCAATGGGTCCCAAATCTCCAGGTTCAAGGGCATCTTCGTACATCGAAAACATACATGAGAAACCCAGAAGATGGTACACCGTGTGATCGGGAAAGGTTTCTAAAACGCACCTCATTTCTCATCTCCTTGTGCTCCGGTTCGCCTTTCCAGCCGCTATACTAGCAATCTCCCTGCCTGGAGAATCAGCACCTTTAACCTCCTGTTCCAAACAGGTTGCAATTTGTCCTGAGGATGAACGGGAAGAGGGGGAACCAATGAGAGACTAGCTCTAGGTGTTGGGACAGGCACAGGTCACTCTATTTTCCCATCAGGAAGAAGAATTAACCACAGGCTCAGCCTGCCGCCCGAAGCCAGAATAGGGCCTGAAGCAAACCTGCGCTTTTGCGGCCAGCTCCCAAGAAAGCGAGTTGAAAAATGGAGCTCAGGGGCACTGCAATTCACAAACCTGCAGACTTAGAAATGATAACTCTCCTCCACAAATATATTGAGGGAAGGCAACGAAGAGGATTTGAAAGCAAGGCAGAATTGCAGGAAACAGATTTCAGGAGGTAGATTCGAATCGCCTTTAAAGCACAGGAAAAGCGGCAAAACCTCGACAATGATGCCCTTGGCCAAAAAGGGCGTATGCGTTTTTTCCTGAATATATTCAGGAAAAAACGCATACGCCCTTTTTGGCCAACCAAGCAACCTGGAAAGGCAAATCAGCGCTACAAAGAAGTCTCGCTTCCCATCGGTCAAAAGGGCCAGGCTGAATAAAGTGTCAAAACCAGAAATGCAGGACAGGCCATGGAGAAATGGGAGCCTTGCTACGCTGATGGGCGGGATGTAAATTGCCAACAGCCACTCTGGAGAAGTGTACGGTGTGTCCTGAAACATCTAAAAAACTCAGCTTAGAGAGCATAGGGCACTTCCACTCATGGGCGTGTAAATTGGGAAAACTAAAAATCAGCAAGACACAGGCACCCCAAAGTTTAGGGCTGCTCTGTTGACAAGAACCTCCACTTTGTCACACCTTAAATATCCCAGGAAAGACAAGAATGGATAAAGAAGTTGTGGTCCTTATGTACAATGGAATATCACTCAGCCATGAAATCAATGTCATAAGGCTAGTAGCAGCATGATGAGTGGATTTGGGTACGACGATTCTAAGTGAAATAAGTCACACAGAAAAAGACACTTATCATAAGATATCACTTATAGAGGGAATGTAAAAACCGCTACCCTTGAACTGAATTACATAACAGGTCAGAGTCACACGTTTAGAAAACACACTAGGGCTGCTTAACGGGAAAGGTGAGGTGGGGTGATGCATAAAACAAGAGTTTCAAATTAGCTCAGATAGCGTTCCATAAACCCAATATGTAATAGACAAGACCTACTCCTTCCTCAGTGAACTGGACTCAACACGCCCTATTCATCGCCCAAGAATATATCTGACTAGTAAGAATCTTAAAACCTATGTATTGATATCTCTCTGTAAGTGAGTGAAGTGGGTGAAAAGCGGCATAACCACAGCAGTGAAAAGCAGCTAAACCCCATTATACAAATCAATTACTTTTAAAAACCCGTGAAACAAAGACAGTGAAAGAGAGAGAAATTCTGACAAAATTCGTTCAGGGGCTGTGATGCAACCTGGATTGACCATATGTAGACCCACAGATGGATGAGACATAAGGGTGGACACTCTTGGGGCTGAGAGGTTTGGTGAGGTTGGGTGAGCAAACGCAGACCCTTTAAAGTAATACTGCGTGGAACCCATCCAATGGGTCCCAAATCTCCAGGTTCAAGGGCATCTTCGTACATCGAAAACATACATGAGAAACCCAGAAGATGGTACACCGTGTGATCGGGAAAGGTTTCTAAAACGCACCTCATTTCTCATCTCCTTGTGCTCCGGTTCGCCTTTCCAGCCGCTATACTAGCAATCTCCCTGCCTGGAGAATCAGCACCTTTAACCTCCTGTTCCAAACAGGTTGCAATTTGTCCTGAGGATGAACGGGAAGAGGGGGAACCAATGAGAGACTAGCTCTAGGTGTTGGGACAGGCACAGGTCACTCTATTTTCCCATCAGGAAGAAGAATTAACCACAGGCTCAGCCTGCCGCCCGAAGACAGAATAGGGCCTGAAGCAAACCTGCGCTTTTGCGGCCAGCTCCCAAGAAAGCGAGTTGAAAAATGGAGCTCAGGGGCACGGCAATTCACAAACCTGCAGACTTAGAAATGATAACTCTCGTCCACAAATATATTGAGGGAAGGCAACGAAGAGGATTTGAAAGCAAGGCAGAATTGCAGGAAACAGATTTCAGGAGGTAGATTCGAATCGCCTTTAAAGCACAGGAAAAGCGGCAAAACCTCGACAATGATGCCCTTGGCCAAAAAGGGCGTATGCGTTTTTTCCTGAATATATTCAGGAAAAAACGCATACGCCCTTTTTGGCCAACCAAGCAACCTGGAAAGGCAAATCAGCGCTACAAAGAAGTCTCGCTTCCCATCGGTCAAAAGGGCCAGGCTGAATAAAGTGTCAAAACCAGAAATGCAGGACAGGCCATGGAGAAATGGGAGCCTTGCTACGCTGATGGGCGGGATGTAAATTGCCAACAGCCACTCTGGAGAAGTGTACGGTGTGTCCTGAAACATCTAAAAAACTCAGCTTAGAGAGCATAGGGCACTTCCACTCATGGGCGTGTAAATTGGGAAAACTAAAAATCAGCAAGACACAGGCACCCCAAAGTTTAGGGCTGCTCTGTTGACAAGAACCTCCACTTTGTCACACCTTAAATATCCCAGGAAAGACAAGAATGGATAAAGAAGTTGTGGTCCTTATGTACAATGGAATATCACTCAGCCATGAAATCAACGTCATAAGGCTAGTAGCAGCATGATGAGTGGATTTGGGTACGACGATTCTAAGTGAAATAAGTCACACAGAAAAAGACACTTATCATAAGATATCACTTATAGAGGGAATGTAAAAACCGCTACCCTTGAACTGAATTACATAACAGGTCAGAGTCACACGTTTAGAAAACACACTAGGGCTGCTTAACGGGAAAGGTGAGGTGGGGTGATGCATAAAACAAGAGTTTCAAATTAGCTCAGATAGCGTTCCATAAACCCAATATGTAATAGACAAGACCTACTCCTTCCTCAGTGAACTGGACTCAACACGCCCTATTCATCGCCCAAGAATATATCTGACTAGTAAGAATCTTAAAACCTATGTATTGATATCTCTCTGTAAGTGAGTGAAGTGGGTGAAAAGCGGCATAAGCACAGCAGTGAAAAGCAGCTAAACCCCATTATACAAATCAATTACTTTTAAAAACCCGTGAAACAAAGACAGTGAAAGAGAGAGAAATTCTGACAAAATTCGTTCAGGGGCTGTGATGCAACCTGGATTGACCATATGTAGACCCACAGATGGATGAGACATAAGGGTGGACACTCTTGGGGCTGAGAGGTTTGGTGAGGTTGGGTGAGCAAACGCAGACCCTTTAAAGTAATACTGCGTGGAACCCATCCAATGGGTCCCAAATCTCCAGGTTCAAGGGCATCTTCGTACATCGAAAACATACATGAGAAACCCAGAAGATGGTACACCGTGTGATCGGGAAAGGTTTCTAAAACGCACCTCATTTCTCATCTCCTTGTGCTCCGGTTCGCCTTTCCAGCCGCTATACTAGCAATCTCCCTGCCTGGAGAATCAGCACCTTTAACCTCCTGTTCCAAACAGGTTGCAATTTGTCCTGAGGATGAACGGGAAGAGGGGGAACCAATGAGAGACTAGCTCTAGGTGTTGGGACAGGCACAGGTCACTCTATTTTCCCATCAGGAAGAAGAATTAACCACAGGCTCAGCCTGCCGCCCGAAGCCAGAATAGGGCCTGAAGCAAACCTGCGCTTTTGCGGCCAGCTCCCAAGAAAGCGAGTTGAAAAATGGAGCTCAGGGGCACTGCAATTCACAAACCTGCAGACTTAGAAATGATAACTCTCCTCCACAAATATATTGAGGGAAGGCAACGAAGAGGATTTGAAAGCAAGGCAGAATTGCAGGAAACAGATTTCAGGAGGTAGATTCGAATCGCCTTTAAAGCACAGGAAAAGCGGCAAAACCTCGACAATGATGCCCTTGGCCAAAAAGGGCGTATGCGTTTTTTCCTGAATATATTCAGGAAAAAACGCATACGCCCTTTTTGGCCAACCAAGCAACCTGGAAAGGCAAATCAGCGCTACAAAGAAGTCTCGCTTCCCATCGGTCAAAAGGGCCAGGCTGAATAAAGTGTCAAAACCAGAAATGCAGGACAGGCCATGGAGAAATGGGAGCCTTGCTACGCTGATGGGCGGGATGTAAATTGCCAACAGCCACTCTGGAGAAGTGTACGGTGTGTCCTGAAACATCTAAAAAACTCAGCTTAGAGAGCATAGGGCACTTCCACTCATGGGCGTGTAAATTGGGAAAACTAAAAATCAGCAAGACACAGGCACCCCAAAGTTTAGGGCTGCTCTGTTGACAAGAACCTCCACTTTGTCACACCTTAAATATCCCAGGAAAGACAAGAATGGATAAAGAAGTTGTGGTCCTTATGTACAATGGAATATCACTCAGCCATGAAATCAACGTCATAAGGCTAGTAGCAGCATGATGAGTGGATTTGGGTACGACGATTCTAAGTGAAATAAGTCACACAGAAAAAGACACTTATCATAAGATATCACTTATAGAGGGAATGTAAAAACCGCTACCCTTGAACTGAATTACATAACAGGTCAGAGTCACACGTTTAGAAAACACACTAGGGCTGCTTAACGGGAAAGGTGAGGTGGGGTGATGCATAAAACAAGAGTTTCAAATTAGCTCAGATAGCGTTCCATAAACCCAATATGTAATAGACAAGACCTACTCCTTCCTCAGTGAACTGGACTCAACACGCCCTATTCATCGCCCAAGAATATATCTGACTAGTAAGAATCTTAAAACCTATGTATTGATATCTCTCTGTAAGTGAGTGAAGTGGGTGAAAAGCGGCATAACCACAGCAGTGAAAAGCAGCTAAACCCCATTATACAAATCAATTACTTTTAAAAACCCGTGAAACAAAGACAGTGAAAGAGAGAGAAATTCTGACAAAATTCGTTCAGGGGCTGTGATGCAACCTGGATTGACCATATGTAGACCCACAGATGGATGAGACATAAGGGTGGACACTCTTGGGGCTGAGAGGTTTGGTGAGGTTGGGTGAGCAAACGCAGACCCTTTAAAGTAATACTGCGTGGAACCCATCCAATGGGTCCCAAATCTCCAGGTTCAAGGGCATCTTCGTACATCGAAAACATACATGAGAAACCCAGAAGATGGTACACCGTGTGATCGGGAAAGGTTTCTAAAACGCACCTCATTTCTCATCTCCTTGTGCTCCGGTTCGCCTTTCCAGCCGCTATACTAGCAATCTCCCTGCCTGGAGAATCAGCACCTTTAACCTCCTGTTCCAAACAGGTTGCAATTTGTCCTGAGGATGAACGGGAAGAGGGGGAACCAATGAGAGACTAGCTCTAGGTGTTGGGACAGGCACAGGTCACTCTATTTTCCCATCAGGAAGAAGAATTAACCACAGGCTCAGCCTGCCGCCCGAAGCCAGAATAGGGCCTGAAGCAAACCTGCGCTTTTGCGGCCAGCTCCCAAGAAAGCGAGTTGAAAAATGGAGCTCAGGGGCACTGCAATTCACAAACCTGCAGACTTAGAAATGATAACTCTCGTCCACAAATATATTGAGGGAAGGCAACGAAGAGGATTTGAAAGCAAGGCAGAATTGCAGGAAACAGATTTCAGGAGGTAGATTCGAATCGCCTTTAAAGCACAGGAAAAGCGGCAAAACCTCGACAATGATGCCCTTGGCCAAAAAGGGCGTATGCGTTTTTTCCTGAATATATTCAGGAAAAAACGCATACGCCCTTTTTGGCCAACCAAGCAACCTGGAAAGGCAAATCAGCGCTACAAAGAAGTCTCGCTTCCCATCGGTCAAAAGGGCCAGGCTGAATAAAGTGTCAAAACCAGAAATGCAGGACAGGCCATGGAGAAATGGGAGCCTTGCTACGCTGATGGGCGGGATGTAAATTGCCAACAGCCACTCTGGAGAAGTGTACGGTGTGTCCTGAAACATCTAAAAAACTCAGCTTAGAGAGCATAGGGCACTTCCACTCATGGGCGTGTAAATTGGGAAAACTAAAAATCAGCAAGACACAGGCACCCCAAAGTTTAGGGCTGCTCTGTTGACAAGAACCTCCACTTTGTCACACCTTAAATATCCCAGGAAAGACAAGAATGGATAAAGAAGTTGTGGTCCTTATGTACAATGGAATATCACTCAGCCATGAAATCAACGTCATAAGGCTAGTAGCAGCATGATGAGTGGATTTGGGTACGACGATTCTAAGTGAAATAAGTCACACAGAAAAAGACACTTATCATAAGATATCACTTATAGAGGGAATGTAAAAACCGCTACCCTTGAACTGAATTACATAACAGGTCAGAGTCACACGTTTAGAAAACACACTAGGGCTGCTTAACGGGAAAGGTGAGGTGGGGTGATGCATAAAACAAGAGTTTCAAATTAGCTCAGATAGCGTTCCATAAACCCAATATGTAATAGACAAGACCTACTCCTTCCTCAGTGAACTGGACTCAACACGCCCTATTCATCGCCCAAGAATATATCTGACTAGTAAGAATCTTAAAACCTATGTATTGATATCTCTCTGTAAGTGAGTGAAGTGGGTGAAAAGCGGCATAACCACAGCAGTGAAAAGCAGCTAAACCCCATTATACAAATCAATTACTTTTAAAAACCCGTGAAACAAAGACAGTGAAAGAGAGAGAAATTCTGACAAAATTCGTTCAGGGGCTGTGATGCAACCTGGATTGACCATATGTAGACCCACAGATGGATGAGACATAAGGGTGGACACTCTTGGGGCTGAGAGGTTTGGTGAGGTTGGGTGAGCAAACGCAGACCCTTTAAAGTAATACTGTGTGGTACCCATCCCATGGGTCCCAAATCTCCAGGTTCAAGGGCATCTTCCTACATCGAAAACATGCATGAGAAACCCAGAAGATGGTACACCGTGTGATCGGGAAAGGTTTCTAAAACGCACCTCATTTCTCTTCTCCTTGTGCTCCGGTTCGCCATTCCAGCCGCTATACTAGCAATCTCCCTGCCTGGAGAATCAGCACCTTTAACCTCCTGTTCCGTACAGGTTGCAATTTGTCCTGAGGATGAACGGGAAGAGGGGGAACCAATGAGAGACTAGCTCTAGGTGTTGGGACAGGCACAGGTCACTCTATTTTCCCATCAGGAAGAAGAATTAACCACAGGCTCAGCCTGCCGCCCGAAGCCAGAATAGGGCCTGAAGCAAACCTGCGCTTTTGCGGCCAGCTCCCAAGAAAGCGAGTTGAAAAATGGAGCTCAGGGGCACTGCAATTCACAAACCTGCAGACTTAGAAATGATAACTCTCGTCCACAAATATATTGAGGGAAGGCAACGAAGAGGATTTGAAAGCAAGGCAGAATTGCAGGAATCAGATTTCAGGAGGTAGATTCGAATCGCCTTTAAAGCACAGGAAAAGCGGCAAAACCTCGACAATGATGCCCTTGGCCAAAAAGGGCGTATGCGTTTTTTCCTGAATATATTCAGGAAAAAACGCATACGCCCTTTTTGGCCAACCAAGCAACCTGGAAAGGCAAATCAGCGCTACAAAGAAGTCTCGCTTCCCATCGGTCAAAAGGGCCAGGCTGAATAAAGTGTCAAAACCAGAAATGCAGGACAGGCCATGGAGAAATGGGAGCCTTGCTACGCTGATGGGCGGGATGTAAATTGCCAACAGCCACTCTGGAGAAGTGTACGGTGTGTCCTGAAACATCTAAAAAACTCAGCTTAGAGAGCATAGGGCACTTCCACTCGTGGGCGTGTAAATTGGGAAAACTAAAAATCAGCAAGACACAGGCACCCCAAAGTTTAGGGCTGCTCTGTTGACAAGAACCTCCACTTTGTGACACCTTAAATATCCCAGGAAAGACAAGAATGGACAAAGAAGTTGTGGTCCTTATGTACAATGGAATATCACTCAGCCATGAAATCAACGTCATAAGGCTAGTAGCAGCATGATGAGTGGATTTGGGTACGACGATTCTAAGTGACATAAGTCACACAGAAAAAGACACTTATCATAAGATATCACTTATAGAGGGAATGTAAAAACCGCTACCCTTGAACTGAATTACATAACAGGTCAGAGTCACACGTTTAGAAAACACACTAGGGCTGCTTAACGGGAAAGGTGAGGTGGGGTGATGCATAAAACAAGGGTTTCAAATTAGCTCAGATAGCGTTCCATAAACCCAATATGTAATAGACAAGACCTACTCCTTCCTCAGTGAACTGGACTCAACACGCCCTATTCATCGCCCAAGAATATATCTGACTAGTAAGAATCTTAAAACCTATGTATTGATATCTCTCTGTAAGTGAGTGAAGTGGGTGAAAAGCGGCATAACCACAGCAGTGAAAAGCAGCTAAACCCCATTATACAAATCAATTACTTTTAAAAACCCGTGAAACAAAGACAGTGAAAGAGAGAGAAATTCTGACAAAATTCGTTCAGGGGCTGTGATGCAACCTGGATTGACCATATGTAGACCCACAGATGGATGAGACATAAGGGTGGACACTCTTGGGGCTGAGAGGTTTGGTGAGGTTGGGTGAGCAAACGCAGACCCTTTAAAGTAATACTGCGTGGAACCCATCCAATGGGTCCCAAATCTCCAGGTTCAAGGGCATCTTCGTACATCGAAAACATACATGAGAAACCCAGAAGATGGTACACCGTGTGATCGGGAAAGGTTTCTAAAACGCACCTCATTTCTCATCTCCTTGTGCTCCGGTTCGCCTTTCCAGCCGCTATACTAGCAATCTCCCTGCCTGGAGAATCAGCACCTTTAACCTCCTGTTCCAAACAGGTTGCAATTTGTCCTGAGGATGAACGGGAAGAGGGGGAACCAATGAGAGACTAGCTCTAGGTGTTGGGACAGGCACAGGTCACTCTATTTTCCCATCAGGAAGAAGAATTAACCACAGGCTCAGCCTGCCGCCCGAAGCCAGAATAGGGCCTGAAGCAAACCTGCGCTTTTGCGGCCAGCTCCCAAGAAAGCGAGTTGAAAAATGGAGCTCAGGGGCACTGCAATTCACAAACCTGCAGACTTAGAAATGATAACTCTCGTCCACAAATATATTGAGGGAAGGCAACGAAGAGGATTTGAAAGCAAGGCAGAATTGCAGGAATCATATTTCAGGAGGTAGATTCGAATCGCCTTTAAAGCACAGGAAAAGCGGCAAAACCTCGACAATGATGCCCTTGGCCAAAAAGGGCGTATGCGTTTTTTCCTGAATATATTCAGGAAAAAACGCATACGCCCTTTTTGGCCAACCAAGCAACCTGGAAAGGCAAATCAGCGCTACAAAGAAGTCTCGCTTCCCATCGGTCAAAAGGGCCAGGCTGAATAAAGTGTCAAAACCAGAAATGCAGGACAGGCCATGGAGAAATGGGAGCCTTGCTACGCTGATGGGCGGGATGTAAATTGCCAACAGCCACTCTGGAGAAGTGTACGGTGTGTCCTGAAACACCTAAAAAACTCAGCTTAGAGAGCATAGGGCACTTCCACTCATGGGCGTATAAATTGGGAAAACTAAAAATCAGCAAGACACAGGCACCCCAAAGTTTAGGGCTGCTCTGTTGACAAGAACCTCCACTTTGTTACACCTTAAATATCCCAGGAAAGACAAGAATGGATAAAGAAGTTGTGGTCCTTATGTACAATGGAATATCACTCAGCCATGAAATCAACGTCATAAGGCTAGTAGCAGCATGATGAGTGGATTTGGGTACGACGATTCTAAGTGAAATAAGTCACACAGAAAAAGACACTTATCATAGATATCACTTATAGAGGGAATGTAAAAACCGCTACCCTTGAACTGAATTACATAACAGGTCAGAGTCACACGTTTAGAAAACACACTAGGGCTGCCTAACGGGAAAGGTGAGGTGGGGTGATGCATAAAACAAGGGTTTCAAATTAGCTCAGATAGCGTTCCATAAACCCAATATGTAATAGACAAGACCTACTCCTTCCTCAGTGAACTGGACTCAACACGCCCTATTCATCGCCCAAGAATATATCTGACTAGTAAGAATCTTAAAACCTATGTATTGATATCTCTCTGTAAGTGAGTGAAGTGGGTGAAAAGCGGCATAACCACAGCAGTGAAAAGCAGCTAAACCCCATTATACAAATCAATTACTTTTAAAAACCCGTGAAACAAAGACAGTGAAAGAGAGAGAAATTCTGACAAAATTCGTTCAGGGGCTGTGATGCAACCTGGATTGACCATATGTAGACCCACAGATGGATGAGACATAAGGGTGCACACTCTTGGGGCTGAGAGGTTTGGTGAGGTTGGGTGAGCAAACACAGACCCTTTAAAGTAATACTGTGTGGTACCCATCCCATGGGTCCCAAATCTCTAGGTTCAAGGGCATCTTCCTACATCGAAAACATGCATGAGAAACCCAGAAGATAGTACACCGTGTGATCGGGAAAGGTTTCTAAAACGCACCTCATTTCTCATCTCCTTGTGCTCCGGTTCGCCATTCCAACCGCTATACTAGCAATCTCCCTGCTTGGAGAATCAGCACCTTTAACCTCCTGTTCCAAACAGGTTGCAATTTGTCCTGAGGATGAACGGGAAGAGGGGGAACCAATGAGAGACTAGCTCTAGGTGTTGGGACAGGCACAGGTCACTCTATTTTCCCATCAGGAAGAAGAATTAACCTCAGGCTCAGCTTGCCGCCCGGAGCCAGAATAGGCCCTGAAGCAATCCTGCGCTTTTGCGGCCAGCTCCCAAGAAAGCGAGTTGAAAAATGGAGCTCAGGGGCACTGCAATTCACAAACCTGCAGAGTTAGAAATGATAACTCTCGTCCACAAATATATTGAGGGAAGGCAACGAAGAGGATTTGAAAGCAAGGCAGAATTGCAGGAATCAGATTTCAGGAGGTAGATTCGAATCGCCTTTAAAGCACAGGAAAAGCGGCAAAACCTCGACAATGATGCCCTTGGCCAAAAAGGGCGTATGCGTTTTTTCCTGAATATATTCAGGAAAAAACGCATACGCCCTTTTTGGCCAACCAAGCAACCTGGAAAGGCAAATCAGCGCTACAAAGAAGTCTCGCTTCCCATCGGTCAAAAGGGCCAGGCTGAATAAAGTGTCAAAAACAGAAATGCAGGACAGGCCATGGAGAAATGGGAGCCTTGCTACGCTGATGGGCGGGATGTAAATTGCCAACAGCCACTCTGGAGAAGTGTACGGTGTGTCCTGAAACATCTAAAAAACTCAGCTTAGAGAGCATGGGGCACTTCCACTCACGGGCGTATAAATTGGGAAAACTAAAAATCAGCAAGACACAGGCACCCCAAAGTTTAGGGCTGCTCTGTTGACAAGAACCTCCACTTTGTGACACCTTAAATATCCCAGGAAAGACAAGAATGGATAAAGAAGTTGTGGTCCTTATGTACAATGGAATATCACTCAGCCATGAAATCAACGTCATAAGGCTAGTAGCAGCATGATGAGTGGATTTGGGTACGACGATTCTAAGTGAAATAAGTCACACAGAAAAAGACACTTATCATAAGATATCACTTATAGAGGGAATGTAAAAACCGCTACCCTTGAACTGAATTACATAACAGGTCAGAGTCACACGTTTAGAAAACACACTAGGGCTGCTTAACGGGAAAGGTGAGGTGGGGTGATGCATAAAACAAGGGTTTCAAATTAGCTCAGATAGCGTTCCATAAACCCAATATGTAATAGAAAAGACCTACTCCTTCCTCAGTGAACTGGACTCAACACGCCCTATTCATCGCCCAAGAATATATCTGACTAGTAAGAATCTTAAAACCTATGTATTTATATCTCTCTGTAAGTGAGTGAAGTGGGTGAAAAGCGGCATAACCACAGCTGTGAAAAGCAGCTAAACCCCATTATACAAATCAATTACTTTTAAAAACCCGTGAAACAAAGACAGTGAAAGAGAGAGAAATTCTGACAAAATTCGTTCAGGGGCTGTGATGCAACCTGGATTGACCATATGTAGACCCACAGATGGATGAGACATAAGGGTGGACACTCTTGGGGCTGAGAGGTTTGGTGGGGTTGGGTGAGCAAACGCAGACCCTTGAAAGTAATACTGTGTGGTACCCATCCCATGGGTCCCAAATCTCCAGGTTCAAGGGCATCTTCCTACATCGAAAACATGCATGAGAAACCCAGAAGATGGTACACCGTGTGATCGGGAAAGGTTTCTAAAACGCACCTCATTTCTCATCTCCTTGTGCTCCGCTTCGCCATTCCAGCCGCTATACTAGCAATCTCCCTGCTTGGAGAATCAGCACCTTTAACCTCCTGTTCCGTACAGGTTGCAATTTGTCCTGAGGATGAACGGGAAGAGGGGGAACCAATGAGAGACTAGCTCTAGGTGTTGGGACAGGCACAGGTCACTCTATTTTCCCATCAGGAAGAAGAATTAACCTCAGGCTCAGCTTGCCGCCCGGAGCCAGAATAGGGCCTGAAGCAATCCTGCGCTTTTGCGGCCAGCTCCCAAGAAAGCGAGTTGAAAAATGGAGCTCAGGGGCACTGCAATTCACAAACCTGCAGAGTTAGAAATGATAACTCTCGTCCACAAATATATTGAGGGAAGGCAACGAAGAGGATTTGAAAGCAAGGCAGAATTGCAGGAATCAGATTTCAGGAGGTAGATTCGAATCGCCTTTAAAGCACAGGAAAAGCGGCAAAACCTCGACAATGATGCCCTTGGCCAAAAAGGGCGTATGCGTTTTTTCCTGAATATATTCAGGAAAAAACGCATACGCCCTTTTTGGCCAACCAAGCAACCTGGAAAGGCAAATCAGCGCTACAAAGAAGTCTCGCTTCCCATCGGTCAAAAGGGCCAGGCTGAATAAAGTGTCAAAACCAGAAATGCAGGACAGGCCATGGAGAAATGGGAGCCTTGCTACGCTGATGGGCGGGATGTAAATTGCCAACAGCCACTCTGGAGAAGTGTACGGTGTGTCCTGAAACATCTA
Organism: Balaenoptera borealis; assembly: GCF_965194805.1. Classification (NCBI taxonomy): domain Eukaryota; kingdom Metazoa; phylum Chordata; class Mammalia; order Artiodactyla; family Balaenopteridae; genus Balaenoptera; species Balaenoptera borealis. The sequence goes on from NW_028123297.1 coordinate 138,602, forward strand.
AAAAACTCAGCTTAGAGAGCATAGGGCACTTCCACTCATGGGCGTATAAATTGGGAAAACTAAAAATCAGCAAGACACAGGCACCCCAAAGTTTAGGGCTGCTCTGTTGACAAGAACCTCCACTTTGTGACACCTTAAATATCCCAGGAAAGACAAGAATGGATAAAGAAGTTGTGGTCCTTATGTACAATGGAATATCACTCAGCCATGAAATCAACGTCATAAGGCTAGTAGCAGCATGATGAGTGGATTTGGGTACGACGATTCTAAGTGAAATAAGTCACACAGAAAAAGACACTTATCATAGATATCACTTATAGAGGGAATGTAAAAACCGCTACCCTTGAACTGAATTACATAACAGGTCAGAGTCACACGTTTAGAAAACACACTAGGGCTGCTTAACGGGAAAGGTGAGGTGGGGTGATGCATAAAACAAGGGTTTCAAATTAGCTCAGATAGCGTTCCATAAACCCAATATGTAATAGACAAGACCTACTCCTTCCTCAGTGAACTGGACTCAACACGCCCTATTCATCGCCCAAGAATATATCTGACTAGTAAGAATCTTAAAACCTATGTATTGATATCTCTCTGTAAGTGAGTGAAGTGGGTGAAAAGCGGCATAACCACAGCAGTGAAAAGCAGCTAAACCCCATTATACAAATCAATTACTTTTAAAAACCCGTGAAACAAAGACAGTGAAAGAGAGAGAAATTCTGACAAAATTCGTTCAGGGGCTGTGATGCAACCTGGATTGACCATATGTAGACCCACAGATGGATGAGACATAAGGGTGGACACTCTTGGGGCTGAGAGGTTTGGTGAGGTTGGGTGAGCAAACGCAGACCCTTTAAAGTAATACTGTGTGGTACCCATCCCATGGGTCCCAAATCTCTAGGTTCAAGGGCATCTTCCTACATCGAAAACATGCATGAGAAACCCAGAAGATGGTACACCGTGTGATCGGGAAAGGTTTCTAAAACGCACCTCATTTCTCATCTCCTTGTGCTCCGGTTCGCCATTCCAACCGCTATACTAGCAATCTCCCTGCTTGGAGAATCAGCACCTTTAACCTCCTGTTCCGTACAGGTTGCAATTTGTCCTGAGGATGAACGGGAAGAGGGGGAACCAATGAGAGACTAGCTCTAGGTGTTGGGACAGGCACAGGTCACTCTATTTTCCCATCAGGAAGAAGAATTAACCTCAGGCTCAGCTTGCCGCCCGGAGCCAGAATAGGGCCTGAAGCAATCCTGCGCTTTTGCGGCCAGCTCCCAAGAAAGCGAGTTGAAAAATGGAGCTCAGGGGCACTGCAATTCACAAACCTGCAGACTTAGAAATGATAACTCTCGTCCACAAATATATTGAGGGAAGGCAACGAAGAGGATTTGAAAGCAAGGCAGAATTGCAGGAATCAGATTTCAGGAGGTAGATTCGAATCGCCTTTAAAGCACAGGAAAAGCGGCAAAACCTCGACAATGATGCCCTTGGCCAAAAAGGGCGTATGCGTTTTTTCCTGAATATATTCAGGAAAAAACGCATACGCCCTTTTTGGCCAACCAAGCAACCTGGAAAGGCAAATCAGCGCTACAAAGAAGTCTCGCTTCCCATCGGTCAAAAGGGCCAGGCTGAATAAAGTGTCAAAACCAGAAATGCAGGACAGGCCATGGAGAAATGGGAGCCTTGCTACGCTGATGGGCGGGATGTAAATTGCCAACAGCCACTCTGGAGAAGTGTACGGTGTGTCCTGAAACATCTAAAAAACTCAGCTTAGAGAGCATGGGGCACTTCCACTCACGGGCGTATAAATTGGGAAAACTAAAAATCAGCAAGACACAGGCACCCCAAAGTTTAGGGCTGCTCTGTTGACAAGAACCTCCACTTTGTGACACCTTAAATATCCCAGGAAAGACAAGAATGGATAAAGAAGTTGTGGCCCTTATGTACAATGGAATATCACTCAGCCATGAAATCAACGTCATAAGGCTAGTAGCAGCATGATGAGTGGATTTGGGTACGACGATTCTAAGTGAAATAAGTCACACAGAAAAAGACACTTATCATAAGATATCACTTATAGAGGGAATGTAAAAACCGCTACCCTTGAACTGAATTACATAACAGGTCAGAGTCACACGTTTAGAAAACACACTAGGGCTGCTTAACGGGAAAGGTGAGGTGGGGTGATGCATAAAACAAGGGTTTCAAATTAGCTCAGATAGCGTTCCATAAACCCAATATGTAATAGAAAAGACCTACTCCTTCCTCAGTGAACTGGACTCAACACGCCCTATTCATCGCCCAAGAATATATCTGACTAGTAAGAATCTTAAAACCTATGTATTTATATCTCTCTGTAAGTGAGTGAAGTGGGTGAAAAGCGGCATAACCACAGCTGTGAAAAGCAGCTAAACCCCATTATACAAATCAATTACTTTTAAAAACCCGTGAAACAAAGACAGTGAAAGAGAGAGAAATTCTGACAAAATTCGTTCAGGGGCTGTGATGCAACCTGGATTGACCATATGTAGACCCACAGATGGATGAGACATAAGGGTGGACACTCTTGGGGCTGAGAGGTTTGGTGGGGTTGGGTGAGCAAACGCAGACCCTTGAAAGTAATACTGTGTGGTACCCATCCCATGGGTCCCAAATCTCCAGGTTCAAGGGCATCTTCCTACATCGAAAACATGCATGAGAAACCCAGAAGATGGTACACCGTGTGATCGGGAAAGGTTTCTAAAACGCACCTCATTTCTCATCTCCTTGTGCTCCGCTTCGCCATTCCAGCCGCTATACTAGCAATCTCCCTGCCTGGAGAATCAGCACCTTTAACCTCCTGTTCCGTACAGGTTGCAATTTGTCCTGAGGATGAACGGGAAGAGGGGGAACCAATGAGAGACTAGCTCTAGGTGTTGGGACAGGCACAGGTCACTCTATTTTCCCATCAGGAAGAAGAATTAACCTCAGGCTCAGCTTGCCGCCCGGAGCCAGAATAGGGCCTGAAGCAATCCTGCGCTTTTGCGGCCAGCTCCCAAGAAAGCGAGTTGAAAAATGGAGCTCAGGGGCACTGCAATTCACAAACCTGCAGAGTTAGAAATGATAACTCTCGTCCACAAATATATTGAGGGAAGGCAACGAAGAGGATTTGAAAGCAAGGCAGAATTGCAGGAATCAGATTTCAGGAGGTAGATTCGAATCGCCTTTAAAGCACAGGAAAAGCGGCAAAACCTCGACAATGATGCCCTTGGCCAAAAAGGGCGTATGCGTTTTTTCCTGAATATATTCAGGAAAAAACGCATACGCCCTTTTTGGCCAACCAAGCAACCTGGAAAGGCAAATCAGCGCTACAAAGAAGTCTCGCTTCCCATCGGTCAAAAGGGCCAGGCTGAATAAAGTGTCAAAACCAGAAATGCAGGACAGGCCATGGAGAAATGGGAGCCTTGCTACGCTGATGGGCGGGATGTAAATTGCCAACAGCCACTCTGGAGAAGTGTACGGTGTGTCCTGAAACATCTAAAAAACTCAGCTTAGAGAGCATAGGGCACTTCCACTCATGGGCGTATAAATTGGGAAAACTAAAAATCAGCAAGACAGAGGCACCCCAAAGTTTAGGGCTGCTCTGTTGACAAGAACCTCCACTTTGTGACACCTTAAATATCCCAGGAAAGACAAGAATGGATAAAGAAGTTGTGCTCCTTATGTACAATGGAATATCACTCAGCCATGAAATCAACGTCATAAGGCTAGTAGCAGCATGATGAGTGGATTTGGGTACGACGATTCTAAGTGAAATAAGTCACACAGAAAAAGACACTTATCATAGATATCACTTATAGAGGGAATGTAAAAACCGCTACCCTTGAACTGAATTACATAACAGGTCAGAGTCACACGTTTAGAAAACACACTAGGGCTGCTTAACGGGAAAGGTGAGGTGGGGTGATGCATAAAACAAGGGTTTCAAATTAGCTCAGATAGCGTTCCATAAACCCAATATGTAATAGACAAGACCTACTCCTTCCTCAGTGAACTGGACTCAACACGCCCTATTCATCGCCCAAGAATATATCTGACTAGTAAGAATCTTAAAACCTATGTATTGATATCTCTCTGTAAGTGAGTGAAGTGGGTGAAAAGCGGCATAACCACAGCAGTGAAAAGCAGCTAAACCCCATTATACAAATCAATTACTTTTAAAAACCCGTGAAACAAAGACAGTGAAAGAGAGAGAAATTCTGACAAAATTCGTTCAGGGGCTGTGATGCAACCTGGATTGACCATATGTAGACCCACAGATGGATGAGACATAAGGGTGGACACTCTTGGGGCTGAGAGGTTTGGTGAGGTTGGGTGAGCAAACGCAGACCCTTTAAAGTAATACTGTGTGGTACCCATCCCATGGGTCCCAAATCTCCAGGTTCAAGGGCATCTTCCTACATCGAAAACATGCATGAGAAACCCAGAAGATGGTACACCGTGTGATCGGGAAAGGTTTCTAAAACGCACCTCATTTCTCATCTCCTTGTGCTCCGCTTCGCCATTCCAGCCGCTATACTAGCAATCTCCCTGCTTGGAGAATCAGCACCTTTAACCTCCTGTTCCGTACAGGTTGCAATTTGTCCTGAGGATGAACGGGAAGAGGGGGAACCAATGAGAGACTAGCTCTAGGTGTTGGGACAGGCACAGGTCACTCTATTTTCCCATCAGGAAGAAGAATTGACCTCAGGCTCAGCTTGCCGCCCGGAGCCAGAAAAGGGCCTGAAGCAATCCTGCGCTTTTGCGGCCAGCTCCCAAGAAAGCGAGTTGAAAAATGGAGCTCAGGGGCACTGCAATTCACAAACCTGCAGAGTTAGAAATGATAACTCTCGTCCACAAATATATTGAGGGAAGGCAACGAAGAGGATTTGAAAGCAAGGCAGAATTGCAGGAATCAGATTTCAGGAGGTAGATTCGAATCGCCTTTAAAGCACAGGAAAAGCGGCAAAACCTCGACAATGATGCCCTTGGCCAAAAAGGGCGTATGCGTTTTTTCCTGAATATATTCAGGAAAAAACGCATACGCCCTTTTTGGCCAACCAAGCAACCTGGAAAGGCAAATCAGCGCTACAAAGAAGTCTCGCTTCCCATCGGTCAAAAGGGCCAGGCTGAATAAAGTGTCAAAACCAGAAATGCAGGACAGGCCATGGAGAAATGGGAGCCTTGCTACGCTGATGGGCGGGATGTAAATTGCCAACAGCCACTCTGGAGAAGTGTACGGTGTGTCCTGAAACATCTAAAAAACTCAGCTTAGAGAGCATAGGGCACTTCCACTCATGGGCGTATAAATTGGGAAAACTAAAAATCAGCAAGACACAGGCACCCCAAAGTTTAGGGCTGCTCTGTTGACAAGAACCTCCACTTTGTGACACCTTAAATATCCCAGGAAAGACAAGAATGGATAAAGAAGTTGTGGTCCTTATGTACAATGGAATATCACTCAGCCATGAAATCAACGTCATAAGGCTAGTAGCAGCATGATGAGTGGATTTGGGTACGACGATTCTAAGTGAAATAAGTCACACAGAAAAAGACACTTATCATAGATATCACTTATAGAGGGAATGTAAAAACCGCTACCCTTGAACTGAATTACATAACAGGTCAGAGTCACACGTTTAGAAAACACACTAGGGCTGCTTAACGGGAAAGGTGAGGTGGGGTGATGCATAAAACAAGGGTTTCAAATTAGCTCAGATAGCGTTCCATAAACCCAATATGTAATAGACAAGACCTACTCCTTCCTCAGTGAACTGGACTCAACACGCCCTATTCATCGCCCAAGAATATATCTGACTAGTAAGAATCTTAAAACCTATGTATTGATATCTCTCTGTAAGTGAGTGAAGTGGGTGAAAAGCGGCATAACCACAGCAGTGAAAAGCAGCTAAACCCCATTATACAAATCAATTACTTTTAAAAACCCGTGAAACAAAGACAGTGAAAGAGAGAGAAATTCTGACAAAATTCGTTCAGGGGCTGTGATGCAACCTGGATTGACCATATGTAGACCCACAGATGGATGAGACATAAGGGTGGACACTCTTGGGGCTGAGAGGTTTGGTGAGGTTGGGTGAGCAAACGCAGACCCTTTAAAGTAATACTGTGTGGTACCCATCCCATGGGTCCCAAATCTCTAGGTTCAAGGGCATCTTCCTACATCGAAAACATGCATGAGAAACCCAGAAGATGGTACACCGTGTGATCGGGAAAGGTTTCTAAAACGCACCTCATTTCTCATCTCCTTGTGCTCCGGTTCGCCATTCCAACCGCTATACTAGCAATCTCCCTGCTTGGAGAATCAGCACCTTTAACCTCCTGTTCCGTACAGGTTGCAATTTGTCCTGAGGATGAACGGGAAGAGGGGGAACCAATGAGAGACTAGCTCTAGGTGTTGGGACAGGCACAGGTCACTCTATTTTCCCATCAGGAAGAAGAATTAACCTCAGGCTCAGCTTGCCGCCCGGAGCCAGAATAGGGCCTGAAGCAATCCTGCGCTTTTGCGGCCAGCTCCCAAGAAAGCGAGTTGAAAAATGGAGCTCAGGGGCACTGCAATTCACAAACCTGCAGACTTAGAAATGATAACTCTCGTCCACAAATATATTGAGGGAAGGCAACGAAGAGGATTTGAAAGCAAGGCAGAATTGCAGGAATCAGATTTCAGGAGGTAGATTCGAATCGCCTTTAAAGCACAGGAAAAGCGGCAAAACCTCGACAATGATGCCCTTGGCCAAAAAGGGCGTATGCGTTTTTTCCTGAATATATTCAGGAAAAAACGCATACGCCCTTTTTGGCCAACCAAGCAACCTGGAAAGGCAAATCAGCGCTACAAAGAAGTCTCGCTTCCCATCGGTCAAAAGGGCCAGGCTGAATAAAGTGTCAAAACCAGAAATGCAGGACAGGCCATGGAGAAATGGGAGCCTTGCTACGCTGATGGGCGGGATGTAAATTGCCAACAGCCACTCTGGAGAAGTGTACGGTGTGTCCTGAAACACCTAAAAAACTCAGCTTAGAGAGCATAGGGCACTTCCACTCATGGGCGTATAAATTGGGAAAACTAAAAATCAGCAAGACACAGGCACCCCAAAGTTTAGGGCTGCTCTGTTGACAAGAACCTCCACTTTGTTACACCTTAAATATCCCAGGAAAGACAAGAATGGATAAAGAAGTTGTGGTCCTTATGTACAATGGAATATCACTCAGCCATGAAATCAACGTCATAAGGCTAGTAGCAGCATGATGAGTGGATTTGGGTACGACGATTCTAAGTGAAATAAGTCACACAGAAAAAGACACTTATCATAGATATCACTTATAGAGGGAATGTAAAAACCGCTACCCTTGAACTGAATTACATAACAGGTCAGAGTCACACGTTTAGAAAACACACTAGGGCTGCCTAACGGGAAAGGTGAGGTGGGGTGATGCATAAAACAAGGGTTTCAAATTAGCTCAGATAGCGTTCCATAAACCCAATATGTAATAGACAAGACCTACTCCTTCCTCAGTGAACTGGACTCAACACGCCCTATTCATCGCCCAAGAATATATCTGACTAGTAAGAATCTTAAAACCTATGTATTGATATCTCTCTGTAAGTGAGTGAAGTGGGTGAAAAGCGGCATAACCACAGCAGTGAAAAGCAGCTAAACCCCATTATACAAATCAATTACTTTTAAAAACCCGTGAAACAAAGACAGTGAAAGAGAGAGAAATTCTGACAAAATTCGTTCAGGGGCTGTGATGCAACCTGGATTGACCATATGTAGACCCACAGATGGATGAGACATAAGGGTGGACACTCTTGGGGCTGAGAGGTTTGGTGAGGTTGGGTGAGCAAACACAGACCCTTTAAAGTAATACTGTGTGGTACCCATCCCATGGGTCCCAAATCTCTAGGTTCAAGGGCATCTTCCTACATCGAAAACATGCATGAGAAACCCAGAAGATAGTACACCGTGTGATCGGGAAAGGTTTCTAAAACGCACCTCATTTCTCATCTCCTTGTGCTCCGGTTCGCCATTCCAACCGCTATACTAGCAATCTCCCTGCTTGGAGAATCAGCACCTTTAACCTCCTGTTCCGTACAGGTTGCAATTTGTCCTGAGGATGAACGGGAAGAGGGGGAACCAATGAGAGACTAGCTCTAGGTGTTGGGACAGGCACAGGTCACTCTATTTTCCCATCAGGAAGAAGAATTAACCTCAGGCTCAGCTTGCCGCCCGGAGCCAGAATAGGCCCTGAAGCAATCCTGCGCTTTTGCGGCCAGCTCCCAAGAAAGCGAGTTGAAAAATGGAGCTCAGGGGCACTGCAATTCACAAACCTGCAGAGTTAGAAATGATAACTCTCGTCCACAAATATATTGAGGGAAGGCAACGAAGAGGATTTGAAAGCAAGGCAGAATTGCAGGAATCAGATTTCAGGAGGTAGATTCGAATCGCCTTTAAAGCACAGGAAAAGCGGCAAAACCTCGACAATGATGCCCTTGGCCAAAAAGGGCGTATGCGTTTTTTCCTGAATATATTCAGGAAAAAACGCATACGCCCTTTTTGGCCAACCAAGCAACCTGGAAAGGCAAATCAGCGCTACAAAGAAGTCTCGCTTCCCATCGGTCAAAAGGGCCAGGCTGAATAAAGTGTCAAAAACAGAAATGCAGGACAGGCCATGGAGAAATGGGAGCCTTGCTACGCTGATGGGCGGGATGTAAATTGCCAACAGCCACTCTGGAGAAGTGTACGGTGTGTCCTGAAACATCTAAAAAACTCAGCTTAGAGAGCATGGGGCACTTCCACTCACGGGCGTATAAATTGGGAAAACTAAAAATCAGCAAGACACAGGCACCCCAAAGTTTAGGGCTGCTCTGTTGACAAGAACCTCCACTTTGTGACACCTTAAATATCCCAGGAAAGACAAGAATGGATAAAGAAGTTGTGGTCCTTATGTACAATGGAATATCACTCAGCCATGAAATCAACGTCATAAGGCTAGTAGCAGCATGATGAGTGGATTTGGGTACGACGATTCTAAGTGAAATAAGTCACACAGAAAAAGACACTTATCATAAGATATCACTTATAGAGGGAATGTAAAAACCGCTACCCTTGAACTGAATTACATAACAGGTCAGAGTCACACGTTTAGAAAACACACTAGGGCTGCTTAACGGGAAAGGTGAGGTGGGGTGATGCATAAAACAAGGGTTTCAAATTAGCTCAGATAGCGTTCCATAAACCCAATATGTAATAGAAAAGACCTACTCCTTCCTCAGTGAACTGGACTCAACACGCCCTATTCATCGCCCAAGAATATATCTGACTAGTAAGAATCTTAAAACCTATGTATTTATATCTCTCTGTAAGTGAGTGAAGTGGGTGAAAAGCGGCATAACCACAGCTGTGAAAAGCAGCTAAACCCCATTATACAAATCAATTACTTTTAAAAACCCGTGAAACAAAGACAGTGAAAGAGAGAGAAATTCTGACAAAATTCGTTCAGGGGCTGTGATGCAACCTGGATTGACCATATGTAGACCCACAGATGGATGAGACATAAGGGTGGACACTCTTGGGGCTGAGAGGTTTGGTGGGGTTGGGTGAGCAAACGCAGACCCTTGAAAGTAATACTGTGTGGTACCCATCCCATGGGTCCCAAATCTCCAGGTTCAAGGGCATCTTCCTACATCGAAAACATGCATGAGAAACCCAGAAGATGGTACACCGTGTGATCGGGAAAGGTTTCTAAAACGCACCTCATTTCTCATCTCCTTGTGCTCCGCTTCGCCATTCCAGCCGCTATACTAGCAATCTCCCTGCTTGGAGAATCAGCACCTTTAACCTCCTGTTCCGTACAGGTTGCAATTTGTCCTGAGGATGAACGGGAAGAGGGGGAACCAATGAGAGACTAGCTCTAGGTGTTGGGACAGGCACAGGTCACTCTATTTTCCCATCAGGAAGAAGAATTAACCTCAGGCTCAGCTTGCCGCCCGGAGCCAGAATAGGGCCTGAAGCAATCCTGCGCTTTTGCGGCCAGCTCCCAAGAAAGCGAGTTGAAAAATGGAGCTCAGGGGCACTGCAATTCACAAACCTGCAGAGTTAGAAATGATAACTCTCGTCCACAAATATATTGAGGGAAGGCAACGAAGAGGATTTGAAAGCAAGGCAGAATTGCAGGAATCAGATTTCAGGAGGTAGATTCGAATCGCCTTTAAAGCACAGGAAAAGCGGCAAAACCTCGACAATGATGCCCTTGGCCAAAAAGGGCGTATGCGTTTTTTCCTGAATATATTCAGGAAAAAACGCATACGCCCTTTTTGGCCAACCAAGCAACCTGGAAAGGCAAATCAGCGCTACAAAGAAGTCTCGCTTCCCATCGGTCAAAAGGGCCAGGCTGAATAAAGTGTCAAAACCAGAAATGCAGGACAGGCCATGGAGAAATGGGAGCCTTGCTACGCTGATGGGCGGGATGTAAATTGCCAACAGCCACTCTGGAGAAGTGTACGGTGTGTCCTGAAACATCTAAAAAACTCAGCTTAGAGAGCATAGGGCACTTCCACTCATGGGCGTATAAATTGGGAAAACTAAAAATCAGCAAGACACAGGCACCCCAAAGTTTAGGGCTGCTCTGTTGACAAGAACCTCCACTTTGTGACACCTTAAATATCCCAGGAAAGACAAGAATGGATAAAGAAGTTGTGGTCCTTATGTACAATGGAATATCACTCAGCCATGAAATCAACGTCATAAGGCTAGTAGCAGCATGATGAGTGGATTTGGGTACGACGATTCTAAGTGAAATAAGTCACACAGAAAAAGACACTTATCATAGATATCACTTATAGAGGGAATGTAAAAACCGCTACCCTTGAACTGAATTACATAACAGGTCAGAGTCACACGTTTAGAAAACACACTAGGGCTGCTTAACGGGAAAGGTGAGGTGGGGTGATGCATAAAACAAGGGTTTCAAATTAGCTCAGATAGCGTTCCATAAACCCAATATGTAATAGACAAGACCTACTCCTTCCTCAGTGAACTGGACTCAACACGCCCTATTCATCGCCCAAGAATATATCTGACTAGTAAGAATCTTAAAACCTATGTATTGATATCTCTCTGTAAGTGAGTGAAGTGGGTGAAAAGCGGCATAACCACAGCAGTGAAAAGCAGCTAAACCCCATTATACAAATCAATTACTTTTAAAAACCCGTGAAACAAAGACAGTGAAAGAGAGAGAAATTCTGACAAAATTCGTTCAGGGGCTGTGATGCAACCTGGATTGACCATATGTAGACCCACAGATGGATGAGACATAAGGGTGGACACTCTTGGGGCTGAGAGGTTTGGTGAGGTTGGGTGAGCAAACGCAGACCCTTTAAAGTAATACTGTGTGGTACCCATCCCATGGGTCCCAAATCTCTAGGTTCAAGGGCATCTTCCTACATCGAAAACATGCATGAGAAACCCAGAAGATGGTACACCGTGTGATCGGGAAAGGTTTCTAAAACGCACCTCATTTCTCATCTCCTTGTGCTCCGGTTCGCCATTCCAACCGCTATACTAGCAATCTCCCTGCTTGGAGAATCAGCACCTTTAACCTCCTGTTCCGTACAGGTTGCAATTTGTCCTGAGGATGAACGGGAAGAGGGGGAACCAATGAGAGACTAGCTCTAGGTGTTGGGACAGGCACAGGTCACTCTATTTTCCCATCAGGAAGAAGAATTAACCTCAGGCTCAGCTTGCCGCCCGGAGCCAGAATAGGGCCTGAAGCAATCCTGCGCTTTTGCGGCCAGCTCCCAAGAAAGCGAGTTGAAAAATGGAGCTCAGGGGCACTGCAATTCACAAACCTGCAGACTTAGAAATGATAACTCTCGTCCACAAATATATTGAGGGAAGGCAACGAAGAGGATTTGAAAGCAAGGCAGAATTGCAGGAATCAGATTTCAGGAGGTAGATTCGAATCGCCTTTAAAGCACAGGAAAAGCGGCAAAACCTCGACAATGATGCCCTTGGCCAAAAAGGGCGTATGCGTTTTTTCCTGAATATATTCAGGAAAAAACGCATACGCCCTTTTTGGCCAACCAAGCAACCTGGAAAGGCAAATCAGCGCTACAAAGAAGTCTCGCTTCCCATCGGTCAAAAGGGCCAGGCTGAATAAAGTGTCAAAACCAGAAATGCAGGACAGGCCATGGAGAAATGGGAGCCTTGCTACGCTGATGGGCGGGATGTAAATTGCCAACAGCCACTCTGGAGAAGTGTACGGTGTGTCCTGAAACATCTAAAAAACTCAGCTTAGAGAGCATGGGGCACTTCCACTCACGGGCGTATAAATTGGGAAAACTAAAAATCAGCAAGACACAGGCACCCCAAAGTTTAGGGCTGCTCTGTTGACAAGAACCTCCACTTTGTGACACCTTAAATATCCCAGGAAAGACAAGAATGGATAAAGAAGTTGTGGCCCTTATGTACAATGGAATATCACTCAGCCATGAAATCAACGTCATAAGGCTAGTAGCAGCATGATGAGTGGATTTGGGTACGACGATTCTAAGTGAAATAAGTCACACAGAAAAAGACACTTATCATAAGATATCACTTATAGAGGGAATGTAAAAACCGCTACCCTTGAACTGAATTACATAACAGGTCAGAGTCACACGTTTAGAAAACACACTAGGGCTGCTTAACGGGAAAGGTGAGGTGGGGTGATGCATAAAACAAGGGTTTCAAATTAGCTCAGATAGCGTTCCATAAACCCAATATGTAATAGAAAAGACCTACTCCTTCCTCAGTGAACTGGACTCAACACGCCCTATTCATCGCCCAAGAATATATCTGACTAGTAAGAATCTTAAAACCTATGTATTTATATCTCTCTGTAAGTGAGTGAAGTGGGTGAAAAGCGGCATAACCACAGCTGTGAAAAGCAGCTAAACCCCATTATACAAATCAATTACTTTTAAAAACCCGTGAAACAAAGACAGTGAAAGAGAGAGAAATTCTGACAAAATTCGTTCAGGGGCTGTGATGCAACCTGGATTGACCATATGTAGACCCACAGATGGATGAGACATAAGGGTGGACACTCTTGGGGCTGAGAGGTTTGGTGGGGTTGGGTGAGCAAACGCAGACCCTTGAAAGTAATACTGTGTGGTACCCATCCCATGGGTCCCAAATCTCCAGGTTCAAGGGCATCTTCCTACATCGAAAACATGCATGAGAAACCCAGAAGATGGTACACCGTGTGATCGGGAAAGGTTTCTAAAACGCACCTCATTTCTCATCTCCTTGTGCTCCGCTTCGCCATTCCAGCCGCTATACTAGCAATCTCCCTGCCTGGAGAATCAGCACCTTTAACCTCCTGTTCCGTACAGGTTGCAATTTGTCCTGAGGATGAACGGGAAGAGGGGGAACCAATGAGAGACTAGCTCTAGGTGTTGGGACAGGCACAGGTCACTCTATTTTCCCATCAGGAAGAAGAATTAACCTCAGGCTCAGCTTGCCGCCCGGAGCCAGAATAGGGCCTGAAGCAATCCTGCGCTTTTGCGGCCAGCTCCCAAGAAAGCGAGTTGAAAAATGGAGCTCAGGGGCACTGCAATTCACAAACCTGCAGAGTTAGAAATGATAACTCTCGTCCACAAATATATTGAGGGAAGGCAACGAAGAGGATTTGAAAGCAAGGCAGAATTGCAGGAATCAGATTTCAGGAGGTAGATTCGAATCGCCTTTAAAGCACAGGAAAAGCGGCAAAACCTCGACAATGATGCCCTTGGCCAAAAAGGGCGTATGCGTTTTTTCCTGAATATATTCAGGAAAAAACGCATACGCCCTTTTTGGCCAACCAAGCAACCTGGAAAGGCAAATCAGCGCTACAAAGAAGTCTCGCTTCCCATCGGTCAAAAGGGCCAGGCTGAATAAAGTGTCAAAACCAGAAATGCAGGACAGGCCATGGAGAAATGGGAGCCTTGCTACGCTGATGGGCGGGATGTAAATTGCCAACAGCCACTCTGGAGAAGTGTACGGTGTGTCCTGAAACATCTAAAAAACTCAGCTTAGAGAGCATAGGGCACTTCCACTCATGGGCGTATAAATTGGGAAAACTAAAAATCAGCAAGACAGAGGCACCCCAAAGTTTAGGGCTGCTCTGTTGACAAGAACCTCCACTTTGTTACACCTTAAATATCCCAGGAAAGACAAGAATGGATAAAGAAGTTGTGCTCCTTATGTACAATGGAATATCACTCAGCCATGAAATCAACGTCATAAGGCTAGTAGCAGCATGATGAGTGGATTTGGGTACGACGATTCTAAGTGAAATAAGTCACACAGAAAAAGACACTTATCATAGATATCACTTATAGAGGGAATGTAAAAACCGCTACCCTTGAACTGAATTACATAACAGGTCAGAGTCACACGTTTAGAAAACACACTAGGGCTGCTTAACGGGAAAGGTGAGGTGGGGTGATGCATAAAACAAGGGTTTCAAATTAGCTCAGATAGCGTTCCATAAACCCAATATGTAATAGACAAGACCTACTCCTTCCTCAGTGAACTGGACTCAACACGCCCTATTCATCGCCCAAGAATATATCTGACTAGTAAGAATCTTAAAACCTATGTATTGATATCTCTCTGTAAGTGAGTGAAGTGGGTGAAAAGCGGCATAACCACAGCAGTGAAAAGCAGCTAAACCCCATTATACAAATCAATTACTTTTAAAAACCCGTGAAACAAAGACAGTGAAAGAGAGAGAAATTCTGACAAAATTCGTTCAGGGGCTGTGATGCAACCTGGATTGACCATATGTAGACCCACAGATGGATGAGACATAAGGGTGGACACTCTTGGGGCTGAGAGGTTTGGTGAGGTTGGGTGAGCAAACGCAGACCCTTTAAAGTAATACTGTGTGGTACCCATCCCATGGGTCCCAAATCTCCAGGTTCAAGGGCATCTTCCTACATCGAAAACATGCATGAGAAACCCAGAAGATGGTACACCGTGTGATCGGGAAAGGTTTCTAAAACGCACCTCATTTCTCATCTCCTTGTGCTCCGCTTCGCCATTCCAGCCGCTATACTAGCAATCTCCCTGCTTGGAGAATCAGCACCTTTAACCTCCTGTTCCGTACAGGTTGCAATTTGTCCTGAGGATGAACAGGAAGAGGGGGAACCAATGAGAGACTAGCTCTAGGTGTTGGGACAGGCACAGGTCACTCTATTTTCCCATCAGGAAGAAGAATTGACCTCAGGCTCAGCTTGCCGCCCGGAGCCAGAAAAGGGCCTGAAGCAATCCTGCGCTTTTGCGGCCAGCTCCCAAGAAAGCGAGTTGAAAAATGGAGCTCAGGGGCACTGCAATTCACAAACCTGCAGAGTTAGAAATGATAACTCTCGTCCACAAATATATTGAGGGAAGGCAACGAAGAGGATTTGAAAGCAAGGCAGAATTGCAGGAATCAGATTTCAGGAGGTAGATTCGAATCGCCTTTAAAGCACAGGAAAAGCGGCAAAACCTCGACAATGATGCCCTTGGCCAAAAAGGGCGTATGCGTTTTTTCCTGAATATATTCAGGAAAAAACGCATACGCCCTTTTTGGCCAACCAAGCAACCTGGAAAGGCAAATCAGCGCTACAAAGAAGTCTCGCTTCCCATCGGTCAAAAGGGCCAGGCTGAATAAAGTGTCAAAACCAGAAATGCAGGACAGGCCATGGAGAAATGGGAGCCTTGCTACGCTGATGGGCGGGATGTAAATTGCCAACAGCCACTCTGGAGAAGTGTACGGTGTGTCCTGAAACATCTAAAAAACTCAGCTTAGAGAGCATAGGGCACTTCCACTCATGGGCGTATAAATTGGGAAAACTAAAAATCAGCAAGACACAGGCACCCCAAAGTTTAGGGCTGCTCTGTTGACAAGAACCTCCACTTTGTGACACCTTAAATATCCCAGGAAAGACAAGAATGGATAAAGAAGTTGTGGTCCTTATGTACAATGGAATATCACTCAGCCATGAAATCAACGTCATAAGGCTAGTAGCAGCATGATGAGTGGATTTGGGTACGACGATTCTAAGTGAAATAAGTCACACAGAAAAAGACACTTATCATAGATATCACTTATAGAGGGAATGTAAAAACCGCTACCCTTGAACTGAATTACATAACAGGTCAGAGTCACACGTTTAGAAAACACACTAGGGCTGCTTAACGGGAAAGGTGAGGTGGGGTGATGCATAAAACAAGGGTTTCAAATTAGCTCAGATAGCGTTCCATAAACCCAATATGTAATAGACAAGACCTACTCCTTCCTCAGTGAACTGGACTCAACACGCCCTATTCATCGCCCAAGAATATATCTGACTAGTAAGAATCTTAAAACCTATGTATTGATATCTCTCTGTAAGTGAGTGAAGTGGGTGAAAAGCGGCATAACCACAGCAGTGAAAAGCAGCTAAACCCCATTATACAAATCAATTACTTTTAAAAACCCGTGAAACAAAGACAGTGAAAGAGAGAGAAATTCTGACAAAATTCGTTCAGGGGCTGTGATGCAACCTGGATTGACCATATGTAGACCCACAGATGGATGAGACATAAGGGTGGACACTCTTGGGGCTGAGAGGTTTGGTGAGGTTGGGTGAGCAAACGCAGACCCTTTAAAGTAATACTGTGTGGTACCCATCCCATGGGTCCCAAATCTCTAGGTTCAAGGGCATCTTTCTACATCGAAAACATGCATGAGAAACCCAGAAGATGGTACACCGTGTGATCGGGAAAGGTTTCTAAAACGCACCTCATTTCTCATCTCCTTGTGCTCCGGTTCGCCATTCCAACCGCTATACTAGCAATCTCCCTGCTTGGAGAATCAGCACCTTTAACCTCCTGTTCCGTACAGGTTGCAATTTGTCCTGAGGATGAACGGGAAGAGGGGGAACCAATGAGAGACTAGCTCTAGGTGTTGGGACAGGCACAGGTCACTCTATTTTCCCATCAGGAAGAAGAATTAACCTCAGGCTCAGCTTGCCGCCCGGAGCCAGAATAGGGCCTGAAGCAATCCTGCGCTTTTGCGGCCAGCTCCCAAGAAAGCGAGTTGAAAAATGGAGCTCAGGGGCACTGCAATTCACAAACCTGCAGACTTAGAAATGATAACTCTCGTCCACAAATATATTGAGGGAAGGCAACGAAGAGGATTTGAAAGCAAGGCAGAATTGCAGGAATCAGATTTCAGGAGGTAGATTCGAATCGCCTTTAAAGCACAGGAAAAGCGGCAAAACCTCGACAATGATGCCCTTGGCCAAAAAGGGCGTATGCGTTTTTTCCTGAATATATTCAGGAAAAAACGCATACGCCCTTTTTGGCCAACCAAGCAACCTGGAAAGGCAAATCAGCGCTACAAAGAAGTCTCGCTTCCCATCGGTCAAAAGGGCCAGGCTGAATAAAGTGTCAAAACCAGAAATGCAGGACAGGCCATGGAGAAATGGGAGCCTTGCTACGCTGATGGGCGGGATGTAAATTGCCAACAGCCACTCTGGAGAAGTGTACGGTGTGTCCTGAAACATCTAAAAAACTCAGCTTAGAGAGCATGGGGCACTTCCACTCACGGGCGTATAAATTGGGAAAACTAAAAATCAGCAAGACACAGGCACCCCAAAGTTTAGGGCTGCTCTGTTGACAAGAACCTCCACTTTGTGACACCTTAAATATCCCAGGAAAGACAAGAATGGATAAAGAAGTTGTGGCCCTTATGTACAATGGAATATCACTCAGCCATGAAATCAACGTCATAAGGCTAGTAGCAGCATGATGAGTGGATTTGGGTACGACGATTCTAAGTGAAATAAGTCACACAGAAAAAGACACTTATCATAAGATATCACTTATAGAGGGAATGTAAAAACCGCTACCCTTGAACTGAATTACATAACAGGTCAGAGTCACACGTTTAGAAAACACACTAGGGCTGCTTAACGGGAAAGGTGAGGTGGGGTGATGCATAAAACAAGGGTTTCAAATTAGCTCAGATAGCGTTCCATAAACCCAATATGTAATAGAAAAGACCTACTCCTTCCTCAGTGAACTGGACTCAACACGCCCTATTCATCGCCCAAGAATATATCTGACTAGTAAGAATCTTAAAACCTATGTATTTATATCTCTCTGTAAGTGAGTGAAGTGGGTGAAAAGCGGCATAACCACAGCTGTGAAAAGCAGCTAAACCCCATTATACAAATCAATTACTTTTAAAAACCCGTGAAACAAAGACAGTGAAAGAGAGAGAAATTCTGACAAAATTCGTTCAGGGGCTGTGATGCAACCTGGATTGACCATATGTAGACCCACAGATGGATGAGACATAAGGGTGGACACTCTTGGGGCTGAGAGGTTTGGTGGGGTTGGGTGAGCAAACGCAGACCCTTGAAAGTAATACTGTGTGGTACCCATCCCATGGGTCCCAAATCTCCAGGTTCAAGGGCATCTTCCTACATCGAAAACATGCATGAGAAACCCAGAAGATGGTACACCGTGTGATCGGGAAAGGTTTCTAAAACGCACCTCATTTCTCATCAATTTGTGCTCCGGTTCGCCATTCCAGCCGCTATACTAGCAATCTCCCTGCCTGGAGAATCAGCACCTTTAACCTCCTGTTCCGAACAGGTTGCAATTTGTCCTGAGGATGAACGGGAAGAGGGGGAACCAATGAGAGACTAGCTCTAGGTTTTGGGACAGGCACAGGTCACTCTATTTTCCCATCAGGAAGAAGAATTAACCTCAGGCTCAGCTTGCCGCCCGGAGCCAGAATAGGGCCTGAAGCAATCCTGCGCTTTTGCGGCCAGCTCCCAAGAAAGCGAGTTGAAAAATGGAGCTCAGGGGCACTGCAATTCACAAACCTGCAGAGTTAGAAATGATAACTCTCGTCCACAAATATATTGAGGGAAGGCAACGAAGAGGATTTGAAAGCAAGGCAGAATTGCAGGAATCAGATTTCAGGAGGTAGATTCGAATCGCCTTTAAAGCACAGGAAAAGCGGCAAAACCTCGACAATGATGCCCTTGGCCAAAAAGGGCGTATGCGTTTTTTCCTGAATATATTCAGGAAAAAACGCATACGCCCTTTTTGGCCAACCAAGCAACCTGGAAAGGCAAATCAGCGCTACAAAGAAGTCTCGCTTCCCATCGGTCAAAAGGGCCAGGCTGAATAAAGTGTCAAAACCAGAAATGCAGGACAGGCCATGGAGAAATGGGAGCCTTGCTACGCTGATGGGCGGGATGTAAATTGCCAACAGCCACTCTGGAGAAGTGTACGGTGTGTCCTGAAACATCTAAAAAACTCAGCTTAGAGAGCATAGGGCACTTCCACTCATGGGTGTATAAATTGGGAAAACTAAAAATCAGCAAGACAAAGGCACCCCAAAGTTTAGGGCTGCTCTGTTGACAAGAACCTCCACTTTGTGACACCTTAAATATCCCAGGAAAGAAAAGAATGGATAAAGAAGTTGTGGTCCTTATGTACAATGGAATATCACTCAGCCATGAAATCAACGTCATAAGGCTAGTAGCAGCATGATGAGTGGATTTGGGTACGACGATTCTAAGTGAAATAAGTCACACAGAAAAAGACACTTATCATAGATATCACTTATAGAGGGAATGTAAAAACCGCTACCCTTGAACTGAATTACATAACAGGTCAGAGTCACACGTTTAGAAAACACACTAGGGCTGCTTAACGGGAAAGGTGAGGTGGGGTGATGCATAAAACAAGGGTTTCAAATTAGCTCAGATAGCGTTCCATAAACCCAATATGTAATAGACAAGACCTACTCCTTCCTCAGTGAACTGGACTCAACACGCCCTATTCATCGCCCAAGAATATATCTGACTAGTAAGAATCTTAAAACCTATGTATTGATATCTCTCTGTAAGTGAGTGAAGTGGGTGAAAAGCGGCATAACCACAGCAGTGAAAAGCAGCTAAACCCCATTATACAAATCAATTACTTTTAAAAACCCGTGAAACAAAGACAGTGAAAGAGAGAGAAATTCTGACAAAATTCGTTCAGGGGCTGTGATGCAACCTGGATTGACCATATGTAGACCCACAGATGGATGAGACATAAGGGTGGACACTCTTGGGGCTGAGAGGTTTGGTGAGGTTGGGTGA
Organism: Balaenoptera borealis; assembly: GCF_965194805.1. NCBI lineage: Eukaryota > Metazoa > Chordata > Mammalia > Artiodactyla > Balaenopteridae > Balaenoptera > Balaenoptera borealis. Next base: position 158,793 of record NW_028123297.1, read on the forward strand.
GCAAACGCAGACCCTTTAAAGTCATACTGTGTGGTACCCATCCCATGGGTCCCAAATCTCCAGGTTCAAGGGCATCTTCCTACATCGAAAACATGCATGAGAAACCCAGAAGATGGTACACCGTGTGATCGGGAAAGGTTTCTAAAACGCACCTCATTTCTCATCTCCTTGTGCTCCGGTTCTCCATTCCAGCCGCTATACTAGCAATCTCCCTGCTTGGAGAATCAGCACCTTTAACCTCCTGTTCCGTACAGGTTGCAATTTGTCCTGAGGATGAACGGGAAGAGGGGGAACCAATGAGAGACTAGCTCTAGGTGTTGGGACAGGCACAGGTCACTCTATTTTCCCATCAGGAAGAAGAATTAACCTCAGGCTCAGCTTGCCGCCCGGAGCCAGAATAGGGCCTGAAGCAATCCTGCGCTTTTGCGGCCAGCTCCCAAGAAAGCGAGTTGAAAAATGGAGCTCAGGGGCACTGCAATTCACAAACCTGCAGAGTTAGAAATGGTAACTCTCGTCCACAAATATATTGAGGGAAGGCAACGAAGAGGATTTGAAAGCAAGGCAGAATTGCAGGAATCATATTTCAGGAGGTAGATTCGAATCGCCTTTAAAGCACAGGAAAAGCGGCAAAACCTCGACAATGATGCCCTTGGCCAAAAAGGGCGTATGCGTTTTTTCCTGAATATATTCAGGAAAAAACGCATACGCCCTTTTTGGCCAACCAAGCAACCTGGAAAGGCAAATCAGCGCTACAAAGAAGTCTCGCTTCCCATCGGTCAAAAGGGCCAGGCTGAATAAAGTGTCAAAACCAGAAATGCAGGACAGGCCATGGAGAAATGGGAGCCTTGCTACGCTGATGGGCGGGATGTAAATTGCCAACAGCCACTCTGGAGAAGTGTACGGTGTGTCCTGAAACACCTAAAAAACTCAGCTTAGAGAGCATAGGGCACTTCCACTCATGGGCGTATAAATTGGGAAAACTAAAAATCAGCAAGACACAGGCACCCCAAAGTTTAGGGCTGCTCTGTTGACAAGAACCTCCACTTTGTTACACCTTAAATATCCCAGGAAAGACAAGAATGGATAAAGAAGTTGTGGTCCTTATGTACAATGGAATATCACTCAGCCATGAAATCAACGTCATAAGGCTAGTAGCAGCATGATGAGTGGATTTGGGTACGACGATTCTAAGTGAAATAAGTCACACAGAAAAAGACACTTATCATAGATATCACTTATAGAGGGAATGTAAAAACCGCTACCCTTGAACTGAATTACATAACAGGTCAGAGTCACACGTTTAGAAAACACACTAGGGCTGCCTAACGGGAAAGGTGAGGTGGGGTGATGCATAAAACAAGGGTTTCAAATTAGCTCAGATAGCGTTCCATAAACCCAATATGTAATAGACAAGACCTACTCCTTCCTCAGTGAACTGGACTCAACACGCCCTATTCATCGCCCAAGAATATATCTGACTAGTAAGAATCTTAAAACCTATGTATTGATATCTCTCTGTAAGTGAGTGAAGTGGGTGAAAAGCGGCATAACCACAGCAGTGAAAAGCAGCTAAACCCCATTATACAAATCAATTACTTTTAAAAACCCGTGAAACAAAGACAGTGAAAGAGAGAGAAATTCTGACAAAATTCGTTCAGGGGCTGTGATGCAACCTGGATTGACCATATGTAGACCCACAGATGGATGAGACATAAGGGTGGACACTCTTGGGGCTGAGAGGTTTGGTGAGGTTGGGTGAGCAAACACAGACCCTTTAAAGTAATACTGTGTGGTACCCATCCCATGGGTCCCAAATCTCTAGGTTCAAGGGCATCTTCCTACATCGAAAACATGCATGAGAAACCCAGAAGATAGTACACCGTGTGATCGGGAAAGGTTTCTAAAACGCACCTCATTTCTCATCTCCTTGTGCTCCGGTTCGCCATTCCAACCGCTATACTAGCAATCTCCCTGCTTGGAGAATCAGCACCTTTAACCTCCTGTTCCGTACAGGTTGCAATTTGTCCTGAGGATGAACGGGAAGAGGGGGAACCAATGAGAGACTAGCTCTAGGTGTTGGGACAGGCACAGGTCACTCTATTTTCCCATCAGGAAGAAGAATTAACCTCAGGCTCAGCTTGCCGCCCGGAGCCAGAATAGGCCCTGAAGCAATCCTGCGCTTTTGCGGCCAGCTCCCAAGAAAGCGAGTTGAAAAATGGAGCTCAGGGGCACTGCAATTCACAAACCTGCAGAGTTAGAAATGATAACTCTCGTCCACAAATATATTGAGGGAAGGCAACGAAGAGGATTTGAAAGCAAGGCAGAATTGCAGGAATCAGATTTCAGGAGGTAGATTCGAATCGCCTTTAAAGCACAGGAAAAGCGGCAAAACCTCGACAATGATGCCCTTGGCCAAAAAGGGCGTATGCGTTTTTTCCTGAATATATTCAGGAAAAAACGCATACGCCCTTTTTGGCCAACCAAGCAACCTGGAAAGGCAAATCAGCGCTACAAAGAAGTCTCGCTTCCCATCGGTCAAAAGGGCCAGGCTGAATAAAGTGTCAAAACCAGAAATGCAGGACAGGCCATGGAGAAATGGCAGCCTTGCTACGCTGATGGGCGGGATGTAAATTGCCAACAGCCACTCTGGAGAAGTGTACGGTGTGTCCTGAAACATCTAAAAAACTCAGCTTAGAGAGCATGGGGCACTTCCACTCACGGGCGTATAAATTGGGAAAACTAAAAATCAGCAAGACACAGGCACCCCAAAGTTTAGGGCTGCTCTGTTGACAAGAACCTCCACTTTGTGACACCTTAAATATCCCAGGAAAGACAAGAATGGATAAAGAAGTTGTGGTCCTTATGTACAATGGAATATCACTCAGCCATGAAATCAACGTCATAAGGCTAGTAGCAGCATGATGAGTGGATTTGGGTACGACGATTCTAAGTGAAATAAGTCACACAGAAAAAGACACTTATCATAAGATATCACTTATAGAGGGAATGTAAAAACCGCTACCCTTGAACTGAATTACATAACAGGTCAGAGTCACACGTTTAGAAAACACACTAGGGCTGCTTAACGGGAAAGGTGAGGTGGGGTGATGCATAAAACAAGGGTTTCAAATTAGCTCAGATAGCGTTCCATAAACCCAATATGTAATAGAAAAGACCTACTCCTTCCTCAGTGAACTGGACTCAACACGCCCTATTCATCGCCCAAGAATATATCTGACTAGTAAGAATCTTAAAACCTATGTATTTATATCTCTCTGTAAGTGAGTGAAGTGGGTGAAAAGCGGCATAACCACAGCTGTGAAAAGCAGCTAAACCCCATTATACAAATCAATTACTTTTAAAAACCCGTGAAACAAAGACAGTGAAAGAGAGAGAAATTCTGACAAAATTCGTTCAGGGGCTGTGATGCAACCTGGATTGACCATATGTAGACCCACAGATGGATGAGACATAAGGGTGGACACTCTTGGGGCTGAGAGGTTTGGTGGGGTTGGGTGAGCAAACGCAGACCCTTGAAAGTAATACTGTGTGGTACCCATCCCATGGGTCCCAAATCTCCAGGTTCAAGGGCATCTTCCTACATCGAAAACATGCATGAGAAACCCAGAAGATGGTACACCGTGTGATCGGGAAAGGTTTCTAAAACGCACCTCATTTCTCATCTCCTTGTGCTCCGGTTCGCCATTCCAGCCGCTATACTAGCAATCTCCCTGCTTGGAGAATCAGCACCTTTAACCTCCTGTTCCGTACAGGTTGCAATTTGTCCTGAGGATGAACGGGAAGAGGGGGAACCAATGAGAGACTAGCTCTAGGTGTTGGGACAGGCACAGGTCACTCTATTTTCCCATCAGGAAGAAGAATTAACCTCAGGCTCAGCTTGCCGCCCGGAGCCAGAATAGGGCCTGAAGCAATCCTGCGCTTTTGCGGCCAGCTCCCAAGAAAGCGAGTTGAAAAATGGAGCTCAGGGGCACTGCAATTCACAAACCTGCAGAGTTAGAAATGATAACTCTCGTCCACAAATATATTGAGGGAAGGCAACGAAGAGGATTTGAAAGCAAGGCAGAATTGCAGGAATCAGATTTCAGGAGGTAGATTCGAATCGCCTTTAAAGCACAGGAAAAGCGGCAAAACCTCGACAATGATGCCCTTGGCCAAAAAGGGCGTATGCGTTTTTTCCTGAATATATTCAGGAAAAAACGCATACGCCCTTTTTGGCCAACCAAGCAACCTGGAAAGGCAAATCAGCGCTACAAAGAAGTCTCGCTTCCCATCGGTCAAAAGGGCCAGGCTGAATAAAGTGTCAAAACCAGAAATGCAGGACAGGCCATGGAGAAATGGGAGCCTTGCTACGCTGATGGGCGGGATGTAAATTGCCAACAGCCACTCTGGAGAAGTGTACGGTGTGTCCTGAAACATCTAAAAAACTCAGCTTAGAGAGCATAGGGCACTTCCACTCATGGGCGTATAAATTGGGAAAACTAAAAATCAGCAAGACACAGGCACCCCAAAGTTTAGGGCTGCTCTGTTGACAAGAACCTCCACTTTGTGACACCTTAAATATCCCAGGAAAGACAAGAATGGATAAAGAAGTTGTGGTCCTTATGTACAATGGAATATCACTCAGCCATGAAATCAACGTCATAAGGCTAGTAGCAGCATGATGAGTGGATTTGGGTACGACGATTCTAAGTGAAATAAGTCACACAGAAAAAGACACTTATCATAGATATCACTTATAGAGGGAATGTAAAAACCGCTACCCTTGAACTGAATTACATAACAGGTCAGAGTCACACGTTTAGAAAACACACTAGGGCTGCTTAACGGGAAAGGTGAGGTGGGGTGATGCATAAAACAAGGGTTTCAAATTAGCTCAGATAGCGTTCCATAAACCCAATATGTAATAGACAAGACCTACTCCTTCCTCAGTGAACTGGACTCAACACGCCCTATTCATCGCCCAAGAATATATCTGACTAGTAAGAATCTTAAAACCTATGTATTGATATCTCTCTGTAAGTGAGTGAAGTGGGTGAAAAGCGGCATAACCACAGCAGTGAAAAGCAGCTAAACCCCATTATACAAATCAATTACTTTTAAAAACCCGTGAAACAAAGACAGTGAAAGAGAGAGAAATTCTGACAAAATTCGTTCAGGGGCTGTGATGCAACCTGGATTGACCATATGTAGACCCACAGATGGATGAGACATAAGGGTGGACACTCTTGGGGCTGAGAGGTTTGGTGAGGTTGGGTGAGCAAACGCAGACCCTTTAAAGTAATACTGTGTGGTACCCATCCCATGGGTCCCAAATCTCTAGGTTCAAGGGCATCTTCCTACATCGAAAACATGCATGAGAAACCCAGAAGATGGTACACCGTGTGATCGGGAAAGGTTTCTAAAACGCACCTCATTTCTCATCTCCTTGTGCTCCGGTTCGCCATTCCAACCGCTATACTAGCAATCTCCCTGCTTGGAGAATCAGCACCTTTAACCTCCTGTTCCGTACAGGTTGCAATTTGTCCTGAGGATGAACGGGAAGAGGGGGAACCAATGAGAGACTAGCTCTAGGTGTTGGGACAGGCACAGGTCACTCTATTTTCCCATCAGGAAGAAGAATTAACCTCAGGCTCAGCTTGCCGCCCGGAGCCAGAATAGGGCCTGAAGCAATCCTGCGCTTTTGCGGCCAGCTCCCAAGAAAGCGAGTTGAAAAATGGAGCTCAGGGGCACTGCAATTCACAAACCTGCAGACTTAGAAATGATAACTCTCGTCCACAAATATATTGAGGGAAGGCAACGAAGAGGATTTGAAAGCAAGGCAGAATTGCAGGAATCAGATTTCAGGAGGTAGATTCGAATCGCCTTTAAAGCACAGGAAAAGCGGCAAAACCTCGACAATGATGCCCTTGGCCAAAAAGGGCGTATGCGTTTTTTCCTGAATATATTCAGGAAAAAACGCATACGCCCTTTTTGGCCAACCAAGCAACCTGGAAAGGCAAATCAGCGCTACAAAGAAGTCTCGCTTCCCATCGGTCAAAAGGGCCAGGCTGAATAAAGTGTCAAAACCAGAAATGCAGGACAGGCCATGGAGAAATGGGAGCCTTGCTACGCTGATGGGCGGGATGTAAATTGCCAACAGCCACTCTGGAGAAGTGTACGGTGTGTCCTGAAACATCTAAAAAACTCAGCTTAGAGAGCATGGGGCACTTCCACTCACGGGCGTATAAATTGGGAAAACTAAAAATCAGCAAGACACAGGCACCCCAAAGTTTAGGGCTGCTCTGTTGACAAGAACCTCCACTTTGTGACACCTTAAATATCCCAGGAAAGACAAGAATGGATAAAGAAGTTGTGGCCCTTATGTACAATGGAATATCACTCAGCCATGAAATCAACGTCATAAGGCTAGTAGCAGCATGATGAGTGGATTTGGGTACGACGATTCTAAGTGAAATAAGTCACACAGAAAAAGACACTTATCATAAGATATCACTTATAGAGGGAATGTAAAAACCGCTACCCTTGAACTGAATTACATAACAGGTCAGAGTCACACGTTTAGAAAACACACTAGGGCTGCTTAACGGGAAAGGTGAGGTGGGGTGATGCATAAAACAAGGGTTTCAAATTAGCTCAGATAGCGTTCCATAAACCCAATATGTAATAGAAAAGACCTACTCCTTCCTCAGTGAACTGGACTCAACACGCCCTATTCATCGCCCAAGAATATATCTGACTAGTAAGAATCTTAAAACCTATGTATTTATATCTCTCTGTAAGTGAGTGAAGTGGGTGAAAAGCGGCATAACCACAGCTGTGAAAAGCAGCTAAACCCCATTATACAAATCAATTACTTTTAAAAACCCGTGAAACAAAGACAGTGAAAGAGAGAGAAATTCTGACAAAATTCGTTCAGGGGCTGTGATGCAACCTGGATTGACCATATGTAGACCCACAGATGGATGAGACATAAGGGTGGACACTCTTGGGGCTGAGAGGTTTGGTGGGGTTGGGTGAGCAAACGCAGACCCTTGAAAGTAATACTGTGTGGTACCCATCCCATGGGTCCCAAATCTCCAGGTTCAAGGGCATCTTCCTACATCGAAAACATGCATGAGAAACCCAGAAGATGGTACACCGTGTGATCGGGAAAGGTTTCTAAAACGCACCTCATTTCTCATCTCCTTGTGCTCCGGTTCGCCATTCCAGCCGCTATACTAGCAATCTCCCTGCCTGGAGAATCGGCACCTTTAACCTCCTCTTCCGTACAGGTTGCAATTTGTCCTGAGGATGAACGGGAAGAGGGGGAACCAATGAGAGACTAGCTCTAGGTGTTGGGACAGGCACAGGTCACTCTATTTTCCCATCAGGAAGAAGAATTAACCTCAGGCTCAGCTTGCCGCCCGGAGCCAGAATAGGGCCTGAAGCAATCCTGCGCTTTTGCGGCCAGCTCCCAAGAAAGCGAGTTGAAAAATGGAGCTCAGGGGCACTGCAATTCACAAACCTGCAGAGTTAGAAATGATAACTCTCGTCCACAAATATATTGAGGGAAGGCAACGAAGAGGATTTGAAAGCAAGGCAGAATTGCAGGAATCAGATTTCAGGAGGTAGATTCGAATCGCCTTTAAAGCACAGGAAAAGCGGCAAAACCTCGACAATGATGCCCTTGGCCAAAAAGGGCGTATGCGTTTTTTCCTGAATATATTCAGGAAAAAACGCATACGCCCTTTTTGGCCAACCAAGCAACCTGGAAAGGCAAATCAGCGCTACAAAGAAGTCTCGCTTCCCATCGGTCAAAAGGGCCAGGCTGAATAAAGTGTCAAAACCAGAAATGCAGGACAGGCCATGGAGAAATGGGAGCCTTGCTACGCTGATGGGCGGGATGTAAATTGCCAACAGCCACTCTGGAGAAGTGTACGGTGTGTCCTGAAACATCTAAAAAACTCAGCTTAGAGAGCATAGGGCACTTCCACTCATGGGCGTATAAATTGGGAAAACTAAAAATCAGCAAGACAGAGGCACCCCAAAGTTTAGGGCTGCTCTGTTGACAAGAACCTCCACTTTGTTACACCTTAAATATCCCAGGAAAGACAAGAATGGATAAAGAAGTTGTGCTCCTTATGTACAATGGAATATCACTCAGCCATGAAATCAACGTCATAAGGCTAGTAGCAGCATGATGAGTGGATTTGGGTACGACGATTCTAAGTGAAATAAGTCACACAGAAAAAGACACTTATCATAGATATCACTTATAGAGGGAATGTAAAAACCGCTACCCTTGAACTGAATTACATAACAGGTCAGAGTCACACGTTTAGAAAACACACTAGGGCTGCTTAACGGGAAAGGTGAGGTGGGGTGATGCATAAAACAAGGGTTTCAAATTAGCTCAGATAGCGTTCCATAAACCCAATATGTAATAGACAAGACCTACTCCTTCCTCAGTGAACTGGACTCAACACGCCCTATTCATCGCCCAAGAATATATCTGACTAGTAAGAATCTTAAAACCTATGTATTGATATCTCTCTGTAAGTGAGTGAAGTGGGTGAAAAGCGGCATAACCACAGCAGTGAAAAGCAGCTAAACCCCATTATACAAATCAATTACTTTTAAAAACCCGTGAAACAAAGACAGTGAAAGAGAGAGAAATTCTGACAAAATTCGTTCAGGGGCTGTGATGCAACCTGGATTGACCATATGTAGACCCACAGATGGATGAGACATAAGGGTGGACACTCTTGGGGCTGAGAGGTTTGGTGAGGTTGGGTGAGCAAACGCAGACCCTTTAAAGTAATACTGTGTGGTACCCATCCCATGGGTCCCAAATCTCCAGGTTCAAGGGCATCTTCCTACATCGAAAACATGCATGAGAAACCCAGAAGATGGTACACCGTGTGATCGGGAAAGGTTTCTAAAACGCACCTCATTTCTCATCTCCTTGTGCTCCGCTTCGCCATTCCAGCCGCTATACTAGCAATCTCCCTGCTTGGAGAATCAGCACCTTTAACCTCCTGTTCCGTACAGGTTGCAATTTGTCCTGAGGATGAACGGGAAGAGGGGGAACCAATGAGAGACTAGCTCTAGGTGTTGGGACAGGCACAGGTCACTCTATTTTCCCATCAGGAAGAAGAATTGACCTCAGGCTCAGCTTGCCGCCCGGAGCCAGAAAAGGGCCTGAAGCAATCCTGCGCTTTTGCGGCCAGCTCCCAAGAAAGCGAGTTGAAAAATGGAGCTCAGGGGCACTGCAATTCACAAACCTGCAGAGTTAGAAATGATAACTCTCGTCCACAAATATATTGAGGGAAGGCAACGAAGAGGATTTGAAAGCAAGGCAGAATTGCAGGAATCAGATTTCAGGAGGTAGATTCGAATCGCCTTTAAAGCACAGGAAAAGCGGCAAAACCTCGACAATGATGCCCTTGGCCAAAAAGGGCGTATGCGTTTTTTCCTGAATATATTCAGGAAAAAACGCATACGCCCTTTTTGGCCAACCAAGCAACCTGGAAAGGCAAATCAGCGCTACAAAGAAGTCTCGCTTCCCATCGGTCAAAAGGGCCAGGCTGAATAAAGTGTCAAAACCAGAAATGCAGGACAGGCCATGGAGAAATGGGAGCCTTGCTACGCTGATGGGCGGGATGTAAATTGCCAACAGCCACTCTGGAGAAGTGTACGGTGTGTCCTGAAACATCTAAAAAACTCAGCTTAGAGAGCATAGGGCACTTCCACTCATGGGCGTATAAATTGGGAAAACTAAAAATCAGCAAGACACAGGCACCCCAAAGTTTAGGGCTGCTCTGTTGACAAGAACCTCCACTTTGTGACACCTTAAATATCCCAGGAAAGACAAGAATGGATAAAGAAGTTGTGGTCCTTATGTACAATGGAATATCACTCAGCCATGAAATCAACGTCATAAGGCTAGTAGCAGCATGATGAGTGGATTTGGGTACGACGATTCTAAGTGAAATAAGTCACACAGAAAAAGACACTTATCATAGATATCACTTATAGAGGGAATGTAAAAACCGCTACCCTTGAACTGAATTACATAACAGGTCAGAGTCACACGTTTAGAAAACACACTAGGGCTGCTTAACGGGAAAGGTGAGGTGGGGTGATGCATAAAACAAGGGTTTCAAATTAGCTCAGATAGCGTTCCATAAACCCAATATGTAATAGACAAGACCTACTCCTTCCTCAGTGAACTGGACTCAACACGCCCTATTCATCGCCCAAGAATATATCTGACTAGTAAGAATCTTAAAACCTATGTATTGATATCTCTCTGTAAGTGAGTGAAGTGGGTGAAAAGCGGCATAACCACAGCAGTGAAAAGCAGCTAAACCCCATTATACAAATCAATTACTTTTAAAAACCCGTGAAACAAAGACAGTGAAAGAGAGAGAAATTCTGACAAAATTCGTTCAGGGGCTGTGATGCAACCTGGATTGACCATATGTAGACCCACAGATGGATGAGACATAAGGGTGGACACTCTTGGGGCTGAGAGGTTTGGTGAGGTTGGGTGAGCAAACGCAGACCCTTTAAAGTCATACTGTGTGGTACCCATCCCATGGGTCCCAAATCTCCAGGTTCAAGGGCATCTTCCTACATCGAAAACATGCATGAGAAACCCAGAAGATGGTACACCGTGTGATCGGGAAAGGTTTCTAAAACGCACCTCATTTCTCATCTCCTTGTGCTCCGGTTCGCCATTCCAGCCGCTATACTAGCAATCTCCCTGCCTGGAGAATCGGCACCTTTAACCTCCTGTTCCGTACAGGTTGCAATTTGTCCTGAGGATGAACGGGAAGAGGGGGAACCAATGAGAGACTAGCTCTAGGTGTTGGGACAGGCACAGGTCACTCTATTTTCCCATCAGGAAGAAGAATTAACCTCAGGCTCAGCTTGCCGCCCGGAGCCAGAATAGGGCCTGAAGCAATCCTGCGCTTTTGCGGCCAGCTCCCAAGAAAGCGAGTTGAAAAATGGAGCTCAGGGGCACTGCAATTCACAAACCTGCAGAGTTAGAAATGATAACTCTCGTCCACAAATATATTGAGGGAAGGCAACGAAGAGGATTTGAAAGCAAGGCAGAATTGCAGGAATCAGATTTCAGGAGGTAGATTCGAATCGCCTTTAAAGCACAGGAAAAGCGGCAAAACCTCGACAATGATGCCCTTGGCCAAAAAGGGCGTATGCGTTTTTTCCTGAATATATTCAGGAAAAAACGCATACGCCCTTTTTGGCCAACCAAGCAACCTGGAAAGGCAAATCAGCGCTACAAAGAAGTCTCGCTTCCCATCGGTCAAAAGGGCCAGGCTGAATAAAGTGTCAAAACCAGAAATGCAGGACAGGCCATGGAGAAATGGGAGCCTTGCTACGCTGATGGGCGGGATGTAAATTGCCAACAGCCACTCTGGAGAAGTGTACGGTGTGTCCTGAAACATCTAAAAAACTCAGCTTAGAGAGCATAGGGCACTTCCACTCATGGGCGTATAAATTGGGAAAACTAAAAATCAGCAAGACAGAGGCACCCCAAAGTTTAGGGCTGCTCTGTTGACAAGAACCTCCACTTTGTTACACCTTAAATATCCCAGGAAAGACAAGAATGGATAAAGAAGTTGTGCTCCTTATGTACAATGGAATATCACTCAGCCATGAAATCAACGTCATAAGGCTAGTAGCAGCATGATGAGTGGATTTGGGTACGACGATTCTAAGTGAAATAAGTCACACAGAAAAAGACACTTATCATAGATATCACTTATAGAGGGAATGTAAAAACCGCTACCCTTGAACTGAATTACATAACAGGTCAGAGTCACACGTTTAGAAAACACACTAGGGCTGCTTAACGGGAAAGGTGAGGTGGGGTGATGCATAAAACAAGGGTTTCAAATTAGCTCAGATAGCGTTCCATAAACCCAATATGTAATAGACAAGACCTACTCCTTCCTCAGTGAACTGGACTCAACACGCCCTATTCATCGCCCAAGAATATATCTGACTAGTAAGAATCTTAAAACCTATGTATTGATATCTCTCTGTAAGTGAGTGAAGTGGGTGAAAAGCGGCATAACCACAGCAGTGAAAAGCAGCTAAACCCCATTATACAAATCAATTACTTTTAAAAACCCGTGAAACAAAGACAGTGAAAGAGAGAGAAATTCTGACAAAATTCGTTCAGGGGCTGTGATGCAACCTGGATTGACCATATGTAGACCCACAGATGGATGAGACATAAGGGTGGACACTCTTGGGGCTGAGAGGTTTGGTGAGGTTGGGTGAGCAAACGCAGACCCTTTAAAGTAATACTGTGTGGTACCCATCCCATGGGTCCCAAATCTCCAGGTTCAAGGGCATCTTCCTACATCGAAAACATGCATGAGAAACCCAGAAGATGGTACACCGTGTGATCGGGAAAGGTTTCTAAAACGCACCTCATTTCTCATCTCCTTGTGCTCCGCTTCGCCATTCCAGCCGCTATACTAGCAATCTCCCTGCTTGGAGAATCAGCACCTTTAACCTCCTGTTCCGTACAGGTTGCAATTTGTCCTGAGGATGAACGGGAAGAGGGGGAACCAATGAGAGACTAGCTCTAGGTGTTGGGACAGGCACAGGTCACTCTATTTTCCCATCAGGAAGAAGAATTGACCTCAGGCTCAGCTTGCCGCCCGGAGCCAGAAAAGGGCCTGAAGCAATCCTGCGCTTTTGCGGCCAGCTCCCAAGAAAGCGAGTTGAAAAATGGAGCTCAGGGGCACTGCAATTCACAAACCTGCAGAGTTAGAAATGATAACTCTCGTCCACAAATATATTGAGGGAAGGCAACGAAGAGGATTTGAAAGCAAGGCAGAATTGCAGGAATCAGATTTCAGGAGGTAGATTCGAATCGCCTTTAAAGCACAGGAAAAGCGGCAAAACCTCGACAATGATGCCCTTGGCCAAAAAGGGCGTATGCGTTTTTTCCTGAATATATTCAGGAAAAAACGCATACGCCCTTTTTGGCCAACCAAGCAACCTGGAAAGGCAAATCAGCGCTACAAAGAAGTCTCGCTTCCCATCGGTCAAAAGGGCCAGGCTGAATAAAGTGTCAAAACCAGAAATGCAGGACAGGCCATGGAGAAATGGGAGCCTTGCTACGCTGATGGGCGGGATGTAAATTGCCAACAGCCACTCTGGAGAAGTGTACGGTGTGTCCTGAAACATCTAAAAAACTCAGCTTAGAGAGCATAGGGCACTTCCACTCATGGGCGTATAAATTGGGAAAACTAAAAATCAGCAAGACACAGGCACCCCAAAGTTTAGGGCTGCTCTGTTGACAAGAACCTCCACTTTGTGACACCTTAAATATCCCAGGAAAGACAAGAATGGATAAAGAAGTTGTGGTCCTTATGTACAATGGAATATCACTCAGCCATGAAATCAACGTCATAAGGCTAGTAGCAGCATGATGAGTGGATTTGGGTACGACGATTCTAAGTGAAATAAGTCACACAGAAAAAGACACTTATCATAGATATCACTTATAGAGGGAATGTAAAAACCGCTACCCTTGAACTGAATTACATAACAGGTCAGAGTCACACGTTTAGAAAACACACTAGGGCTGCTTAACGGGAAAGGTGAGGTGGGGTGATGCATAAAACAAGGGTTTCAAATTAGCTCAGATAGCGTTCCATAAACCCAATATGTAATAGACAAGACCTACTCCTTCCTCAGTGAACTGGACTCAACACGCCCTATTCATCGCCCAAGAATATATCTGACTAGTAAGAATCTTAAAACCTATGTATTGATATCTCTCTGTAAGTGAGTGAAGTGGGTGAAAAGCGGCATAACCACAGCAGTGAAAAGCAGCTAAACCCCATTATACAAATCAATTACTTTTAAAAACCCGTGAAACAAAGACAGTGAAAGAGAGAGAAATTCTGACAAAATTCGTTCAGGGGCTGTGATGCAACCTGGATTGACCATATGTAGACCCACAGATGGATGAGACATAAGGGTGGACACTCTTGGGGCTGAGAGGTTTGGTGAGGTTGGGTGAGCAAACGCAGACCCTTTAAAGTAATACTGCGTGGAACCCATCCAATGGGTCCCAAATCTCCAGGTTCAAGGGCATCTTCGTACATCGAAAACATACATGAGAAACCCAGAAGATGGTACACCGTGTGATCGGGAAAGGTTTCTAAAACGCACCTCATTTCTCATCTCCTTGTGCTCCGGTTCGCCTTTCCAGCCGCTATACTAGCAATCTCCCTGCCTGGAGAATCAGCACCTTTAACCTCCTGTTCCAAACAGGTTGCAATTTGTCCTGAGGATGAACGGGAAGAGGGGGAACCAATGAGAGACTAGCTCTAGGTGTTGGGACAGGCACAGGTCACTCTATTTTCCCATCAGGAAGAAGAATTAACCACAGGCTCAGCCTGCCGCCCGAAGCCAGAATAGGGCCTGAAGCAAACCTGCGCTTTTGCGGCCAGCTCCCAAGAAAGCGAGTTGAAAAATGGAGCTCAGGGGCACTGCAATTCACAAACCTGCAGACTTAGAAATGATAACTCTCCTCCACAAATATATTGAGGGAAGGCAACGAAGAGGATTTGAAAGCAAGGCAGAATTGCAGGAAACAGATTTCAGGAGGTAGATTCGAATCGCCTTTAAAGCACAGGAAAAGCGGCAAAACCTCGACAATGATGCCCTTGGCCAAAAAGGGCGTATGCGTTTTTTCCTGAATATATTCAGGAAAAAACGCATACGCCCTTTTTGGCCAACCAAGCAACCTGGAAAGGCAAATCAGCGCTACAAAGAAGTCTCGCTTCCCATCGGTCAAAAGGGCCAGGCTGAATAAAGTGTCAAAACCAGAAATGCAGGACAGGCCATGGAGAAATGGGAGCCTTGCTACGCTGATGGGCGGGATGTAAATTGCCAACAGCCACTCTGGAGAAGTGTACGGTGTGTCCTGAAACATCTAAAAAACTCAGCTTAGAGAGCATAGGGCACTTCCACTCATGGGCGTGTAAATTGGGAAAACTAAAAATCAGCAAGACACAGGCACCCCAAAGTTTAGGGCTGCTCTGTTGACAAGAACCTCCACTTTGTCACACCTTAAATATCCCAGGAAAGACAAGAATGGACAAAGAAGTTGTGGTCCTTATGTACAATGGAATATCACTCAGCCATGAAATCAACGTCATAAGGCTAGGAGCAGCATGATGAGTGGATTTGGGTACGACGATTCTAAGTGAAATAAGTCACACAGAAAAAGACACTTATCATAAGATATCACTTATAGAGGGAATGTAAAAACCGCTACCCTTGAACTGAATTACATAACAGGTCAGAGTCACACGTTTAGAAAACACACTAGGGCTGCTTAACGGGAAAGGTGAGGTGGGGTGATGCATAAAACAAGGGTTTCAAATTAGCTCAGATAGCGTTCCATAAACCCAATATGTAATAGACAAGACCTACTCCTTCCTCAGTGAACTGGACTCAACACGCCCTATTCATCGCCCAAGAATATATCTGACTAGTAAGAATCTTAAAACCTATGTATTGATATCTCTCTGTAAGTGAGTGAAGTGGGTGAAAAGCGGCATAACCACAGCAGTGAAAAGCAGCTAAACCCCATTATACAAATCAATTACTTTTAAAAACCCGTGAAACAAAGACAGTGAAAGAGAGAGAAATTCTGACAAAATTCGTTCAGGGGCTGTGATGCAACCTGGATTGACCATATGTAGACCCACAGATGGATGAGACATAAGGGTGGACACTCTTGGGGCTGAGAGGTTTGGTGAGGTTGGGTGAGCAAACGCAGACCCTTTAAAGTAATACTGTGTGGTACCCATCCCATGGGTCCCAAATCTCCAGGTTCAAGGGCATCTTCCTACATCGAAAACATGCATGAGAAACCCAGAAGATGGTACACCGTGTGATCGGGAAAGGTTTCTAAAACGCACCTCATTTCTCATCTCCTTGTGCTCCGCTTCGCCATTCCAGCCGCTATACTAGCAATCTCCCTGCTTGGAGAATCAGCACCTTTAACCTCCTGTTCCGTACAGGTTGCAATTTGTCCTGAGGATGAACGGGAAGAGGGGGAACCAATGAGAGACTAGCTCTAGGTGTTGGGACAGGCACAGGTCACTCTATTTTCCCATCAGGAAGAAGAATTGACCTCAGGCTCAGCTTGCCGCCCGGAGCCAGAAAAGGGCCTGAAGCAATCCTGCGCTTTTGCGGCCAGCTCCCAAGAAAGCGAGTTGAAAAATGGAGCTCAGGGGCACTGCAATTCACAAACCTGCAGAGTTAGAAATGATAACTCTCGTCCACAAATATATTGAGGGAAGGCAACGAAGAGGATTTGAAAGCAAGGCAGAATTGCAGGAATCAGATTTCAGGAGGTAGATTCGAATCGCCTTTAAAGCACAGGAAAAGCGGCAAAACCTCGACAATGATGCCCTTGGCCAAAAAGGGCGTATGCGTTTTTTCCTGAATATATTCAGGAAAAAACGCATACGCCCTTTTTGGCCAACCAAGCAACCTGGAAAGGCAAATCAGCGCTACAAAGAAGTCTCGCTTCCCATCGGTCAAAAGGGCCAGGCTGAATAAAGTGTCAAAACCAGAAATGCAGGACAGGCCATGGAGAAATGGGAGCCTTGCTACGCTGATGGGCGGGATGTAAATTGCCAACAGCCACTCTGGAGAAGTGTACGGTGTGTCCTGAAACATCTAAAAAACTCAGCTTAGAGAGCATAGGGCACTTCCACTCATGGGCGTATAAATTGGGAAAACTAAAAATCAGCAAGACACAGGCACCCCAAAGTTTAGGGCTGCTCTGTTGACAAGAACCTCCACTTTGTGACACCTTAAATATCCCAGGAAAGACAAGAATGGATAAAGAAGTTGTGGTCCTTATGTACAATGGAATATCACTCAGCCATGAAATCAACGTCATAAGGCTAGTAGCAGCATGATGAGTGGATTTGGGTACGACGATTCTAAGTGAAATAAGTCACACAGAAAAAGACACTTATCATAGATATCACTTATAGAGGGAATGTAAAAACCGCTACCCTTGAACTGAATTACATAACAGGTCAGAGTCACACGTTTAGAAAACACACTAGGGCTGCTTAACGGGAAAGGTGAGGTGGGGTGATGCATAAAACAAGGGTTTCAAATTAGCTCAGATAGCGTTCCATAAACCCAATATGTAATAGACAAGACCTACTCCTTCCTCAGTGAACTGGACTCAACACGCCCTATTCATCGCCCAAGAATATATCTGACTAGTAAGAATCTTAAAACCTATGTATTGATATCTCTCTGTAAGTGAGTGAAGTGGGTGAAAAGCGGCATAACCACAGCAGTGAAAAGCAGCTAAACCCCATTATACAAATCAATTACTTTTAAAAACCCGTGAAACAAAGACAGTGAAAGAGAGAGAAATTCTGACAAAATTCGTTCAGGGGCTGTGATGCAACCTGGATTGACCATATGTAGACCCACAGATGGATGAGACATAAGGGTGGACACTCTTGGGGCTGAGAGGTTTGGTGAGGTTGGGTGAGCAAACGCAGACCCTTTAAAGTAATACTGTGTGGTACCCATCCCATGGGTCCCAAATCTCTAGGTTCAAGGGCATCTTCCTACATCGAAAACATGCATGAGAAACCCAGAAGATGGTACACCGTGTGATCGGGAAAGGTTTCTAAAACGCACCTCATTTCTCATCTCCTTGTGCTCCGGTTCGCCATTCCAACCGCTATACTAGCAATCTCCCTGCTTGGAGAATCAGCACCTTTAACCTCCTGTTCCGTACAGGTTGCAATTTGTCCTGAGGATGAACGGGAAGAGGGGGAACCAATGAGAGACTAGCTCTAGGTGTTGGGACAGGCACAGGTCACTCTATTTTCCCATCAGGAAGAAGAATTAACCTCAGGCTCAGCTTGCCGCCCGGAGCCAGAATAGGGCCTGAAGCAATCCTGCGCTTTTGCGGCCAGCTCCCAAGAAAGCGAGTTGAAAAATGGAGCTCAGGGGCACTGCAATTCACAAACCTGCAGACTTAGAAATGATAACTCTCGTCCACAAATATATTGAGGGAAGGCAACGAAGAGGATTTGAAAGCAAGGCAGAATTGCAGGAATCAGATTTCAGGAGGTAGATTCGAATCGCCTTTAAAGCACAGGAAAAGCGGCAAAACCTCGACAATGATGCCCTTGGCCAAAAAGGGCGTATGCGTTTTTTCCTGAATATATTCAGGAAAAAACGCATACGCCCTTTTTGGCCAACCAAGCAACCTGGAAAGGCAAATCAGCGCTACAAAGAAGTCTCGCTTCCCATCGGTCAAAAGGGCCAGGCTGAATAAAGTGTCAAAACCAGAAATGCAGGACAGGCCATGGAGAAATGGGAGCCTTGCTACGCTGATGGGCGGGATGTAAATTGCCAACAGCCACTCTGGAGAAGTGTACGGTGTGTCCTGAAACATCTAAAAAACTCAGCTTAGAGAGCATGGGGCACTTCCACTCACGGGCGTATAAATTGGGAAAACTAAAAATCAGCAAGACACAGGCACCCCAAAGTTTAGGGCTGCTCTGTTGACAAGAACCTCCACTTTGTGACACCTTAAATATCCCAGGAAAGACAAGAATGGATAAAGAAGTTGTGGCCCTTATGTACAATGGAATATCACTCAGCCATGAAATCAACGTCATAAGGCTAGTAGCAGCATGATGAGTGGATTTGGGTACGACGATTCTAAGTGAAATAAGTCACACAGAAAAAGACACTTATCATAAGATATCACTTATAGAGGGAATGTAAAAACCGCTACCCTTGAACTGAATTACATAACAGGTCAGAGTCACACGTTTAGAAAACACACTAGGGCTGCTTAACGGGAAAGGTGAGGTGGGGTGATGCATAAAACAAGGGTTTCAAATTAGCTCAGATAGCGTTCCATAAACCCAATATGTAATAGAAAAGACCTACTCCTTCCTCAGTGAACTGGACTCAACACGCCCTATTCATCGCCCAAGAATATATCTGAATAGTAAGAATCTTAAAACCTATGTATTTATATCTCTCTGTAAGTGAGTCAAGTGGGTGAAAAGCGGCATAACCACAGCTGTGAAAAGCAGCTAAACCCCATTATACAAATCAATTACTTTTAAAAACCCGTGAAACAAAGACAGTGAAAGAGAGAGAAATTCTGACAAAATTCGTTCAGGGGCTGTGATGCAACCTGGATTGACCATATGTAGACCCACAGATGGATGAGACATAAGGGTGGACACTCTTGGGGCTGAGAGGTTTGGTGGGGTTGGGTGAGCAAACGCAGACCCTTGAAAGTAATACTGTGTGGTACCCATCCCATGGGTCCCAAATCTCCAGGTTCAAGGGCATCTTCCTACATCGAAAACATGCATGAGAAACCCAGAAGATGGTACACCGTGTGATCGGGAAAGGTTTCTAAAACGCACCTCATTTCTCATCAATTTGTGCTCCGGTTCGCCATTCCAGCCGCTATACTAGCAATCTCCCTGCCTGGAGAATCAGCACCTTTAACCTCCTGTTCCGAACAGGTTGCAATTTGTCCTGAGGATGAACGGGAAGAGGGGGAACCAATGAGAGACTAGCTCTAGGTTTTGGGACAGGCACAGGTCACTCTATTTTCCCATCAGGAAGAAGAATTAACCTCAGGCTCAGCTTGCCGCCCGGAGCCAGAATAGGGCCTGAAGCAATCCTGCGCTTTTGCGGCCAGCTCCCAAGAAAGCGAGTTGAAAAATGGAGCTCAGGGGCACTGCAATTCACAAACCTGCAGAGTTAGAAATGATAACTCTCGTCCACAAATATATTGAGGGAAGGCAACGAAGAGGATTTGAAAGCAAGGCAGAATTGCAGGAATCAGATTTCAGGAGGTAGATTCGAATCGCCTTTAAAGCACAGGAAAAGCGGCAAAACCTCGACAATGATGCCCTTGGCCAAAAAGGGCGTATGCGTTTTTTCCTGAATATATTCAGGAAAAAACGCATACGCCCTTTTTGGCCAACCAAGCAACCTGGAAAGGCAAATCAGCGCTACAAAGAAGTCTCGCTTCCCATCGGTCAAAAGGGCCAGGCTGAATAAAGTGTCAAAACCAGAAATGCAGGACAGGCCATGGAGAAATGGGAGCCTTGCTACGCTGATGGGCGGGATGTAAATTGCCAACAGCCACTCTGGAGAAGTGTACGGTGTGTCCTGAAACATCTAAAAAACTCAGCTTAGAGAGCATAGGGCACTTCCACTCATGGGCGTATAAATTGGGAAAACTAAAAATCAGCAAGACAGAGGCACCCCAAAGTTTAGGGCTGCTCTGTTGACAAGAACCTCCACTTTGTTACACCTTAAATATCCCAGGAAAGACAAGAATGGATAAAGAAGTTGTGCTCCTTATGTACAATGGAATATCACTCAGCCATGAAATCAACGTCATAAGGCTAGTAGCAGCATGATGAGTGGATTTGGGTACGACGATTCTAAGTGAAATAAGTCACACAGAAAAAGACACTTATCATAGATATCACTTATAGAGGGAATGTAAAAACCGCTACCCTTGAACTGAATTACATAACAGGTCAGAGTCACACGTTTAGAAAACACACTAGGGCTGCTTAACGGGAAAGGTGAGGTGGGGTGATGCATAAAACAAGGGTTTCAAATTAGCTCAGATAGCGTTCCATAAACCCAATATGTAATAGACAAGACCTACTCCTTCCTCAGTGAACTGGACTCAACACGCCCTATTCATCGCCCAAGAATATATCTGACTAGTAAGAATCTTAAAACCTATGTATTGATATCTCTCTGTAAGTGAGTGAAGTGGGTGAAAAGCGGCATAACCACAGCAGTGAAAAGCAGCTAAACCCCATTATACAAATCAATTACTTTTAAAAACCCGTGAAACAAAGACAGTGAAAGAGAGAGAAATTCTGACAAAATTCGTTCAGGGGCTGTGATGCAACCTGGATTGACCATATGTAGACCCACAGATGGATGAGACATAAGGGTGGACACTCTTGGGGCTGAGAGGTTTGGTGAGGTTGGGTGAGCAAACGCAGACCCTTTAAAGTAATACTGTGTGGTACCCATCCCATGGGTCCCAAATCTCCAGGTTCAAGGGCATCTTCCTACATCGAAAACATGCATGAGAAACCCAGAAGATGGTACACCGTGTGATCGGGAAAGGTTTCTAAAACGCACCTCATTTCTCATCTCCTTGTGCTCCGGTTCTCCATTCCAGCCGCTATACTAGCAATCTCCCTGCTTGGAGAATCAGCACCTTTAACCTCCTGTTCCGTACAGGTTGCAATTTGTCCTGAGGATGAACGGGAAGAGGGGGAACCAATGAGAGACTAGCTCTAGGTTTTGGGACAGGCACAGGTCACTCTATTTTCCCATCAGGAAGAAGAATTAACCACAGGCTCAGCCTGCCGCTCGGAGCCAGAAAAGGGCTTGAAGCAATCCTGCGCTTTTGCGGCCAGCTCCCAAGAAAGCGAGTTGAAAAATGGAGCTCAGCGGCACTGCAATTCACAAATCTGCAGACTTAGAAATTATAACTCTCGTCCACAAATATATTGAGGGAAGGCAACGAAGAGGATTTGAAAGCAAGGCAGAATTGCAGGAATCAGATTTCAGGAGGTAGATTCGAATCGCCTTTAAAGCACAGGAAAAGCGGCAAAACCTCGACAATGATGCCCTTGGCCAAAAAGGGCGTATGCGTTTTTTCCTGAATATATTCAGGAAAAAACGCATACGCCCTTTTTGGCCAACCAAGCAACCTGGAAAGGCAAATCAGCGCTACAAAGAAGTCTCGCTTCCCATCGGTCAAAAGGGCCAGGCTGAATAAAGTGTCAAAACCAGAAATGCAGGACAGGCCATGGAGAAATGGGAGCCTTGCTACGCTGATGGGCGGGATGTAAATTGCCAACAGCCACTCTGGAGAAGTGTACGGTGTGTCCTGAAACATCTAAAAAACTCAGCTTAGAGAGCATAGGGCACTTCCACTCACGGGCGTATGAATTGGGAAAACTAAAAATCAGCAAGACACAGGCACCCCAAAGTTTAGGGCTGCTCTGTTGACAAGAACCTCCACTTTGTGACACCTTAAATATCCCAGGAAAGACAAGAATGGATAAAGAAGTTGTGGTCCTTATGTACAATGGAATATCACTCAGCCATGAAATCAACGTCATAAGGCTAGTAGCAGCATGATGAGTGGATTTGGGTACGACGATTCTAAGTGAAATAAGTCACACAGAAAAAGACACTTATCATAAGATATCACTTATAGAGGGAATGTAAAAACCGCTACCCTTGAACTGAATTACATAACAGGTCAGAGTCACACGTTTAGAAAACACACTAGGGCTGCTTAACGGGAAAGGTGAGGTGGGGTGATGCATAAAACAAGGGTTTCAAATTAGCTCAGATAGCGTTCCATAAACCCAATATGTAATAGACAAGACCTACTCCTTCCTCAGTGAACTGGACTCAACACGCCCTATTCATCGCCCAAGAATATATCTGACTAGTAAGAATCTTAAAACCTATGTATTGATATCTCTCTGTAAGTGAGTCAAGTGGGTGAAAAGCGGCATAAACACAGCAGTGAAAAGCAGCTAAACCCCATTATACAAATCAATTACTTTTAAAAACCCGTGAAACAAAGACAGTGAAAGAGAGAGAAATTCTGACAAAATTCGTTCAGGGGCTGTGATGCAACCTGGATTGACCATATGTAGACCCACAGATGGATGAGACATAAGGGTGGACACTCTTGGGGCTGAGAGGTTTGGTGAGGTTGGGTGAGCAAACGCAGACCCTTTAAAGTAATACTGTGTGGTACCCATCCCATGGGTCCCAAATCTCCAGGTTCAAGGGCATCTTCCTACATCGAAAACATGCATGAGAAACCCAGAAGATGGTACACCGTGTGATCGGGAAAGGTTTCTAAAACGCACCTCATTTCTCATCAATTTGTGCTCCGGTTCGCCATTCCAGCCGCTATACTAGCAATCTCCCTGCTTGGAGAATCAGCACCTTTAACCTCCTGTTCCGAACAGGTTGCAATTTGTCCTGAGGATGAACGGGAAGAGGGGGAACCAATGAGAGACTAGCTCTAGGTTTTGGGACAGGCACAGGTCACTCTATTTTCCCATCAGGAAGAAGAATTAACCACAGGCTCAGCCTGCCGCCCGGAGCCAGAAAAGGGCTTGAAGCAATCCTGCGCTTTTGCGGCCAGCTCCCAAGAAAGCGAGTTGGAAAATGGAGCTCAGGGGCACTGCAATTCACAAATCTGCAGACTTAGAAATGATAACTCTCGTCCACAAATATATTGAGGGATGGCAACGAAGAGGATTTGAAAGCAAGGCAGAATTGCATGAAACAGATTTCAGGAGGTAGATTCGAATCGCCTTTAAAGCACAGGAAAAGCGGCAAAATCTCGACAATGATGCCCTTGGCCAAAAAGGGCGTATGCGTTTTTTCCTGAATATATTCAGGAAAAAACGCATACGCCCTTTTTGGCCAACCAAGCAACCTGGAAAGGCAAATCAGCGCTACAAAGAAGTCTCGCTTCCCATCGGTCAAAAGGGCCAGGCTGAATAAAGTGTCAAAACCAGAAATGCAGGACAGGCCATGGAGAAATGGGAGCCTTGCTACGCTGATGGGCGGGATGTAAATTGCCAACAGCCACTCTGGAGAAGTGTACGGTGTGTCCTGAAACATCTAAAAAACTCAGCTTAGAGAGCATAGGGTACTTCCACTCATGGGCGTGTAAATTGGGAAAACTAAAAATCAGCAAGACACAGGCACCCCAAAGTTTAGGGCTGCTCTGTTGACAAGAACCTCCACTTTGTGACACCTTAAATATCCCAGGAAAGACAAGAATGGATAAAGAAGTTGTGGTCCTTATGTACAATGGAATATCACTCAGCCATGAAATCAACGTCATAAGGCTAGTAGCAGCATGATGAGTGGATTTGGGTACGACGATTCTAAGTGAAATAAGTCACACAGAAAAAGACACTTATCATAGATATCACTTATAGAGGGAATGTAAAAACCGCTACCCTTGAACTGAATTACATAACAGGTCAGAGTCACACGTTTAGAAAACACACTAGGGCTGCTTAACGGGAAAGGTGAGGTGGGGTGATGCATAAAACAAGGGTTTCAAATTAGCTCAGATAGCGTTCCATAAACCCAATATGTAATAGACAAGACCTACTCCTTCCTCAGTGAACTGGACTCAACACGCCCTATTCATCGCCCAAGAATATATCTGACTAGTAAGAATCTTAAAACCTATGTATTGATATCTCTCTGTAAGTGAGTGAAGTGGGTGAAAAGCGGCATAACCACAGCAGTGAAAAGCAGCTAAACCCCATTATACAAATCAATTACTTTTAAAAACCCGTGAAACAAAGACAGTGAAAGAGAGAGAAATTCTGACAAAATTCGTTCAGGGGCTGTGATGCAACCTGGATTGACCATATGTAGACCCACAGATGGATGAGACATAAGGGTGGACACTCTTGGGGCTGAGAGGTTTGGTGAGGTTGGGTGAGCAAACGCAGACCCTTTAAAGTAATACTGTGTGGTACCCATCCCATGGGTCCCAAATCTCTAGGTTCAAGGGCATCTTCCTACATCGAAAACATGCATGAGAAACCCAGAAGATGGTACACCGTGTGATCGGGAAAGGTTTCTAAAACGCACCTCATTTCTCATCTCCTTGTGCTCCGGTTCGCCATTCCAACCGCTATACTAGCAATCTCCCTGCTTGGAGAATCAGCACCTTTAACCTCCTGTTCCGAACAGGTTGCAATTTGTCCTGAGGATGAACGGGAAGAGGGGGAACCAATGAGAGACTAGCTCTAGGTGTTGGGACAGGCACAGGTCACTCTATTTTCCCATCAGGAAGAAGAATTAACCTCAGGCTCAGCTTGCCGCCCGGAGCCAGAATAGGGCCTGAAGCAATCCTGCGCTTTTGCGGCCAGCTCCCAAGAAAGCGAGTTGAAAAATGGAGCTCAGGGGCACTGCAATTCACAAACCTGCAGAGTTAGAAATGATAACTCTCGTCCACAAATATATTGAGGGAAGGCAACGAAGAGGATTTGAAAGCAAGGCAGAATTGCAGGAATCAGATTTCAGGAGGTAGATTCGAATCGCCTTTAAAGCACAGGAAAAGCGGCAAAACCTCGACAATGATGCCCTTGGCCAAAAAGGGCGTATGCGTTTTTTCCTGAATATATTCAGGAAAAAACGCATACGCCCTTTTTGGCCAACCAAGCAACCTGGAAAGGCAAATCAGCGCTACAAAGAAGTCTCGCTTCCCATCGGTCAAAAGGGCCAGGCTGAATAAAGTGTCAAAACCAGAAATGCAGGACAGGCCATGGAGAAATGGGAGCCTTGCTACGCTGATGGGCGGGATGTAAATTGCCAACAGCCACTCTGGAGAAGTGTACGGTGTGTCCTGAAACATCTAAAAAACTCAGCTTAGAGAGCATGGGGCACTTCCACTCACGGGCGTATAAATTGGGAAAACTAAAAATCAGCAAGACACAGGCACCCCAAAGTTTAGGGCTGCTCTGTTGACAAGAACCTCCACTTTGTGACACCTTAAATATCCCAGGAAAGACAAGAATGGATAAAGAAGTTGTGGCCCTTATGTACAATGGAATATCACTCAGCCATGAAATCAACGTCATAAGGCTAGTAGCAGCATGATGAGTGGATTTGGGTACGACGATTCTAAGTGAAATAAGTCACACAGAAAAAGACACTTATCATAAGATATCACTTATAGAGGGAATGTAAAAACCGCTACCCTTGAACTGAATTACATAACAGGTCAGAGTCACACGTTTAGAAAACACACTAGGGCTGCTTAACGGGAAAGGTGAGGTGGGGTGATGCATAAAACAAGGGTTTCAAATTAGCTCAGATAGCGTTCCATAAACCCAATATGTAATAGAAAAGACCTACTCCTTCCTCAGTGAACTGGACTCAACACGCCCTATTCATCGCCCAAGAATATATCTGACTAGTAAGAATCTTAAAACCTATGTATTTATATCTCTCTGTAAGTGAGTGAAGTGGGTGAAAAGCGGCATAACCACAGCTGTGAAAAGCAGCTAAACCCCATTATACAAATCAATTACTTTTAAAAACCCGTGAAACAAAGACAGTGAAAGAGAGAGAAATTCTGACAAAATTCGTTCAGGGGCTGTGATGCAACCTGGATTGACCATATGTAGACCCACAGATGGATGAGACATAAGGGTGGACACTCTTGGGGCTGAGAGGTTTGGTGGGGTTGGGTGAGCAAACGCAGACCCTTGAAAGTAATACTGTGTGGTACCCATCCCATGGGTCCCAAATCTCCAGGTTCAAGGGCATCTTCCTACATCGAAAACATGCATGAGAAACCCAGAAGATGGTACACCGTGTGATCGGGAAAGGTTTCTAAAACGCACCTCATTTCTCATCTCCTTGTGCTCTGGTTCGCCATTCCAGCCGCTATACTAGCAATCTCCCTGCTTGGAGAATCAGCACCTTTAACCTCCTGTTCCGTACAGGTTGCAATTTGTCCTGAGGATGAACGGGAAGAGGGGGAACCAATGAGAGACTAGCTCTAGGTGTTGGGACAGGCACAGGTCACTCTATTTTCCCATCAGGAAGAAGAATTAACCTCAGGCTCAGCTTGCCGCCCGGAGCCAGAATAGGGCCTGAAGCAATCCTGCGCTTTTGCGGCCAGCTCCCAAGAAAGCGAGTTGAAAAATGGAGCTCAGGGGCACTGCAATTCACAAACCTGCAGAGTTAGAAATGATAACTCTCGTCCACAAATATATTGAGGGAAGGCAAGGAAGAGGATTTGAAAGCAAGGCAGAATTGCAGGAATCAGATTTCAGGAGGTAGATTCGAATCGCCTTTAAAGCACAGGAAAAGCGGCAAAACCTCGACAATGATGCCCTTGGCCAAAAAGGGCGTATGCGTTTTTTCCTGAATATATTCAGGAAAAAACGCATACGCCCTTTTTGGCCAACCAAGCAACCTGGAAAGGCAAATCAGCGCTACAAAGAAGTCTCGCTTCCCATCGGTCAAAAGGGCCAGGCTGAATAAAGTGTCAAAACCAGAAATGCAGGACAGGCCATGGAGAAATGGGAGCCTTGCTACGCTGATGGGCGGGATGTAAATTGCCAACAGCCACTCTGGAGAAGTGTACGGTGTGTCCTGAAACATCTAAAAAACTCAGCTTAGAGAGCATAGGGCACTTCCACTCATGGGCGTATAAATTGGGAAAACTAAAAATCAGCAAGACACAGGCACCCCAAAGTTTAGGGCTGCTCTGTTGACAAGAACCTCCACTTTGTTACACCTTAAATATCCCAGGAAAGACAAGAATGGATAAAGAAGTTGTGGTCCTTATGTACAATGGAATATCACTCAGCCATGAAATCAACGTCATAAGGCTAGTAGCAGCATGATGAGTGGATTTGGGTACGACGATTCTAAGTGAAATAAGTCACACAGAAAAAGACACTTATCATAGATATCACTTATAGAGGGAATGTAAAAACCGCTACCCTTGAACTGAATTACATAACAGGTCAGAGTCACACGTTTAGAAAACACACTAGGGCTGCTTAACGGGAAAGGTGAGGTGGGGTGATGCATAAAACAAGGGTTTCAAATTAGCTCAGATAGCGTTCCATAAACCCAATATGTAATAGACAAGACCTACTCCTTCCTCAGTGAACTGGACTCAACACGCCCTATTCATCGCCCAAGAATATATCTGACTAGTAAGAATCTTAAAACCTATGTATTGATATCTCTCTGTAAGTGAGTCAAGTGGGTGAAAAGCGGCATAAACACAGCAGTGAAAAGCAGCTAAACCCCATTATACAAATCAATTACTTTTAAAAACCCGTGAAACAAAGACAGTGAAAGAGAGAGAAATTCTGACAAAATTCGTTCAGGGGCTGTGATGCAACCTGGATTGACCATATGTAGACCCACAGATGGATGAGACATAAGGGTGGACACTCTTGGGGCTGAGAGTTTTGGTGAGGTTGGGTGAGCAAACGCAGACCCTTTAAAGTCATACTGTGTGGTACCCATCCCATGGGTCCCAAATCTCCAGGTTCAAGGGCATCTTCCTACATCGAAAACATGCATGAGAAACCCAGAAGATGGTACACCGTGTGATCGGGAAAGGTTTCTAAAACGCACCTCATTTCTCATCTCCTTGTGCTCCGGTTCGCCATTCCAGCTGCTATACTAGCAATCTCCCTGCTTGGAGAATCAGCACCTTTAACCTCCTGTTCCGTACAGGTTGCAATTTGTCCTGAGGATGAACGGGAAGAGGGGGAACCAATGAGAGACTAGCTCTAGGTGTTGGGACAGGCACAGGTCACTCTATTTTCCCATCAGGAAGAAGAATTAACCTCAGGCTCAGCTTGCCGCCCGGAGCCAGAATAGGGCCTGAAGCAATCCTGCGCTTTTGCGGCCAGCTCCCAAGAAAGCGAGTTGAAAAATGGAGCTCAGGGGCACTGCAATTCACAAACCTGCAGACTTAGAAATGATAACTCTCGTCCACAAATATATTGAGGGAAGGCAACGAAGAGGATTTGAAAGCAAGGCAGAATTGCAGGAATCAGATTTCAGGAGGTAGATTCGAATCGCCTTTAAAGCACAGGAAAAGCGGCAAAACCTCGACAATGATGCCCTTGGCCAAAAAGGGCGTATGCGTTTTTTCCTGAATATATTCAGGAAAAAACGCATACGCCCTTTTTGGCCAACCAAGCAACCTGGAAAGGCAAATCAGCGCTACAAAGAAGTCTCGCTTCCCATCGGTCAAAAGGGCCAGGCTGAATAAAGTGTCAAAACCAGAAATGCAGGACAGGCCATGGAGAAATGGGAGCCTTGCTACGCTGATGGGCGGGATGTAAATTGCCAACAGCCACTCTGGAGAAGTGTACGGTGTGTCCTGAAACATCTAAAAAACTCAGCTTAGAGAGCATAGGGCACTTCCACTCACGGGCGTATGAATTGGGAAAACTAAAAATCAGCAAGACACAGGCACCCCAAAGTTTAGGGCTGCTCTGATGACAAGAACCTCCACTTTGTTACACCTTAAATATCCCAGGAAAGACAAGAATGGATAAAGAAGTTGTGGTCCTTATGTACAATGGAATATCACTCAGCCATGAAATCAACGTCATAAGGCTAGTAGCAACATGATGAGTGGATTTGGGTACGACGATTCTAAGTGAAATAAGTCACACAGAAAAAGACACTTATCATAAGATATCACTTATAGAGGGAATGTAAAAACCGCTACCCTTGAACTGAATTACATAACAGGTCAGAGTCACACGTTTAGAAAACACACTAGGGCTGCTTAACGGGAAAGGTGAGGTGGGGTGATGCATAAAACAAGGGTTTCAAATTAGCTCAGATAGCGTTCCATAAACCCAATATGTAATAGACAAGACCTACTCCTTCCTCAGTGAACTGGACTCAACACGCCCTATTCATCGCCCAAGAATATATCTGACTAGTAAGAATCTTAAAACCTATGTATTTATATCTCTCTGTAAGTGAGTGAAGTGGGTGAAAAGCGGCATAACCACAGCTGTGAAAAGCAGCTAAACCCCATTATACAAATCAATTACTTTTAAAAACCCGTGAAACAAAGACAGTGAAAGAGAGAGAAATTCTGACAAAATTCGTTCAGGGGCTGTGATGCAACCTGGATTGACCATATGTAGACCCACAGATGGATGAGACATAAGGGTGGACACTCTTGGGGCTGAGAGGTTTGGTGGGGTTGGGTGAGCAAACGCAGACCCTTGAAAGTAATACTGTGTGGTACCCATCCCATGGGTCCCAAATCTCCAGGTTCAAGGGC
The DNA here is from genome assembly GCF_965194805.1 of Balaenoptera borealis. Lineage (NCBI taxonomy): Eukaryota > Metazoa > Chordata > Mammalia > Artiodactyla > Balaenopteridae > Balaenoptera > Balaenoptera borealis. The sequence continues at coordinate 188,776 of NW_028123297.1, forward strand.
ATCTTCCTACATCGAAAACATGCATGAGAAACCCAGAAGATGGTACACCGTGTGATCGGGAAAGGTTTCTAAAACGCACCTCATTTCTCATCTCCTTGTGCTCCGGTTCGCCATTCCAGCTGCTATACTAGCAATCTCCCTGCTTGGAGAATCAGCACCTTTAACCTCCTGTTCCGTACAGGTTGCAATTTGTCCTGAGGATGAACGGGAAGAGGGGGAACCAATGAGAGACTAGCTCTAGGTGTTGGGACAGGCACAGGTCATTCTATTTTCCCATCAGGAAGAAGAATTAACCTCAGGCTCAGCTTGCCGCCCGGAGCCAGAATAGGGCCTGAAGCAATCCTGCGCTTTTGCGGCCAGCTCCCAAGAAAGCGAGTTGAAAAATGGAGCTCAGGGGCACTGCAATTCACAAACCTGCAGAGTTAGAAATGATAACTCTCGTCCACAAATACATTGAGGGAAGGCAACGAAGAGGATTTGAAAGCAAGGCAGAATTGCAGGAAACAGATTTCAGGAGGTAGATTCGAATCGCCTTTAAAGCACAGGAAAAGCGGCAAAACCTCGACAATGATGCCCTTGGCCAAAAAGGGCGTATGCGTTTTTTCCTGAATATATTCAGGAAAAAACGCATACGCCCTTTTTGGCCAACCAAGCAACCTGGAAAGGCAAATCAGCGCTACAAAGAAGTCTCGCTTCCCATCGGTCAAAAGGGCCAGGCTCAATAAAGTGTCAAAACCAGAAATGCAGGACAGGCCATGGAGAAATGGCAGCCTTGCTACGCTGATGGGCGGGATGTAAATTGCCAACAGCCACTCTGGAGAAGTGTACGGTGTGTCCTGAAACATCTAAAAAACTCAGCTTAGAGAGCATGGGGCACTTCCACTCACGGGCGTATAAATTGGGAAAACTAAAAATCAGCAAGACACAGGCACCCCAAAGTTTAGGGCTGCTCTGTTGACAAGAACCTCCACTTTGTTACACCTTAAATATCCCAGGAAAGACAAGAATGGATAAAGAAGTTGTGGTCCTTATGTACAATGGAATATCACTCAGCCATGAAATCAACGTCATAAGGCTAGGAGCAGCATGATGAGTGGATTTGGGTACGACGATTCTAAGTGAAATAAGTCACACAGAAAAAGACACTTATCATAAGATATCACTTATAGAGGGAATGTAAAAACCGCTACCCTTGAACTGAATTACATAACAGGTCAGAGTCACACGTTTAGAAAACACACTAGGGCTGCTTAACGGGAAAGGTGAGGTGGGGTGATGCATAAAACAAGGGTTTCAAATTAGCTCAGATAGAGTTCCATAAACCCAATATGTAATAGACAAGACCTACTCCTTCCTCAGTGAACTGGACTCAACACGCCCTATTCATCGCCCAAGAATATATCTGACTAGTAAGAATCTTAAAACCTATGTATTGATATCTCTCTGTAAGTGAGTCAAGTGGGTGAAAAGCGGCATAACCACAGCAGTGAAAAGCAGCTAAACCCCATTATACAAATCAATTACTTTTAAAAACCCGTGAAACAAAGATAGTGAAAGAGAGAGAAATTCTGACAAAATTCGTTCAGGGGCTGTGATGCAACCTGGATTGACCATATGTAGACCCACAGATGGATGAGACATAAGGGTGGACACTCTTGGGGCTGAGAGGTTTGGTGAGGTTGGGTGAGCAAACGCAGACCCTTTAAAGTAATACTGTGTGGTACCCATCCCATGGGTCCCAAATCTCCAGGTTCAAGGGCATCTTCCTACATCGAAAACATGCATGAGAAACCCAGAAGATGGTACACCGTGTGATCGGGAAAGGTTTCTAAAACGCACCTCATTTCTCATCTCCTTGTGCTCCGGTTCTCCATTCCAGCCGCTATACTAGCAATCTCCCTGCTTGGAGAATCAGCACCTTTAACCTCCTGTTCCGTACAGGTTGCAATTTGTCCTGAGGATGAACGGGAAGAGGGGGAACCAATGAGAGACTAGCTCTAGGTTTTGGGACAGGCACAGGTCACTCTATTTTCCCATCAGGAAGAAGAATTAACCACAGGCTCAGCCTGCCGCCCGGAGCCAGAAAAGGGCTTGAAGCAATCCTGCGCTTTTGCGGCCAGCTCCCAAGAAAGCGAGTTGAAAAATGGAGCTCAGCGGCACTGCAATTCACAAATCTGCAGACTTAGAAATGATAACTCTCGTCCACAAATATATTGAGGGAAGGCAACGAAGAGGATTTGAAAGCAAGGCAGAATTGCAGGAATCAGATTTCAGGAGGTAGATTCGAATCGCCTTTAAAGCACAGGAAAAGCGGCAAAACCTCGACAATGATGCCCTTGGCCAAAAAGGGCGTATGCGTTTTTTCCTGAATATATTCAGGAAAAAACGCATACGCCCTTTTTGGCCAACCAAGCAACCTGGAAAGGCAAATCAGCGCTACAAAGAAGTCTCGCTTCCCATCGGTCAAAAGGGCCAGGCTGAATAAAGTGTCAAAACCAGAAATGCAGGACAGGCCATGGAGAAATGGGAGCCTTGCTACGCTGATGGGCGGGATGTAAATTGCCAACAGCCACTCTGGAGAAGTGTACGGTGTGTCCTGAAACATCTAAAAAACTCAGCTTAGAGAGCATAGGGCACTTCCACTCATGGGCGTATAAATTGGGAAAACTAAAAATCAGCAAGACACAGGCACCCCAAAGTTTAGGGCTGCTCTGTTGACAAGAACCTCCACTTTGTTACACCTTAAATATCCCAGGAAAGACAAGAATGGATAAAGAAATTGTGGTCCTTATGTACAATGGAATATCACTCAGCCATGAAATCAACGTCATAAGGCTAGTAGCAGCATGATGAGTGGATTTGGGTACGACGATTCTAAGTGAAATAAGTCACACAGAAAAAGACACTTATCATAGATATCACTTATAGAGGGAATGTAAAAACCGCTACCCTTGAACTGAATTACATAACAGGTCAGAGTCACACGTTTAGAAAACACACTAGGGCTGCTTAACGGGAAAGGTGAGGTGGGGTGATGCATAAAACAAGGGTTTCAAATTAGCTCAGATAGCGTTCCATAAACCCAATATGTAATAGACAAGACCTACTCCTTCCTCAGTGAACTGGACTCAACACGCCCTATTCATCGCCCAAGAATATATCTGACTAGTAAGAATCTTAAAACCTATGTATTGATATCTCTCTGTAAGTGAGTCAAGTGGGTGAAAAGCGGCATAAACACAGCAGTGAAAAGCAGCTAAACCCCATTATACAAATCAATTACTTTTAAAAACCCGTGAAACAAAGACAGTGAAAGAGAGAGAAATTCTGACAAAATTCGTTCAGGGGCTGTGATGCAACCTGGATTGACCATATGTAGACCCACAGATGGATGAGACATAAGGGTGGACACTCTTGGGGCTGAGAGTTTTGGTGAGGTTGGGTGAGCAAACGCAGACCCTTTAAAGTCATACTGTGTGGTACCCATCCCATGGGTCCCAAATCTCCAGGTTCAAGGGCATCTTCCTACATCGAAAACATGCATGAGAAACCCAGAAGATGGTACACCGTGTGATCGGGAAAGGTTTCTAAAACGCACCTCATTTCTCATCTCCTTGTGCTCCGGTTCGCCATTCCAGCTGCTATACTAGCAATCTCCCTGCTTGGAGAATCAGCACCTTTAACCTCCTGTTCCGTACAGGTTGCAATTTGTCCTGAGGATGAACGGGAAGAGGGGGAACCAATGAGAGACTAGCTCTAGGTGTTGGGACAGGCACAGGTCACTCTATTTTCCCATCAGGAAGAAGAATTAACCTCAGGCTCAGCTTGCCGCCCGGAGCCAGAATAGGGCCTGAAGCAATCCTGCGCTTTTGCGGCCAGCTCCCAAGAAAGCGAGTTGAAAAATGGAGCTCAGGGGCACTGCAATTCACAAACCTGCAGACTTAGAAATGATAACTCTCGTCCACAAATATATTGAGGGAAGGCAACGAAGAGGATTTGAAAGCAAGGCAGAATTGCAGGAATCAGATTTCAGGAGGTAGATTCGAATCGCCTTTAAAGCACAGGAAAAGCGGCAAAACCTCGACAATGATGCCCTTGGCCAAAAAGGGCGTATGCGTTTTTTCCTGAATATATTCAGGAAAAAACGCATACGCCCTTTTTGGCCAACCAAGCAACCTGGAAAGGCAAATCAGCGCTACAAAGAAGTCTCGCTTCCCATCGGTCAAAAGGGCCAGGCTGAATAAAGTGTCAAAACCAGAAATGCAGGACAGGCCATGGAGAAATGGGAGCCTTGCTACGCTGATGGGCGGGATGTAAATTGCCAACAGCCACTCTGGAGAAGTGTACGGTGTGTCCTGAAACATCTAAAAAACTCAGCTTAGAGAGCATAGGGCACTTCCACTCACGGGCGTATGAATTGGGAAAACTAAAAATCAGCAAGACACAGGCACCCCAAAGTTTAGGGCTGCTCTGATGACAAGAACCTCCACTTTGTTACACCTTAAATATCCCAGGAAAGACAAGAATGGATAAAGAAGTTGTGGTCCTTATGTACAATGGAATATCACTCAGCCATGAAATCAACGTCATAAGGCTAGTAGCAACATGATGAGTGGATTTGGGTACGACGATTCTAAGTGAAATAAGTCACACAGAAAAAGACACTTATCATAAGATATCACTTATAGAGGGAATGTAAAAACCGCTACCCTTGAACTGAATTACATAACAGGTCAGAGTCACACGTTTAGAAAACACACTAGGGCTGCTTAACGGGAAAGGTGAGGTGGGGTGATGCATAAAACAAGGGTTTCAAATTAGCTCAGATAGCGTTCCATAAACCCAATATGTAATAGACAAGACCTACTCCTTCCTCAGTGAACTGGACTCAACACGCCCTATTCATCGCCCAAGAATATATCTGACTAGTAAGAATCTTAAAACCTATGTATTTATATCTCTCTGTAAGTGAGTGAAGTGGGTGAAAAGCGGCATAACCACAGCTGTGAAAAGCAGCTAAACCCCATTATACAAATCAATTACTTTTAAAAACCCGTGAAACAAAGACAGTGAAAGAGAGAGAAATTCTGACAAAATTCGTTCAGGGGCTGTGATGCAACCTGGATTGACCATATGTAGACCCACAGATGGATGAGACATAAGGGTGGACACTCTTGGGGCTGAGAGGTTTGGTGGGGTTGGGTGAGCAAACGCAGACCCTTGAAAGTAATACTGTGTGGTACCCATCCCATGGGTCCCAAATCTCCAGGTTCAAGGGCATCTTCCTACATCGAAAACATGCATGAGAAACCCAGAAGATGGTACACCGTGTGATCGGGAAAGGTTTCTAAAACGCACCTCATTTCTCATCTCCTTGTGCTCCGGTTCGCCATTCCAGCTGCTATACTAGCAATCTCCCTGCTTGGAGAATCAGCACCTTTAACCTCCTGTTCCGTACAGGTTGCAATTTGTCCTGAGGATGAACGGGAAGAGGGGGAACCAATGAGAGACTAGCTCTAGGTGTTGGGACAGGCACAGGTCACTCTATTTTCCCATCAGGAAGAAGAATTAACCTCAGGCTCAGCTTGCCGCCCGGAGCCAGAATAGGGCCTGAAGCAATCCTGCGCTTTTGCGGCCAGCTCCCAAGAAAGCGAGTTGAAAAATGGAGCTCAGGGGCACTGCAATTCACAAACCTGCAGACTTAGAAATGATAACTCTCGTCCACAAATATATTGAGGGAAGGCAACGAAGAGGATTTGAAAGCAAGGCAGAATTGCAGGAATCAGATTTCAGGAGGTAGATTCGAATCGCCTTTAAAGCACAGGAAAAGCGGCAAAACCTCGACAATGATGCCCTTGGCCAAAAAGGGCGTATGCGTTTTTTCCTGAATATATTCAGGAAAAAACGCATACGCCCTTTTTGGCCAACCAAGCAACCTGGAAAGGCAAATCAGCGCTACAAAGAAGTCTCGCTTCCCATCGGTCAAAAGGGCCAGGCTGAATAAAGTGTCAAAACCAGAAATGCAGGACAGGCCATGGAGAAATGGGAGCCTTGCTACGCTGATGGGCGGGATGTAAATTGCCAACAGCCACTCTGGAGAAGTGTACGGTGTGTCCTGAAACATCTAAAAAACTCAGCTTAGAGAGCATAGGGCACTTCCACTCACGGGCGTATGAATTGGGAAAACTAAAAATCAGCAAGACACAGGCACCCCAAAGTTTAGGGCTGCTCTGATGACAAGAACCTCCACTTTGTTACACCTTAAATATCCCAGGAAAGACAAGAATGGATAAAGAAGTTGTGGTCCTTATGTACAATGGAATATCACTCAGCCATGAAATCAACGTCATAAGGCTAGTAGCAACATGATGAGTGGATTTGGGTACGACGATTCTAAGTGAAATAAGTCACACAGAAAAAGACACTTATCATAAGATATCACTTATAGAGGGAATGTAAAAACCGCTACCCTTGAACTGAATTACATAACAGGTCAGAGTCACACGTTTAGAAAACACACTAGGGCTGCTTAACGGGAAAGGTGAGGTGGGGTGATGCATAAAACAAGGGTTTCAAATTAGCTCAGATAGCGTTCCATAAACCCAATATGTAATAGACAAGACCTACTCCTTCCTCAGTGAACTGGACTCAACACGCCCTATTCATCGCCCAAGAATATATCTGACTAGTAAGAATCTTAAAACCTATGTATTTATATCTCTCTGTAAGTGAGTGAAGTGGGTGAAAAGCGGCATAACCACAGCTGTGAAAAGCAGCTAAACCCCATTATACAAATCAATTACTTTTAAAAACCCGTGAAACAAAGACAGTGAAAGAGAGAGAAATTCTGACAAAATTCGTTCAGGGGCTGTGATGCAACCTGGATTGACCATATGTAGACCCACAGATGGATGAGACATAAGGGTGGACACTCTTGGGGCTGAGAGGTTTGGTGGGGTTGGGTGAGCAAACGCAGACCCTTGAAAGTAATACTGTGTGGTACCCATCCCATGGGTCCCAAATCTCCAGGTTCAAGGGCATCTTCCTACATCGAAAACATGCATGAGAAACCCAGAAGATGGTACACCGTGTGATCGGGAAAGGTTTCTAAAACGCACCTCATTTCTCATCTCCTTGTGCTCCGGTTCGCCATTCCAGCTGCTATACTAGCAATCTCCCTGCTTGGAGAATCAGCACCTTTAACCTCCTGTTCCGTACAGGTTGCAATTTGTCCTGAGGATGAACGGGAAGAGGGGGAACCAATGAGAGACTAGCTCTAGGTGTTGGGACAGGCACAGGTCATTCTATTTTCCCATCAGGAAGAAGAATTAACCTCAGGCTCAGCTTGCCGCCCGGAGCCAGAATAGGGCCTGAAGCAATCCTGCGCTTTTGCGGCCAGCTCCCAAGAAAGCGAGTTGAAAAATGGAGCTCAGGGGCACTGCAATTCACAAACCTGCAGAGTTAGAAATGATAACTCTCGTCCACAAATACATTGAGGGAAGGCAACGAAGAGGATTTGAAAGCAAGGCAGAATTGCAGGAATCAGATTTCAGGAGGTAGATTCGAATCGCCTTTAAAGCACAGGAAAAGCGGCAAAACCTCGACAATGATGCCCTTGGCCAAAAAGGGCGTATGCGTTTTTTCCTGAATATATTCAGGAAAAAACGCATACGCCCTTTTTGGCCAACCAAGCAACCTGGAAAGGCAAATCAGCGCTACAAAGAAGTCTCGCTTCCCATCGGTCAAAAGGGCCAGGCTGAATAAAGTGTCAAAACCAGAAATGCAGGACAGGCCATGGAGAAATGGCAGCCTTGCTACGCTGATGGGCGGGATGTAAATTGCCAACAGCCACTCTGGAGAAGTGTACGGTGTGTCCTGAAACATCTAAAAAACTCAGCTTAGAGAGCATAGGGCACTTCCACTCATGGGCGTATAAATTGGGACAACTAAAAATCAGCAAGACACAGGCACCCCAAAGTTTAGGGCTGCTCTGTTGACAAGAACCTCCACTTTGTTACACCTTAAATATCCCAGGAAAGACAAGAATGGATAAAGAAGTTGTGGTCCTTATGTACAATGGAATATCACTCAGCCATGAAATCAACGTCATAAGGCTAGTAGCAGCATGATGAGTGGATTTGGGTACGACGATTCTAAGTGAAATAAGTCACACAGAAAAAGACACTTATCATAAGATATCACTTATAGAGGGAATGTAAAAACCGCTACCCTTGAACTGAATTACATAACAGGTCAGAGTCACACGTTTAGAAAACACACTAGGGCTGCTTAACGGGAAAGGTGAGGTGGGGTGATGCATAAAACAAGGGTTTCAAATTAGCTCAGATAGAGTTCCATAAACCCAATATGTAATAGACAAGACCTACTCCTTCCTCAGTGAACTGGACTCAACACGCCCTATTCATCGCCCAAGAATATATCTGACTAGTAAGAATCTTAAAACCTATGTATTGATATCTCTCTGTAAGTGAGTCAAGTGGGTGAAAAGCGGCATAACCACAGCAGTGAAAAGCAGCTAAACCCCATTATACAAATCAATTACTTTTAAAAACCCGTGAAACAAAGATAGTGAAAGAGAGAGAAATTCTGACAAAATTCGTTCAGGGGCTGTGATGCAACCTGGATTGACCATATGTAGACCCACAGATGGATGAGACATAAGGGTGGACACTCTTGGAGCTGAGAGGTTTGGTGAGGTTGGGTGAGCAAACGCAGACCCTTTAAAGTAATACTGTGTGGTACCCATCCCATGGGTCCCAAATCTCCAGGTTCAAGGGCATCTTCCTACATCGAAAACATGCATGAGAAACCCAGAAGATGGTACACCGTGTGATCGGGAAAGGTTTCTAAAACGCACCTCATTTCTCATCTCCTTGTGCTCCGGTTCTCCATTCCAGCCGCTATACTAGCAATCTCCCTGCTTGGAGAATCAGCACCTTTAACCTCCTGTTCCGTACAGGTTGCAATTTGTCCTGAGGATGAACGGGAAGAGGGGGAACCAATGAGAGACTAGCTCTAGGTGTTGGGACAGGCACAGGTCACTCTATTTTCCCATCAGGAAGAAGAATTAACCTCAGGCTCAGCTTGCCGCCCGGAGCCAGAATAGGGCCTGAAGCAATCCTGCGCTTTTGCGGCCAGCTCCCAAGAAAGCGAGTTGAAAAATGGAGCTCAGGGGCACTGCAATTCACAAACCTGCAGAGTTAGAAATGATAACTCTCGTCCACAAATATATTGAGGGAAGGCAACGAAGAGGATTTGAAAGCAAGGCAGAATTGCAGGAATCAGATTTCAGGAGGTAGATTCGAATCGCCTTTAAAGCACAGGAAAAGCGGCAAAACCTCGACAATGATGCCCTTGGCCAAAAAGGGCGTATGCGTTTTTTCCTGAATATATTCAGGAAAAAACGCATACGCCCTTTTTGGCCAACCAAGCAACCTGGAAAGGCAAATCAGCGCTACAAAGAAGTCTCGCTTCCCATCGGTCAAAAGGGCCAGGCTGAATAAAGTGTCAAAACCAGAAATGCAGGACAGGCCATGGAGAAATGGGAGCCTTGCTACGCTGATGGGCGGGATGTAAATTGCCAACAGCCACTCTGGAGAAGTGTACGGTGTGTCCTGAAACATCTAAAAAACTCAGCTTAGAGAGCATGGGGCACTTCCACTCACGGGCGTATAAATTGGGAAAACTAAAAATCAGCAAGACACAGGCACCCCAAAGTTTAGGGCTGCTCTGTTGACAAGAACCTCCACTTTGTGACACCTTAAATATCCCAGGAAAGACAAGAATGGATAAAGAAGTTGTGGTCCTTATGTACAATGGAATATCACTCAGCCATGAAATCAACGTCATAAGGCTAGTAGCAGCATGATGAGTGGATTTGGGTACGACGATTCTAAGTGAAATAAGTCACACAGAAAAAGACACTTATCATAAGATATCACTTATAGAGGGAATGTAAAAACCGCTACCCTTGAACTGAATTACATAACAGGTCAGAGTCACACGTTTAGAAAACACACTAGGGCTGCTTAACGGGAAAGGTGAGGTGGGGTGATGCATAAAACAAGGGTTTCAAATTAGCTCAGATAGCGTTCCATAAACCCAATATGTAATAGAAAAGACCTACTCCTTCCTCAGTGAACTGGACTCAACACGCCCTATTCATCGCCCAAGAATATATCTGACTAGTAAGAATCTTAAAACCTATGTATTTATATCTCTCTGTAAGTGAGTGAAGTGGGTGAAAAGCGGCATAACCACAGCTGTGAAAAGCAGCTAAACCCCATTATACAAATCAATTACTTTTAAAAACCCGTGAAACAAAGACAGTGAAAGAGAGAGAAATTCTGACAAAATTCGTTCAGGGGCTGTGATGCAACCTGGATTGACCATATGTAGACCCACAGATGGATGAGACATAAGGGTGGACACTCTTGGGGCTGAGAGGTTTGGTGGGGTTGGGTGAGCAAACGCAGACCCTTGAAAGTAATACTGTGTGGTACCCATCCCATGGGTCCCAAATCTCCAGGTTCAAGGGCATCTTCCTACATCGAAAACATGCATGAGAAACCCAGAAGATGGTACACCGTGTGATCGGGAAAGGTTTCTAAAACGCACCTCATTTCTCATCTCCTTGTGCTCTGGTTCGCCATTCCAGCCGCTATACTAGCAATCTCCCTGCTTGGAGAATCAGCACCTTTAACCTCCTGTTCCGTACAGGTTGCAATTTGTCCTGAGGATGAACGGGAAGAGGGGGAACCAATGAGAGACTAGCTCTAGGTGTTGGGACAGGCACAGGTCACTCTATTTTCCCATCAGGAAGAAGAATTAACCTCAGGCTCAGCTTGCCGCCCGGAGCCAGAATAGGGCCTGAAGCAATCCTGCGCTTTTGCGGCCAGCTCCCAAGAAAGCGAGTTGAAAAATGGAGCTCAGGGGCACTGCAATTCACAAACCTGCAGAGTTAGAAATGATAACTCTCGTCCACAAATATATTGAGGGAAGGCAACGAAGAGGATTTGAAAGCAAGGCAGAATTGCAGGAATCAGATTTCAGGAGGTAGATTCGAATCGCCTTTAAAGCACAGGAAAAGCGGCAAAACCTCGACAATGATGCCCTTGGCCAAAAAGGGCGTATGCGTTTTTTCCTGAATATATTCAGGAAAAAACGCATACGCCCTTTTTGGCCAACCAAGCAACCTGGAAAGGCAAATCAGCGCTACAAAGAAGTCTCGCTTCCCATCGGTCAAAAGGGCCAGGCTGAATAAAGTGTCAAAACCAGAAATGCAGGACAGGCCATGGAGAAATGGGAGCCTTGCTACGCTGATGGGCGGGATGTAAATTGCCAACAGCCACTCTGGAGAAGTGTACGGTGTGTCCTGAAACATCTAAAAAACTCAGCTTAGAGAGCATAGGGCACTTCCACTCATGGGCGTATAAATTGGGAAAACTAAAAATCAGCAAGACACAGGCACCCCAAAGTTTAGGGCTGCTCTGTTGACAAGAACCTCCACTTTGTTACACCTTAAATATCCCAGGAAAGACAAGAATGGATAAAGAAGTTGTGCTCCTTATGTACAATGGAATATCACTCAGCCATGAAATCAACGTCATAAGGCTAGTAGCAGCATGATGAGTGGATTTGGGTACGACGATTCTAAGTGAAATAAGTCACACAGAAAAAGACACTTATCATAGATATCACTTATAGAGGGAATGTAAAAACCGCTACCCTTGAACTGAATTACATAACAGGTCAGAGTCACACGTTTAGAAAACACACTAGGGCTGCTTAACGGGAAAGGTGAGGTGGGGTGATGCATAAAACAAGGGTTTCAAATTAGCTCAGATAGCGTTCCATAAACCCAATATGTAATAGACAAGACCTACTCCTTCCTCAGTGAACTGGACTCAACACGCCCTATTCATCGCCCAAGAATATATCTGACTAGTAAGAATCTTAAAACCTATGTATTGATATCTCTCTGTAAGTGAGTCAAGTGGGTGAAAAGCGGCATAAACACAGCAGTGAAAAGCAGCTAAACCCCATTATACAAATCAATTACTTTTAAAAACCCGTGAAACAAAGACAGTGAAAGAGAGAGAAATTCTGACAAAATTCGTTCAGGGGCTGTGATGCAACCTGGATTGACCATATGTAGACCCACAGATGGATGAGACATAAGGGTGGACACTCTTGGGGCTGAGAGGTTTGGTGAGGTTGGGTGAGCAAACGCAGACCCTTTAAAGTCATACTGTGTGGTACCCATCCCATGGGTCCCAAATCTCCAGGTTCAAGGGCATCTTCCTACATCGAAAACATGCATGAGAAACCCAGAAGATGGTACACCGTGTGATCGGGAAAGGTTTCTAAAACGCACCTCATTTCTCATCTCCTTGTGCTCCGGTTCGCCATTCCAGCTGCTATACTAGCAATCTCCCTGCTTGGAGAATCAGCACCTTTAACCTCCTGTTCCGTACAGGTTGCAATTTGTCCTGAGGATGAACGGGAAGAGGGGGAACCAATGAGAGACTAGCTCTAGGTGTTGGGACAGGCACAGGTCACTCTATTTTCCCATCAGGAAGAAGAATTAACCTCAGGCTCAGCTTGCCGCCCGGAGCCAGAATAGGGCCTGAAGCAATCCTGCGCTTTTGCGGCCAGCTCCCAAGAAAGCGAGTTGAAAAATGGAGCTCAGGGGCACTGCAATTCACAAACCTGCAGACTTAGAAATGATAACTCTCGTCCACAAATATATTGAGGGAAGGCAACGAAGAGGATTTGAAAGCAAGGCAGAATTGCAGGAATCAGATTTCAGGAGGTAGATTCGAATCGCCTTTAAAGCACAGGAAAAGCGGCAAAACCTCGACAATGATGCCCTTGGCCAAAAAGGGCGTATGCGTTTTTTCCTGAATATATTCAGGAAAAAACGCATACGCCCTTTTTGGCCAACCAAGCAACCTGGAAAGGCAAATCAGCGCTACAAAGAAGTCTCGCTTCCCATCGGTCAAAAGGGCCAGGCTGAATAAAGTGTCAAAACCAGAAATGCAGGACAGGCCATGGAGAAATGGGAGCCTTGCTACGCTGATGGGCGGGATGGAAATTGCCAACAGCCACTCTGGAGAAGTGTACGGTGTGTCCTGAAACATCTAAAAAACTCAGCTTAGAGAGCATAGGGCACTTCCACTCACGGGCGTATGAATTGGGAAAACTAAAAATCAGCAAGACACAGGCACCCCAAAGTTTAGGGCTGCTCTGATGACAAGAACCTCCACTTTGTTACACCTTAAATATCCCAGGAAAGACAAGAATGGATAAAGAAGTTGTGGTCCTTATGTACAATGGAATATCACTCAGCCATGAAATCAACGTCATAAGGCTAGTAGCAACATGATGAGTGGATTTGGGTACGACGATTCTAAGTGAAATAAGTCACACAGAAAAAGACACTTATCATAAGATATCACTTATAGAGGGAATGTAAAAACCGCTACCCTTGAACTGAATTACATAACAGGTCAGAGTCACACGTTTAGAAAACACACTAGGGCTGCTTAACGGGAAAGGTGAGGTGGGGTGATGCATAAAACAAGGGTTTCAAATTAGCTCAGATAGCGTTCCATAAACCCAATATGTAATAGACAAGACCTACTCCTTCCTCAGTGAACTGGACTCAACACGCCCTATTCATCGCCCAAGAATATATCTGACTAGTAAGAATCTTAAAACCTATGTATTTATATCTCTCTGTAAGTGAGTGAAGTGGGTGAAAAGCGGCATAACCACAGCAGTGAAAAGCAGCTAAACCCCATTATACAAATCAATTACTTTTAAAAACCCGTGAAACAAAGACAGTGAAAGAGAGAGAAATTCTGACAAAATTCGTTCAGGGGCTGTGATGCAACCTGGATTGACCATATGTAGACCCACAGATGGATGAGACATAAGGGTGGACACTCTTGGGGCTGAGAGGTTTGGTGGGGTTGGGTGAGCAAACGCAGACCCTTGAAAGTAATACTGTGTGGTACCCATCCCATGGGTCCCAAATCTCCAGGTTCAAGGGCATCTTCCTACATCGAAAACATGCATGAGAAACCCAGAAGATGGTACACCGTGTGATCGGGAAAGGTTTCTAAAACGCACCTCATTTCTCATCTCCTTGTGCTCCGGTTCGCCATTCCAGCTGCTATACTAGCAATCTCCCTGCTTGGAGAATCAGCACCTTTAACCTCCTGTTCCGTACAGGTTGCAATTTGTCCTGAGGATGAACGGGAAGAGGGGGAACCAATGAGAGACTAGCTCTAGGTGTTGGGACAGGCACAGGTCATTCTATTTTCCCATCAGGAAGAAGAATTAACCTCAGGCTCAGCTTGCCGCCCGGAGCCAGAATAGGGCCTGAAGCAATCCTGCGCTTTTGCGGCCAGCTCCCAAGAAAGCGAGTTGAAAAATGGAGCTCAGGGGCACTGCAATTCACAAACCTGCAGAGTTAGAAATGATAACTCTCGTCCACAAATACATTGAGGGAAGGCAACGAAGAGGATTTGAAAGCAAGGCAGAATTGCAGGAATCAGATTTCAGGAGGTAGATTCGAATCGCCTTTAAAGCACAGGAAAAGCGGCAAAACCTCGACAATGATGCCCTTGGCCAAAAAGGGCGTATGCGTTTTTTCCTGAATATATTCAGGAAAAAACGCATACGCCCTTTTTGGCCAACCAAGCAACCTGGAAAGGCAAATCAGCGCTACAAAGAAGTCTCGCTTCCCATCGGTCAAAAGGGCCAGGCTGAATAAAGTGTCAAAACCAGAAATGCAGGACAGGCCATGGAGAAATGGCAGCCTTGCTACGCTGATGGGCGGGATGTAAATTGCCAACAGCCACTCTGGAGAAGTGTACGGTGTGTCCTGAAACATCTAAAAAACTCAGCTTAGAGAGCATAGGGCACTTCCACTCATGGGCGTATAAATTGGGACAACTAAAAATCAGCAAGACACAGGCACCCCAAAGTTTAGGGCTGCTCTGTTGACAAGAACCTCCACTTTGTTACACCTTAAATATCCCAGGAAAGACAAGAATGGATAAAGAAGTTGTGGTCCTTATGTACAATGGAATATCACTCAGCCATGAAATCAACGTCATAAGGCTAGTAGCAGCATGATGAGTGGATTTGGGTACGACGATTCTAAGTGAAATAAGTCACACAGAAAAAGACACTTATCATAAGATATCACTTATAGAGGGAATGTAAAAACCGCTACCCTTGAACTGAATTACATAACAGGTCAGAGTCACACGTTTAGAAAACACACTAGGGCTGCTTAACGGGAAAGGTGAGGTGGGGTGATGCATAAAACAAGGGTTTCAAATTAGCTCAGATAGAGTTCCATAAACCCAATATGTAATAGACAAGACCTACTCCTTCCTCAGTGAACTGGACTCAACACGCCCTATTCATCGCCCAAGAATATATCTGACTAGTAAGAATCTTAAAACCTATGTATTGATATCTCTCTGTAAGTGAGTCAAGTGGGTGAAAAGCGGCATAACCACAGCAGTGAAAAGCAGCTAAACCCCATTATACAAATCAATTACTTTTAAAAACCCGTGAAACAAAGATAGTGAAAGAGAGAGAAATTCTGACAAAATTCGTTCAGGGGCTGTGATGCAACCTGGATTGACCATATGTAGACCCACAGATGGATGAGACATAAGGGTGGACACTCTTGGGGCTGAGAGGTTTGGTGAGGTTGGGTGAGCAAACGCAGACCCTTTAAAGTAATACTGTGTGGTACCCATCCCATGGGTCCCAAATCTCCAGGTTCAAGGGCATCTTCCTACATCGAAAACATGCATGAGAAACCCAGAAGATGGTACACCGTGTGATCGGGAAAGGTTTCTAAAACGCACCTCATTTCTCATCTCCTTGTGCTCCGGTTCTCCATTCCAGCCGCTATACTAGCAATCTCCCTGCTTGGAGAATCAGCACCTTTAACCTCCTGTTCCGTACAGGTTGCAATTTGTCCTGAGGATGAACGGGAAGAGGGGGAACCAATGAGAGACTAGCTCTAGGTTTTGGGACAGGCACAGGTCACTCTATTTTCCCATCAGGAAGAAGAATTAACCACAGGCTCAGCCTGCCGCCCGGAGCCAGAAAAGGGCTTGAAGCAATCCTGCGCTTTTGCGGCCAGCTCCCAAGAAAGCGAGTTGAAAAATGGAGCTCAGCGGCACTGCAATTCACAAATCTGCAGACTTAGAAATTATAACTCTCGTCCACAAATATATTGAGGGAAGGCAACGAAGAGGATTTGAAAGCAAGGCAGAATTGCAGGAATCAGATTTCAGGAGGTAGATTCGAATCGCCTTTAAAGCACAGGAAAAGCGGCAAAACCTCGACAATGATGCCCTTGGCCAAAAAGGGCGTATGCGTTTTTTCCTGAATATATTCAGGAAAAAACGCATACGCCCTTTTTGGCCAACCAAGCAACCTGGAAAGGCAAATCAGCGCTACAAAGAAGTCTCGCTTCCCATCGGTCAAAAGGGCCAGGCTGAATAAAGTGTCAAAACCAGAAATGCAGGACAGGCCATGGAGAAATGGGAGCCTTGCTACGCTGATGGGCGGGATGTAAATTGCCAACAGCCACTCTGGAGAAGTGTACGGTGTGTCCTGAAACATCTAAAAAACTCAGCTTAGAGAGCATAGGGCACTTCCACTCACGGGCGTATGAATTGGGAAAACTAAAAATCAGCAAGACACAGGCACCCCAAAGTTTAGGGCTGCTCTGTTGACAAGAACCTCCACTTTGTGACACCTTAAATATCCCAGGAAAGACAAGAATGGATAAAGAAGTTGTGGTCCTTATGTACAATGGAATATCACTCAGCCATGAAATCAACGTCATAAGGCTAGTAGCAGCATGATGAGTGGATTTGGGTACGACGATTCTAAGTGAAATAAGTCACACAGAAAAAGACACTTATCATAGATATCACTTATAGAGGGAATGTAAAAACCGCTACCCTTGAACTGAATTACATAACAGGTCAGAGTCACACGTTTAGAAAACACACTAGGGCTGCTTAACGGGAAAGGTGAGGTGGGGTGATGCATAAAACAAGGGTTTCAAATTAGCTCAGATAGCGTTCCATAAACCCAATATGTAATAGACAAGACCTACTCCTTCCTCAGTGAACTGGACTCAACACGCCCTATTCATCGCCCAAGAATATATCTGACTAGTAAGAATCTTAAAACCTATGTATTGATATCTCTCTGTAAGTGAGTGAAGTGGGTGAAAAGCGGCATAACCACAGCAGTGAAAAGCAGCTAAACCCCATTATACAAATCAATTACTTTTAAAAACCCGTGAAACAAAGACAGTGAAAGAGAGAGAAATTCTGACAAAATTCGTTCAGGGGCTGTGATGCAACCTGGATTGACCATATGTAGACCCACAGATGGATGAGACATAAGGGTGGACACTCTTGGGGCTGAGAGGTTTGGTGAGGTTGGGTGAGCAAACGCAGACCCTTTAAAGTAATACTGTGTGGTACCCATCCCATGGGTCCCAAATCTCCAGGTTCAAGGGCATCTTCCTACATCGAAAACATGCATGAGAAACCCAGAAGATGGTACACCGTGTGATCGGGAAAGGTTTCTAAAACGCACCTCATTTCTCATCTCCTTGTGCTCCGCTTCGCCATTCCAGCCGCTATACTAGCAATCTCCCTGCTTGGAGAATCAGCACCTTTAACCTCCTGTTCCGTACAGGTTGCAATTTGTCCTGAGGATGAACGGGAAGAGGGGGAACCAATGAGAGACTAGCTCTAGGTGTTGGGACAGGCACAGGTCACTCTATTTTCCCATCAGGAAGAAGAATTAACCTCAGGCTCAGCTTGCCGCCCGGAGCCAGAAAAGGGCCTGAAGCAATCCTGCGCTTTTGCGGCCAGCTCCCAAGAAAGCGAGTTGAAAAATGGAGCTCAGGGGCACTGCAATTCACAAACCTGCAGAGTTAGAAATGATAACTCTCGTCCACAAATATATTGAGGGAAGGCAACGAAGAGGATTTGAAAGCAAGGCAGAATTGCAGGAATCAGATTTCAGGAGGTAGATTCGAATCGCCTTTAAAGCACAGGAAAAGCGGCAAAACCTCGACAATGATGCCCTTGGCCAAAAAGGGCGTATGCGTTTTTTCCTGAATATATTCAGGAAAAAACGCATACGCCCTTTTTGGCCAACCAAGCAACCTGGAAAGGCAAATCAGCGCTACAAAGAAGTCTCGCTTCCCATCGGTCAAAAGGGCCAGGCTAAATAAAGTGTCAAAAACAGAAATGCAGGACAGGCCATGGAGAAATGGGAGCCTTGCTACGCTGATGGGCGGGATGTAAATTGCCAACAGCCACTCTGGAGAAGTGTACGGTGTGTCCTGAAACATCTAAAAAACTCAGCTTAGAGAGCATAGGGCACTTCCACTCATGGGTGTATAAATTGGGAAAACTAAAAATCAGCAAGACAAAGGCACCCCAAAGTTTAGGGCTGCTCTGTTGACAAGAACCTCCACTTTGTGACACCTTAAATATCCCAGGAAAGAAAAGAATGGATAAAGAAGTTGTGGTCCTTATGTACAATGGAATATCACTCAGCCATGAAATCAACGTCATAAGGCTAGTAGCAGCATGATGAGTGGATTTGGGTACGACGATTCTAAGTGAAATAAGTCACACAGAAAAAGACACTTATCATAGATATCACTTATAGAGGGAATGTAAAAACCGCTACCCTTGAACTGAATTACATAACAGGTCAGAGTCACACGTTTAGTAAACACACTAGGGCTGCTTAACGGGAAAGGTGAGGTGGGGTGATGCATAAAACAAGGGTTTCAAATTAGCTCAGATAGCGTTCCATAAACCCAATATGTAATAGACAAGACCTACTCCTTCCTCAGTGAACTGGACTCAACACGCCCTATTCATCGCCCAAGAATATATCTGACTAGTAAGAATCTTAAAACCTATGTATTTATATCTCTCTGTAAGTGAGTGAAGTGGGTGAAAAGTGGCATGACCACAGCAGTGAAAAGCAGCTAAACCCCATTATACAAATCAATTACTTTTAAAAACCCGTGAAACAAAGACAGTGAAAGAGAGAGAAATTCTGACAAAATTCGTTCAGGGGCTGTGATGCAACCTGGATTGACCATATGTAGACCCACAGATGGATGAGACATACGGGTGGACACTCTTGGGGCTGAGAGGTTTGGTGAGGTTGGGTGAGCAAACGCAGACCCTTTAAAGTCATACTGTGTGGTACCCATCCCATGGGTCCCAAATCTCCAGGTTCAAGGGCATCTTCCTACATCGAAAACATGCATGAGAAACCCAGAAGATGGTACACCGTGTGATCGGGAAAGGTTTCTAAAACGCACCTCATTTCTCATCTCCTTGTGCTCCGGTTCGCCATTCCAACCGCTATACTAGCAATCTCCCTGCTTGGAGAATCAGCACCTTTAACCTCCTGTTCCGTACAGGTTGCAATTTGTCCTGAGGATGAACGGGAAGAGGGGGAACCAATGAGAGACTAGCTCTAGGTGTTGGGACAGGCACAGGTCACTCTATTTTCCCATCAGGAAGAAGAATTAACCTCAGGCTCAGCTTGCCGCCCGGAGCCAGAATAGGGCCTGAAGCAATCCTGCGCTTTTGCGGCCAGCTCCCAAGAAAGCGAGTTGAAAAATGGAGCTCAGGGGCACTGCAATTCACAAACCTGCAGAGTTAGAAATGATAACTCTCGTCCACAAATATATTGAGGGAAGGCAACGAAGAGGATTTGAAAGCAAGGCAGAATTGCAGGAATCAGATTTCAGGAGGTAGATTCGAATCGCCTTTAAAGCACAGGAAAAGCGGCAAAACCTCGACAATGATGCCCTTGGCCAAAAAGGGCGTATGCGTTTTTTCCTGAATATATTCAGGAAAAAACGCATACGCCCTTTTTGGCCAACCAAGCAACCTGGAAAGGCAAATCAGCGCTACAAAGAAGTCTCGCTTCCCATCGGTCAAAAGGGCCAGGCTGAATAAAGTGTCAAAACCAGAAATGCAGGACAGGCCATGGAGAAATGGGAGCCTTGCTACGCTGATGGGCGGGATGTAAATTGCCAACAGCCACTCTGGAGAAGTGTACGGTGTGTCCTGAAACATCTAAAAAACTCAGCTTAGAGAGCATGGGGCACTTCCACTCACGGGCGTATAAATTGGGAAAACTAAAAATCAGCAAGACAGAGGCACCCCAAAGTTTAGGGCTGCTCTGTTGACAAGAACCTCCACTTTGTGACACCTTAAATATCCCAGGAAAGACAAGAATGGATAAAGAAGTTGTGGTCCTTATGTACAATGGAATATCACTCAGCCATGAAATCAACGTCATAAGGCTAGTAGCAGCATGATGAGTGGATTTGGGTACGACGATTCTAAGTGAAATAAGTCACACAGAAAAAGACACTTATCATAAGATATCACTTATAGAGGGAATGTAAAAACCGCTACCCTTGAACTGAATTACATAACAGGTCAGAGTCACACGTTTAGAAAACACACTAGGGCTGCTTAACGGGAAAGGTGAGGTGGGGTGATGCATAAAACAAGGGTTTCAAATTAGCTCAGATAGCGTTCCATAAACCCAATATGTAATAGACAAGACCTACTCCTTCCTCAGTGAACTGGACTCAACACGCCCTATTCATCGCCCAAGAATATATCTGACTAGTAAGAATCTTAAAACCTATGTATTGATATCTCTCTGTAAGTGAGTGAAGTGGGTGAAAAGCGGCATAACCACACCTGTGAAAAGCAGCTAAACCCCATTATACAAATCAATTACTTTTAAAAACCCGTGAAACAAAGACAGTGAAAGAGAGAGAAATTCTGACAAAATTCGTTCAGGGGCTGTGATGCAACCTGGATTGACCATATGTAGACCCACAGATGGATGAGACATAAGGGTGGACACTCTTGGGGCTGAGAGGTTTGGTGGGGTTGGGTGAGCAAACGCAGACCCTTGAAAGTAATACTGTGTGGTACCCATCCCATGGGTCCCAAATCTCCAGGTTCAAGGGCATCTTCCTACATCGAAAACATGCATGAGAAACCCAGAAGATGGTACACCGTGTGATCGGGAAAGGTTTCTAAAACGCACCTCATTTCTCATCTCCTTGTGCTCCGGTTCGCCATTCCAGCCGCTATACTAGCAATCTCCCTGCTTGGAGAATCAGCACCTTTAACCTCCTGTTCCGTACAGGTTGCAATTTGTCCTGAGGATGAACGGGAAGAGGGGGAACCAATGAGAGACTAGCTCTAGGTGTTGGGACAGGCACAGGTCACTCTATTTTCCCATCAGGAAGAAGAATTAACCTCAGGCTCAGCTTGCCGCCCGGAGCCAGAATAGGGCCTGAAGCAATCCTGCGCTTTTGCGGCCAGCTCCCAAGAAAGCGAGTTGAAAAATGGAGCTCAGGGGCACTGCAATTCACAAACCTGCAGAGTTAGAAATGATAACTCTCGTCCACAAATATATTGAGGGAAGGCAACGAAGAGGATTTGAAAGCAAGGCAGAATTGCAGGAATCAGATTTCAGGAGGTAGATTCGAATCGCCTTTAAAGCACAGGAAAAGCGGCAAAACCTCGACAATGATGCCCTTGGCCAAAAAGGGCGTATGCGTTTTTTCCTGAATATATTCAGGAAAAAACGCATACGCCCTTTTTGGCCAACCAAGCAACCTGGAAAGGCAAATCAGCGCTACAAAGAAGTCTCGCTTCCCATCGGTCAAAAGGGCCAGGCTGAATAAAGTGTCAAAACCAGAAATGCAGGACAGGCCATGGAGAAATGGGAGCCTTGCTACGCTGATGGGCGGGATGTAAATTGCCAACAGCCACTCTGGAGAAGTGTACGGTGTGTCCTGAAACATCTAAAAAACTCAGCTTAGAGAGCATAGGGCACTTCCACTCATGGGCGTATAAATTGGGAAAACTAAAAATCAGCAAGACACAGGCACCCCAAAGTTTAGGGCTGCTCTGTTGACAAGAACCTCCACTTTGTTACACCTTAAATATCCCAGGAAAAACAAGAATGGATAAAGAAGTTGTGGTCCTTATGTACAATGGAATATCACTCAGCCATGAAATCAACGTCATAAGGCTAGTAGCAGCATGATGAGTGGATTTGGGTACGACGATTCTAAGTGAAATAAGTCACACAGAAAAAGACACTTATCATAGATATCACTTATAGAGGGAATGTAAAAACCGCTACCCTTGAACTGAATTACATAACAGGTCAGAGTCACACGTTTAGAAAACACACTAGGGCTGCTTAACGGGAAAGGTGAGGTGGGGTGATGCATAAAACAAGGGTTTCAAATTAGCTCAGATAGCGTTCCATAAACCCAATATGTAATAGACAAGACCTACTCCTTCCTCAGTGAACTGGACTCAACACGCCCTATTCATCGCCCAAGAATATATCTGACTAGTAAGAATCTTAAAACCTATGTATTGATATCTCTCTGTAAGTGAGTGAAGTGGGTGAAAAGCGGCATAACCACAGCAGTGAAAAGCAGCTAAACCCCATTATACAAATCAATTACTTTTAAAAACCCGTGAAACAAAGACAGTGAAAGAGAGAGAAATTCTGACAAAATTCGTTCAGGGGCTGTGATGCAACCTGGATTGACCATATGTAGACCCACAGATGGATGAGACATAAGGGTGGACACTCTTGGGGCTGAGAGGTTTGGTGAGGTTGGGTGAGCAAACGCAGACCCTTTAAAGTCATACTGTGTGGTACCCATCCCATGGGTCCCAAATCTCCAGGTTCAAGGGCATCTTCCTACATCGAAAACATGCATGAGAAACCCAGAAGATGGTACACCGTGTGATCGGGAAAGGTTTCTAAAACGCACCTCATTTCTCATCTCCTTGTGCTCCGGTTCGCCATTCCAACCGCTATACTAGCAATCTCCCTGCTTGGAGAATCAGCACCTTTAACCTCCTGTTCCGTACAGGTTGCAATTTGTCCTGAGGATGAACGGGAAGAGGGGGAACCAATGAGAGACTAGCTCTAGGTGTTGGGACAGGCACAGGTCACTCTATTTTCCCATCAGGAAGAAGAATTAACCTCAGGCTCAGCTTGCCGCCCGGAGCCAGAATAGGGCCTGAAGCAATCCTGCGCTTTTGCGGCCAGCTCCCAAGAAAGCGAGTTGAAAAATGGAGCTCAGGGGCACTGCAATTCACAAACCTGCAGAGTTAGAAATGATAACTCTCGTCCACAAATATATTGAGGGAAGGCAACGAAGAGGATTTGAAAGCAAGGCAGAATTGCAGGAATCAGATTTCAGGAGGTAGATTCGAATCGCCTTTAAAGCACAGGAAAAGCGGCAAAACCTCGACAATGATGCCCTTGGCCAAAAAGGGCGTATGCGTTTTTTCCTGAATATATTCAGGAAAAAACGCATACGCCCTTTTTGGCCAACCAAGCAACCTGGAAAGGCAAATCAGCGCTACAAAGAAGTCTCGCTTCCCATCGGTCAAAAGGGCCAGGCTGAATAAAGTGTCAAAACCAGAAATGCAGGAAAGGCCATGGAGAAATGGGAGCCTTGCTACGCTGATGGGCGGGATGTAAATTGCCAACAGCCACTCTGGAGAAGTGTACGGTGTGTCCTGAAACATCTAAAAAACTCAGCTTAGAGAGCATGGGGCACTTCCACTCACGGGCGTATAAATTGGGAAAACTAAAAATCAGCAAGACAGAGGCACCCCAAAGTTTAGGGCTGCTCTGTTGACAAGAACCTCCACTTTGTGACACCTTAAATATCCCAGGAAAGACAAGAATGGATAAAGAAGTTGTGGTCCTTATGTACAATGGAATATCACTCAGCCATGAAATCAACGTCATAAGGCTAGTAGCAGCATGATGAGTGGATTTGGGTACGACGATTCTAAGTGAAATAAGTCACACAGAAAAAGACACTTATCATAAGATATCACTTATAGAGGGAATGTAAAAACCACTACCCTTGAACTGAATTACATAACAGGTCAGAGTCACACGTTTAGAAAACACACTAGGGCTGCTTAACGGGAAAGGTGAGGTGGGGTGATGCATAAAACAAGGGTTTCAAATTAGCTCAGATAGCGTTCCATAAACCCAATATGTAATAGACAAGACCTACTCCTTCCTCAGTGAACTGGACTCAACACGCCCTATTCATCGCCCAAGAATATATCTGACTAGTAAGAATCTTAAAACCTATGTATTGATATCTCTCTGTAAGTGAGTGAAGTGGGTGAAAAGCGGCATAACCACAGCAGTGAAAAGCAGCTAAACCCCATTATACAAATCAATTACTTTTAAAAACCCGTGAAACAAAGACAGTGAAAGAGAGAGAAATTCTGACAAAATTCGTTCAGGGGCTGTGATGCAACCTGGATTGACCATATGTAGACCCACAGATGGATGAGACATAAGGGTGGACACTCTTGGGGCTGAGAGGTTTGGTGAGGTTGGGTGAGCAAACGCAGACCCTTTAAAGTAATACTGTGTGGTACCCATCCCATGGGTCCCAAATCTCCAGGTTCAAGGGCATCTTCCTACATCGAAAACATGCATGAGAAACCCAGAAGATGGTACACCGTGTGATCGGGAAAGGTTTCTAAAACGCACCTCATTTCTCATCTCCTTGTGCTCCGCTTCGCCATTCCAGCCGCTATACTAGCAATCTCCCTGCTTGGAGAATCAGCACCTTTAACCTCCTGTTCCGTACAGGTTGCAATTTGTCCTGAGGATGAACGGGAAGAGGGGGAACCAATGAGAGACTAGCTCTAGGTGTTGGGACAGGCACAGGTCACTCTATTTTCCCATCAGGAAGAAGAATTAACCTCAGGCTCAGCTTGCCGCCCGGAGCCAGAAAAGGGCCTGAAGCAATCCTGCGCTTTTGCGGCCAGCTCCCAAGAAAGCGAGTTGAAAAATGGAGCTCAGGGGCACTGCAATTCACAAACCTGCAGAGTTAGAAATGATAACTCTCGTCCACAAATATATTGAGGGAAGGCAACGAAGAGGATTTGAAAGCAAGGCAGAATTGCAGGAATCAGATTTCAGGAGGTAGATTCGAATCGCCTTTAAAGCACAGGAAAAGCGGCAAAACCTCGACAATGATGCCCTTGGCCAAAAAGGGCGTATGCGTTTTTTCCTGAATATATTCAGGAAAAAACGCATACGCCCTTTTTGGCCAACCAAGCAACCTGGAAAGGCAAATCAGCGCTACAAAGAAGTCTCGCTTCCCATCGGTCAAAAGGGCCAGGCTAAATAAAGTGTCAAAAACAGAAATGCAGGACAGGCCATGGAGAAATGGGAGCCTTGCTACGCTGATGGGCGGGATGTAAATTGCCAACAGCCACTCTGGAGAAGTGTACGGTGTGTCCTGAAACATCTAAAAAACTCAGCTTAGAGAGCATAGGGCACTTCCACTCATGGGTGTATAAATTGGGAAAACTAAAAATCAGCAAGACAAAGGCACCCCAAAGTTTAGGGCTGCTCTGTTGACAAGAACCTCCACTTTGTGACACCTTAAATATCCCAGGAAAGAAAAGAATGGATAAAGAAGTTGTGGTCCTTATGTACAATGGAATATCACTCAGCCATGAAATCAACGTCATAAGGCTAGTAGCAGCATGATGAGTGGATTTGGGTACGACGATTCTAAGTGAAATAAGTCACACAGAAAAAGACACTTATCATAGATATCACTTATAGAGGGAATGTAAAAACCGCTACCCTTGAACTGAATTACATAACAGGTCAGAGTCACACGTTTAGTAAACACACTAGGGCTGCTTAACGGGAAAGGTGAGGTGGGGTGATGCATAAAACAAGGGTTTCAAATTAGCTCAGATAGCGTTCCATAAACCCAATATGTAATAGACAAGACCTACTCCTTCCTCAGTGAACTGGACTCAACACGCCCTATTCATCGCCCAAGAATATATCTGACTAGTAAGAATCTTAAAACCTATGTATTTATATCTCTCTGTAAGTGAGTGAAGTGGGTGAAAAGCGGCATGACCACAGCAGTGAAAAGCAGCTAAACCCCATTATACAAATCAATTACTTTTAAAAACCCGTGAAACAAAGACAGTGAAAGAGAGAGAAATTCTGACAAAATTCGTTCAGGGGCTGTGATGCAACCTGGATTGACCATATGTAGACCCACAGATGGATGAGACATACGGGTGGACACTCTTGGGGCTGAGAGGTTTGGTGAGGTTGGGTGAGCAAACGCAGACCCTTTAAAGTCATACTGTGTGGTACCCATCCCATGGGTCCCAAATCTCCAGGTTCAAGGGCATCTTCCTACATCGAAAACATGCATGAGAAACCCAGAAGATGGTACACCGTGTGATCGGGAAAGGTTTCTAAAACGCACCTCATTTCTCATCTCCTTGTGCTCCGGTTCGCCATTCCAACCGCTATACTAGCAATCTCCCTGCTTGGAGAATCAGCACCTTTAACCTCCTGTTCCGTACAGGTTGCAATTTGTCCTGAGGATGAACGGGAAGAGGGGGAACCAATGAGAGACTAGCTCTAGGTGTTGGGACAGGCACAGGTCACTCTATTTTCCCATCAGGAAGAAGAATTAACCTCAGGCTCAGCTTGCCGCCCGGAGCCAGAATAGGGCCTGAAGCAATCCTGCGCTTTTGCGGCCAGCTCCCAAGAAAGCGAGTTGAAAAATGGAGCTCAGGGGCACTGCAATTCACAAACCTGCAGAGTTAGAAATGATAACTCTCGTCCACAAATATATTGAGGGAAGGCAACGAAGAGGATTTGAAAGCAAGGCAGAATTGCAGGAATCAGATTTCAGGAGGTAGATTCGAATCGCCTTTAAAGCACAGGAAAAGCGGCAAAACCTCGACAATGATGCCCTTGGCCAAAAAGGGCGTATGCGTTTTTTCCTGAATATATTCAGGAAAAAACGCATACGCCCTTTTTGGCCAACCAAGCAACCTGGAAAGGCAAATCAGCGCTACAAAGAAGTCTCGCTTCCCATCGGTCAAAAGGGCCAGGCTGAATAAAGTGTCAAAACCAGAAATGCAGGACAGGCCATGGAGAAATGGGAGCCTTGCTACGCTGATGGGCGGGATGTAAATTGCCAACAGCCACTCTGGAGAAGTGTACGGTGTGTCCTGAAACATCTAAAAAACTCAGCTTAGAGAGCATGGGGCACTTCCACTCACGGGCGTATAAATTGGGAAAACTAAAAATCAGCAAGACAGAGGCACCCCAAAGTTTAGGGCTGCTCTGTTGACAAGAACCTCCACTTTGTGACACCTTAAATATCCCAGGAAAGACAAGAATGGATAAAGAAGTTGTGGTCCTTATGTACAATGGAATATCACTCAGCCATGAAATCAACGTCATAAGGCTAGTAGCAGCATGATGAGTGGATTTGGGTACGACGATTCTAAGTGAAATAAGTCACACAGAAAAAGACACTTATCATAAGATATCACTTATAGAGGGAATGTAAAAACCGCTACCCTTGAACTGAATTACATAACAGGTCAGAGTCACACGTTTAGAAAACACACTAGGGCTGCTTAACGGGAAAGGTGAGGTGGGGTGATGCATAAAACAAGGGTTTCAAATTAGCTCAGATAGCGTTCCATAAACCCAATATGTAATAGACAAGACCTACTCCTTCCTCAGTGAACTGGACTCAACACGCCCTATTCATCGCCCAAGAATATATCTGACTAGTAAGAATCTTAAAACCTATGTATTGATATCTCTCTGTAAGTGAGTGAAGTGGGTGAAAAGCGGCATAACCACACCTGTGAAAAGCAGCTAAACCCCATTATACAAATCAATTACTTTTAAAAACCCGTGAAACAAAGACAGTGAAAGAGAGAGAAATTCTGACAAAATTCGTTCAGGGGCTGTGATGCAACCTGGATTGACCATATGTAGACCCACAGATGGATGAGACATAAGGGTGGACACTCTTGGGGCTGAGAGGTTTGGTGGGGTTGGGTGAGCAAACGCAGACCCTTGAAAGTAATACTGTGTGGTACCCATCCCATGGGTCCCAAATCTCCAGGTTCAAGGGCATCTTCCTACATCGAAAACATGCATGAGAAACCCAGAAGATGGTACACCGTGTGATCGGGAAAGGTTTCTAAAACGCACCTCATTTCTCATCTCCTTGTGCTCCGGTTCGCCATTCCAGCCGCTATACTAGCAATCTCCCTGCTTGGAGAATCAGCACCTTTAACCTCCTGTTCCGTACAGGTTGCAATTTGTCCTGAGGATGAACGGGAAGAGGGGGAACCAATGAGAGACTAGCTCTAGGTGTTGGGACAGGCACAGGTCACTCTATTTTCCCATCAGGAAGAAGAATTAACCTCAGGCTCAGCTTGCCGCCCGGAGCCAGAATAGGGCCTGAAGCAATCCTGCGCTTTTGCGGCCAGCTCCCAAGAAAGCGAGTTGAAAAATGGAGCTCAGGGGCACTGCAATTCACAAACCTGCAGAGTTAGAAATGATAACTCTCGTCCACAAATATATTGAGGGAAGGCAACGAAGAGGATTTGAAAGCAAGGCAGAATTGCAGGAATCAGATTTCAGGAGGTAGATTCGAATCGCCTTTAAAGCACAGGAAAAGCGGCAAAACCTCGACAATGATGCCCTTGGCCAAAAAGGGCGTATGCGTTTTTTCCTGAATATATTCAGGAAAAAACGCATACGCCCTTTTTGGCCAACCAAGCAACCTGGAAAGGCAAATCAGCGCTACAAAGAAGTCTCGCTTCCCATCGGTCAAAAGGGCCAGGCTGAATAAAGTGTCAAAACCAGAAATGCAGGACAGGCCATGGAGAAATGGGAGCCTTGCTACGCTGATGGGCGGGATGTAAATTGCCAACAGCCACTCTGGAGAAGTGTACGGTGTGTCCTGAAACATCTAAAAAACTCAGCTTAGAGAGCATAGGGCACTTCCACTCATGGGCGTATAAATTGGGAAAACTAAAAATCAGCAAGACACAGGCACCCCAAAGTTTAGGGCTGCTCTGTTGACAAGAACCTCCACTTTGTTACACCTTAAATATCCCAGGAAAAACAAGAATGGATAAAGAAGTTGTGGTCCTTATGTACAATGGAATATCACTCAGCCATGAAATCAACGTCATAAGGCTAGTAGCAGCATGATGAGTGGATTTGGGTACGACGATTCTAAGTGAAATAAGTCACACAGAAAAAGACACTTATCATAGATATCACTTATAGAGGGAATGTAAAAACCGCTACCCTTGAACTGAATTACATAACAGGTCAGAGTCACACGTTTAGAAAACACACTAGGGCTGCTTAACGGGAAAGGTGAGGTGGGGTGATGCATAAAACAAGGGTTTCAAATTAGCTCAGATAGCGTTCCATAAACCCAATATGTAATAGACAAGACCTACTCCTTCCTCAGTGAACTGGACTCAACACGCCCTATTCATCGCCCAAGAATATATCTGACTAGTAAGAATCTTAAAACCTATGTATTGATATCTCTCTGTAAGTGAGTGAAGTGGGTGAAAAGCGGCATAACCACAGCAGTGAAAAGCAGCTAAACCCCATTATACAAATCAATTACTTTTAAAAACCCGTGAAACAAAGACAGTGAAAGAGAGAGAAATTCTGACAAAATTCGTTCAGGGGCTGTGATGCAACCTGGATTGACCATATGTAGACCCACAGATGGATGAGACATAAGGGTGGACACTCTTGGGGCTGAGAGGTTTGGTGAGGTTGGGTGAGCAAACGCAGACCCTTTAAAGTCATACTGTGTGGTACCCATCCCATGGGTCCCAAATCTCCAGGTTCAAGGGCATCTTCCTACATCGAAAACATGCATGAGAAACCCAGAAGATGGTACACCGTGTGATCGGGAAAGGTTTCTAAAACGCACCTCATTTCTCATCTCCTTGTGCTCCGGTTCGCCATTCCAACCGCTATACTAGCAATCTCCCTGCTTGGAGAATCAGCACCTTTAACCTCCTGTTCCGTACAGGTTGCAATTTGTCCTGAGGATGAACGGGAAGAGGGGGAACCAATGAGAGACTAGCTCTAGGTGTTGGGACAGGCACAGGTCACTCTATTTTCCCATCAGGAAGAAGAATTAACCTCAGGCTCAGCTTGCCGCCCGGAGCCAGAATAGGGCCTGAAGCAATCCTGCGCTTTTGCGGCCAGCTCCCAAGAAAGCGAGTTGAAAAATGGAGCTCAGGGGCACTGCAATTCACAAACCTGCAGAGTTAGAAATGATAACTCTCGTCCACAAATATATTGAGGGAAGGCAACGAAGAGGATTTGAAAGCAAGGCAGAATTGCAGGAATCAGATTTCAGGAGGTAGATTCGAATCGCCTTTAAAGCACAGGAAAAGCGGCAAAACCTCGACAATGATGCCCTTGGCCAAAAAGGGCGTATGCGTTTTTTCCTGAATATATTCAGGAAAAAACGCATACGCCCTTTTTGGCCAACCAAGCAACCTGGAAAGGCAAATCAGCGCTACAAAGAAGTCTCGCTTCCCATCGGTCAAAAGGGCCAGGCTGAATAAAGTGTCAAAACCAGAAATGCAGGAAAGGCCATGGAGAAATGGGAGCCTTGCTACGCTGATGGGCGGGATGTAAATTGCCAACAGCCACTCTGGAGAAGTGTACGGTGTGTCCTGAAACATCTAAAAAACTCAGCTTAGAGAGCATGGGGCACTTCCACTCACGGGCGTATAAATTGGGAAAACTAAAAATCAGCAAGACAGAGGCACCCCAAAGTTTAGGGCTGCTCTGTTGACAAGAACCTCCACTTTGTGACACCTTAAATATCCCAGGAAAGACAAGAATGGATAAAGAAGTTGTGGTCCTTATGTACAATGGAATATCACTCAGCCATGAAATCAACGTCATAAGGCTAGTAGCAGCATGATGAGTGGATTTGGGTACGACGATTCTAAGTGAAATAAGTCACACAGAAAAAGACACTTATCATAAGATATCACTTATAGAGGGAATGTAAAAACCGCTACCCTTGAACTGAATTACATAACAGGTCAGAGTCACACGTTTAGAAAACACACTAGGGCTGCTTAACGGGAAAGGTGAGGTGGGGTGATGCATAAAACAAGGGTTTCAAATTAGCTCAGATAGCGTTCCATAAACCCAATATGTAATAGACAAGACCTACTCCTTCCTCAGTGAACTGGACTCAACACGCCCTATTCATCGCCCAAGAATATATCTGACTAGTAAGAATCTTAAAACCTATGTATTGATATCTCTCTGTAAGTGAGTGAAGTGGGTGAAAAGCGGCATAACCACACCTGTGAAAAGCAGCTAAACCCCATTATACAAATCAATTACTTTTAAAAACCTGTGAAACAAAGACAGTGAAAGAGAGAGAAATTCTGACAAAATTCGTTCAGGGGCTGTGATGCAACCTGGATTGACCATATGTAGACCCACAGATGGATGAGACATAAGGGTGGACACTCTTGGGGCTGAGAGGTTTGGTGGGGTTGGGTGAGCAAACGCAGACCCTTGAAAGTAATACTGTGTGGTACCCATCCCATGGGTCCCAAATCTCCAGGTTCAAGGGCATCTTCCTACATCGAAAACATGCATGAGAAACCCAGAAGATGGTACACCGTGTGATCGGGAAAGGTTTCTAAAACGCACCTCATTTCTCATCTCCTTGTGCTCCGGTTCGCCATTCCAGCCGCTATACTAGCAATCTCCCTGCTTGGAGAATCAGCACCTTTAACCTCCTGTTCCGTACAGGTTGCAATTTGTCCTGAGGATGAACGGGAAGAGGGGGAACCAATGAGAGACTAGCTCTAGGTGTTGGGACAGGCACAGGTCACTCTATTTTCCCATCAGGAAGAAGAATTAACCTCAGGCTCAGCTTGCCGCCCGGAGCCAGAATAGGGCCTGAAGCAATCCTGCGCTTTTGCGGCCAGCTCCCAAGAAAGCGAGTTGAAAAATGGAGCTCAGGGGCACTGCAATTCACAAACCTGCAGAGTTAGAAATGATAACTCTCGTCCACAAATATATTGAGGGAAGGCAACGAAGAGGATTTGAAAGCAAGGCAGAATTGCAGGAATCAGATTTCAGGAGGTAGATTCGAATCGCCTTTAAAGCACAGGAAAAGCGGCAAAACCTCGACAATGATGCCCTTGGCCAAAAAGGGCGTATGCGTTTTTTCCTGAATATATTCAGGAAAAAACGCATACGCCCTTTTTGGCCAACCAAGCAACCTGGAAAGGCAAATCAGCGCTACAAAGAAGTCTCGCTTCCCATCGGTCAAAAGGGCCAGGCTGAATAAAGTGTCAAAACCAGAAATGCAGGACAGGCCATGGAGAAATGGGAGCCTTGCTACGCTGATGGGCGGGATGTAAATTGCCAACAGCCACTCTGGAGAAGTGTACGGTGTGTCCTGAAACATCTAAAAAACTCAGCTTAGAGAGCATAGGGCACTTCCACTCATGGGCGTATAAATTGGGAAAACTAAAAATCAGCAAGACACAGGCACCCCAAAGTTTAGGGCTGCTCTGTTGACAAGAACCTCCACTTTGTTACACCTTAAATATCCCAGGAAAGACAAGAATGGATAAAGAAGTTGTGGTCCTTATGTACAATGGAATATCACTCAGCCATGAAATCAACGTCATAAGGCTAGTAGCAGCATGATGAGTGGATTTGGGTACGACGATTCTAAGTGAAATAAGTCACACAGAAAAAGACACTTATCATAGATATCACTTATAGAGGGAATGTAAAAACCGCTACCCTTGAACTGAATTACATAACAGGTCAGAGTCACACGTTTAGAAAACACACTAGGGCTGCTTAACGGGAAAGGTGAGGTGGGGTGATGCATAAAACAAGGGTTTCAAATTAGCTCAGATAGCGTTCCATAAACCCAATATGTAATAGACAAGACCTACTCCTTCCTCAGTGAACTGGACTCAACACGCCCTATTCATCGCCCAAGAATATATCTGACTAGTAAGAATCTTAAAACCTATGTATTGATATCTCTCTGTAAGTGAGTGAAGTGGGTGAAAAGCGGCATAACCACAGCAGTGAAAAGCAGCTAAACCCCATTATACAAATCAATTACTTTTAAAAACCCGTGAAACAAAGACAGTGAAAGAGAGAGAAATTCTGACAAAATTCGTTCAGGGGCTGTGATGCAACCTGGATTGACCATATGTAGACCCACAGATGGATGAGACATAAGGGTGGACACTCTTGGGGCTGAGAGGTTTGGTGAGGTTGGGTGAGCAAACGCAGACCCTTTAAAGTAATACTGTGTGGTACCCATCCCATGGGTCCCAAATCTCCAGGTTCAAGGGCATCTTCCTACATCGAAAACATGCATGAGAAACCCAGAAGATGGTACACCGTGTGATCGGGAAAGGTTTCTAAAACGCACCTCATTTCTCATCTCCTTGTGCTCCGCTTCGCCATTCCAGCCGCTATACTAGCAATCTCCCTGCTTGGAGAATCAGCACCTTTAACCTCCTGTTCCGTACAGGTTGCAATTTGTCCTGAGGATGAACGGGAAGAGGGGGAACCAATGAGAGACTAGCTCTAGGTGTTGGGACAGGCACAGGTCACTCTATTTTCCCATCAGGAAGAAGAATTAACCTCAGGCTCAGCTTGCCGCCCGGAGCCAGAATAGGGCCTGAAGCAATCCTGCGCTTTTGCGGCCAGCTCCCAAGAAAGCGAGTTGAAAAATGGAGCTCAGGGGCACTGCAATTCACAAAACTGCAGAGTTAGAAATGATAACTCTCGTCCACAAATATATTGAGGGAAGGCAACGAAGAGGATTTGAAAGCAAGGCAGAATTGCAGGAATCAGATTTCAGGAGGTAGATTCGAATCGCCTTTAAAGCACAGGAAAAGCGGCAAAACCTCGACAATGATGCCCTTGGCCAAAAAGGGCGTATGCGTTTTTTCCTGAATATATTCAGGAAAAAACGCATACGCCCTTTTTGGCCAACCAAGCAACCTGGAAAGGCAAATCAGCGCTACAAAGAAGTCTCGCTTCCCATCGGTCAAAAGGGCCAGGCTAAATAAAGTGTCAAAACCAGAAATGCAGGACAGGCCATGGAGAAATGGGAGCCTTGCTACGCTGATGGGCGGGATGTAAATTGCCAACAGCCACTCTGGAGAAGTGTACGGTGTGTCCTGAAACATCTAAAAAACTCAGCTTAGAGAGCATAGGGCACTTCCACTCATGGGTGTATAAATTGGGAAAACTAAAAATCAGCAAGACAAAGGCACCCCAAAGTTTAGGGCTGCTCTGTTGACAAGAACCTCCACTTTGTGACACCTTAAATATCCCAGGAAAGAAAAGAATGGATAAAGAAGTTGTGGTCCTTATGTACAATGGAATATCACTCAGCCATGAAATCAACGTCATAAGGCTAGTAGCAGCATGATGAGTGGATTTGGGTACGACGATTCTAAGTGAAATAAGTCACACAGAAAAAGACACTTATCATAGATATCACTTATAGAGGGAATGTAAAAACCGCTACCCTTGAACTGAATTACATAACAGGTCAGAGTCACACGTTTAGAAAACACACTAGGGCTGCTTAACGGGAAAGGTGAGGTGGGGTGATGCATAAAACAAGGGTTTCAAATTAGCTCAGATAGCGTTCCATAAACCCAATATGTAATAGACAAGACCTACTCCTTCCTCAGTGAACTGGACTCAACACGCCCTATTCATCGCCCAAGAATATATCTGACTAGTAAGAATCTTAAAACCTATGTATTGATATCTCTCTGTAAGTGAGTGAAGTGGGTGAAAAGCGGCATAACCACAGCAGTGAAAAGCAGCTAAACCCCATTATACAAATCAATTACTTTTAAAAACCCGTGAAACAAAGACAGTGAAAGAGAGAGAAATTCTGACAAAATTCGTTCAGGGGCTGTGATGCAACCTGGATTGACCATATGTAGACCCACAGATGGATGAGACATAAGGGTGGACACTCTTGGGGCTGAGAGGTTTGGTGAGGTTGGGTGAGCAAACGCAGACCCTTTAAAGTCATACTGTGTGGTACCCATCCCATGGGTCCCAAATCTCCAGGTTCAAGGGCATCTTCCTACATCGAAAACATGCATGAGAAACCCAGAAGATGGTACACCGTGTGATCGGGAAAGGTTTCTAAAACGCACCTCATTTCTCATCTCCTTGTGCTCCGGTTCTCCATTCCAGCCGCTATACTAGCAATCTCCCTGCTTGGAGAATCAGCACCTTTAACCTCCTGTTCCGTACAGGTTGCAATTTGTCCTGAGGATGAACGGGAAGAGGGGGAACCAATGAGAGACTAGCTCTAGGTGTTGGGACAGGCACAGGTCACTCTATTTTCCCATCAGGAAGAAGAATTAACCTCAGGCT
Source organism: Balaenoptera borealis (assembly GCF_965194805.1). Lineage (NCBI taxonomy): Eukaryota > Metazoa > Chordata > Mammalia > Artiodactyla > Balaenopteridae > Balaenoptera > Balaenoptera borealis. The sequence goes on from NW_028123297.1 coordinate 224,269, forward strand.
CAGCTTGCCGCCCGGAGCCAGAATAGGGCCTGAAGCAATCCTGCGCTTTTGCGGCCAGCTCCCAAGAAAGCGAGTTGAAAAATGGAGCTCAGGGGCACTGCAATTCACAAACCTGCAGAGTTAGAAATGGTAACTCTCGTCCACAAATATATTGAGGGAAGGCAACGAAGAGGATTTGAAAGCAAGGCAGAATTGCAGGAATCATATTTCAGGAGGTAGATTCGAATCGCCTTTAAAGCACAGGAAAAGCGGCAAAACCTCGACAATGATGCCCTTGGCCAAAAAGGGCGTATGCGTTTTTTCCTGAATATATTCAGGAAAAAACGCATACGCCCTTTTTGGCCAACCAAGCAACCTGGAAAGGCAAATCAGCGCTACAAAGAAGTCTCGCTTCCCATCGGTCAAAAGGGCCAGGCTGAATAAAGTGTCAAAACCAGAAATGCAGGACAGGCCATGGAGAAATGGGAGCCTTGCTACGCTGATGGGCGGGATGTAAATTGCCAACAGCCACTCTGGAGAAGTGTACGGTGTGTCCTGAAACACCTAAAAAACTCAGCTTAGAGAGCATAGGGCACTTCCACTCATGGGCGTATAAATTGGGAAAACTAAAAATCAGCAAGACACAGGCACCCCAAAGTTTAGGGCTGCTCTGTTGACAAGAACCTCCACTTTGTTACACCTTAAATATCCCAGGAAAGACAAGAATGGATAAAGAAGTTGTGGTCCTTATGTACAATGGAATATCACTCAGCCATGAAATCAACGTCATAAGGCTAGTAGCAGCATGATGAGTGGATTTGGGTACGACGATTCTAAGTGAAATAAGTCACACAGAAAAAGACACTTATCATAGATATCACTTATAGAGGGAATGTAAAAACCGCTACCCTTGAACTGAATTACATAACAGGTCAGAGTCACACGTTTAGAAAACACACTAGGGCTGCCTAACGGGAAAGGTGAGGTGGGGTGATGCATAAAACAAGGGTTTCAAATTAGCTCAGATAGCGTTCCATAAACCCAATATGTAATAGACAAGACCTACTCCTTCCTCAGTGAACTGGACTCAACACGCCCTATTCATCGCCCAAGAATATATCTGACTAGTAAGAATCTTAAAACCTATGTATTGATATCTCTCTGTAAGTGAGTGAAGTGGGTGAAAAGCGGCATAACCACAGCAGTGAAAAGCAGCTAAACCCCATTATACAAATCAATTACTTTTAAAAACCCGTGAAACAAAGACAGTGAAAGAGAGAGAAATTCTGACAAAATTCGTTCAGGGGCTGTGATGCAACCTGGATTGACCATATGTAGACCCACAGATGGATGAGACATAAGGGTGGACACTCTTGGGGCTGAGAGGTTTGGTGAGGTTGGGTGAGCAAACACAGACCCTTTAAAGTAATACTGTGTGGTACCCATCCCATGGGTCCCAAATCTCTAGGTTCAAGGGCATCTTCCTACATCGAAAACATGCATGAGAAACCCAGAAGATAGTACACCGTGTGATCGGGAAAGGTTTCTAAAACGCACCTCATTTCTCATCTCCTTGTGCTCCGGTTCGCCATTCCAACCGCTATACTAGCAATCTCCCTGCTTGGAGAATCAGCACCTTTAACCTCCTGTTCCGTACAGGTTGCAATTTGTCCTGAGGATGAACGGGAAGAGGGGGAACCAATGAGAGACTAGCTCTAGGTGTTGGGACAGGCACAGGTCACTCTATTTTCCCATCAGGAAGAAGAATTAACCTCAGGCTCAGCTTGCCGCCCGGAGCCAGAATAGGCCCTGAAGCAATCCTGCGCTTTTGCGGCCAGCTCCCAAGAAAGCGAGTTGAAAAATGGAGCTCAGGGGCACTGCAATTCACAAACCTGCAGAGTTAGAAATGATAACTCTCGTCCACAAATATATTGAGGGAAGGCAACGAAGAGGATTTGAAAGCAAGGCAGAATTGCAGGAATCAGATTTCAGGAGGTAGATTCGAATCGCCTTTAAAGCACAGGAAAAGCGGCAAAACCTCGACAATGATGCCCTTGGCCAAAAAGGGCGTATGCGTTTTTTCCTGAATATATTCAGGAAAAAACGCATACGCCCTTTTTGGCCAACCAAGCAACCTGGAAAGGCAAATCAGCGCTACAAAGAAGTCTCGCTTCCCATCGGTCAAAAGGGCCAGGCTGAATAAAGTGTCAAAAACAGAAATGCAGGACAGGCCATGGAGAAATGGGAGCCTTGCTACGCTGATGGGCGGGATGTAAATTGCCAACAGCCACTCTGGAGAAGTGTACGGTGTGTCCTGAAACATCTAAAAAACTCAGCTTAGAGAGCATGGGGCACTTCCACTCACGGGCGTATAAATTGGGAAAACTAAAAATCAGCAAGACAGAGGCACCCCAAAGTTTAGGGCTGCTCTGTTGACAAGAACCTCCACTTTGTGACACCTTAAATATCCCAGGAAAGACAAGAATGGATAAAGAAGTTGTGGTCCTTATGTACAATGGAATATCACTCAGCCATGAAATCAACGTCATAAGGCTAGTAGCAGCATGATGAGTGGATTTGGGTACGACGATTCTAAGTGAAATAAGTCACACAGAAAAAGACACTTATCATAAGATATCACTTATAGAGGGAATGTAAAAACCGCTACCCTTGAACTGAATTACATAACAGGTCAGAGTCACACGTTTAGAAAACACACTAGGGCTGCTTAACGGGAAAGGTGAGGTGGGGTGATGCATAAAACAAGGGTTTCAAATTAGCTCAGATAGCGTTCCATAAACCCAATATGTAATAGAAAAGACCTACTCCTTCCTCAGTGAACTGGACTCAACACGCCCTATTCATCGCCCAAGAATATATCTGACTAGTAAGAATCTTAAAACCTATGTATTTATATCTCTCTGTAAGTGAGTGAAGTGGGTGAAAAGCGGCATAACCACAGCTGTGAAAAGCAGCTAAACCCCATTATACAAATCAATTACTTTTAAAAACCCGTGAAACAAAGACAGTGAAAGAGAGAGAAATTCTGACAAAATTCGTTCAGGGGCTGTGATGCAACCTGGATTGACCATATGTAGACCCACAGATGGATGAGACATAAGGGTGGACACTCTTGGGGCTGAGAGGTTTGGTGGGGTTGGGTGAGCAAACGCAGACCCTTGAAAGTAATACTGTGTGGTACCCATCCCATGGGTCCCAAATCTCCAGGTTCAAGGGCATCTTCCTACATCGAAAACATGCATGAGAAACCCAGAAGATGGTACACCGTGTGATCGGGAAAGGTTTCTAAAACGCACCTCATTTCTCATCTCCTTGTGCTCCGGTTCGCCATTCCAGCCGCTATACTAGCAATCTCCCTGCTTGGAGAATCAGCACCTTTAACCTCCTGTTCCGTACAGGTTGCAATTTGTCCTGAGGATGAACGGGAAGAGGGGGAACCAATGAGAGACTAGCTCTAGGTGTTGGGACAGGCACAGGTCACTCTATTTTCCCATCAGGAAGAAGAATTAACCTCAGGCTCAGCTTGCCGCCCGGAGCCAGAATAGGGCCTGAAGCAATCCTGCGCTTTTGCGGCCAGCTCCCAAGAAAGCGAGTTGAAAAATGGAGCTCAGGGGCACTGCAATTCACAAACCTGCAGAGTTAGAAATGATAACTCTCGTCCACAAATATATTGAGGGAAGGCAACGAAGAGGATTTGAAAGCAAGGCAGAATTGCAGGAATCAGATTTCAGGAGGTAGATTCGAATCGCCTTTAAAGCACAGGAAAAGCGGCAAAACCTCGACAATGATGCCCTTGGCCAAAAAGGGCGTATGCGTTTTTTCCTGAATATATTCAGGAAAAAACGCATACGCCCTTTTTGGCCAACCAAGCAACCTGGAAAGGCAAATCAGCGCTACAAAGAAGTCTCGCTTCCCATCGGTCAAAAGGGCCAGGCTGAATAAAGTGTCAAAACCAGAAATGCAGGACAGGCCATGGAGAAATGGGAGCCTTGCTACGCTGATGGGCGGGATGTAAATTGCCAACAGCCACTCTGGAGAAGTGTACGGTGTGTCCTGAAACATCTAAAAAACTCAGCTTAGAGAGCATAGGGCACTTCCACTCATGGGCGTATAAATTGGGAAAACTAAAAATCAGCAAGACACAGGCACCCCAAAGTTTAGGGCTGCTCTGTTGACAAGAACCTCCACTTTGTTACACCTTAAATATCCCAGGAAAAACAAGAATGGATAAAGAAGTTGTGGTCCTTATGTACAATGGAATATCACTCAGCCATGAAATCAACGTCATAAGGCTAGTAGCAGCATGATGAGTGGATTTGGGTACGACGATTCTAAGTGAAATAAGTCACACAGAAAAAGACACTTATCATAGATATCACTTATAGAGGGAATGTAAAAACCGCTACCCTTGAACTGAATTACATAACAGGTCAGAGTCACACGTTTAGAAAACACACTAGGGCTGCTTAACGGGAAAGGTGAGGTGGGGTGATGCATAAAACAAGGGTTTCAAATTAGCTCAGATAGCGTTCCATAAACCCAATATGTAATAGACAAGACCTACTCCTTCCTCAGTGAACTGGACTCAACACGCCCTATTCATCGCCCAAGAATATATCTGACTAGTAAGAATCTTAAAACCTATGTATTGATATCTCTCTGTAAGTGAGTGAAGTGGGTGAAAAGCGGCATAACCACAGCAGTGAAAAGCAGCTAAACCCCATTATACAAATCAATTACTTTTAAAAACCCGTGAAACAAAGACAGTGAAAGAGAGAGAAATTCTGACAAAATTCGTTCAGGGGCTGTGATGCAACCTGGATTGACCATATGTAGACCCACAGATGGATGAGACATAAGGGTGGACACTCTTGGGGCTGAGAGGTTTGGTGAGGTTGGGTGAGCAAACGCAGACCCTTTAAAGTCATACTGTGTGGTACCCATCCCATGGGTCCCAAATCTCCAGGTTCAAGGGCATCTTCCTACATCGAAAACATGCATGAGAAACCCAGAAGATGGTACACCGTGTGATCGGGAAAGGTTTCTAAAACGCACCTCATTTCTCATCTCCTTGTGCTCCGGTTCGCCATTCCAACCGCTATACTAGCAATCTCCCTGCTTGGAGAATCAGCACCTTTAACCTCCTGTTCCGTACAGGTTGCAATTTGTCCTGAGGATGAACGGGAAGAGGGGGAACCAATGAGAGACTAGCTCTAGGTGTTGGGACAGGCACAGGTCACTCTATTTTCCCATCAGGAAGAAGAATTAACCTCAGGCTCAGCTTGCCGCCCGGAGCCAGAATAGGGCCTGAAGCAATCCTGCGCTTTTGCGGCCAGCTCCCAAGAAAGCGAGTTGAAAAATGGAGCTCAGGGGCACTGCAATTCACAAACCTGCAGAGTTAGAAATGATAACTCTCGTCCACAAATATATTGAGGGAAGGCAACGAAGAGGATTTGAAAGCAAGGCAGAATTGCAGGAATCAGATTTCAGGAGGTAGATTCGAATCGCCTTTAAAGCACAGGAAAAGCGGCAAAACCTCGACAATGATGCCCTTGGCCAAAAAGGGCGTATGCGTTTTTTCCTGAATATATTCAGGAAAAAACGCATACGCCCTTTTTGGCCAACCAAGCAACCTGGAAAGGCAAATCAGCGCTACAAAGAAGTCTCGCTTCCCATCGGTCAAAAGGGCCAGGCTGAATAAAGTGTCAAAACCAGAAATGCAGGAAAGGCCATGGAGAAATGGGAGCCTTGCTACGCTGATGGGCGGGATGTAAATTGCCAACAGCCACTCTGGAGAAGTGTACGGTGTGTCCTGAAACATCTAAAAAACTCAGCTTAGAGAGCATGGGGCACTTCCACTCACGGGCGTATAAATTGGGAAAACTAAAAATCAGCAAGACAGAGGCACCCCAAAGTTTAGGGCTGCTCTGTTGACAAGAACCTCCACTTTGTGACACCTTAAATATCCCAGGAAAGACAAGAATGGATAAAGAAGTTGTGGTCCTTATGTACAATGGAATATCACTCAGCCATGAAATCAACGTCATAAGGCTAGTAGCAGCATGATGAGTGGATTTGGGTACGACGATTCTAAGTGAAATAAGTCACACAGAAAAAGACACTTATCATAAGATATCACTTATAGAGGGAATGTAAAAACCGCTACCCTTGAACTGAATTACATAACAGGTCAGAGTCACACGTTTAGAAAACACACTAGGGCTGCTTAACGGGAAAGGTGAGGTGGGGTGATGCATAAAACAAGGGTTTCAAATTAGCTCAGATAGCGTTCCATAAACCCAATATGTAATAGACAAGACCTACTCCTTCCTCAGTGAACTGGACTCAACACGCCCTATTCATCGCCCAAGAATATATCTGACTAGTAAGAATCTTAAAACCTATGTATTGATATCTCTCTGTAAGTGAGTGAAGTGGGTGAAAAGCGGCATAACCACACCTGTGAAAAGCAGCTAAACCCCATTATACAAATCAATTACTTTTAAAAACCTGTGAAACAAAGACAGTGAAAGAGAGAGAAATTCTGACAAAATTCGTTCAGGGGCTGTGATGCAACCTGGATTGACCATATGTAGACCCACAGATGGATGAGACATAAGGGTGGACACTCTTGGGGCTGAGAGGTTTGGTGGGGTTGGGTGAGCAAACGCAGACCCTTGAAAGTAATACTGTGTGGTACCCATCCCATGGGTCCCAAATCTCCAGGTTCAAGGGCATCTTCCTACATCGAAAACATGCATGAGAAACCCAGAAGATGGTACACCGTGTGATCGGGAAAGGTTTCTAAAACGCACCTCATTTCTCATCTCCTTGTGCTCCGGTTCGCCATTCCAGCCGCTATACTAGCAATCTCCCTGCTTGGAGAATCAGCACCTTTAACCTCCTGTTCCGTACAGGTTGCAATTTGTCCTGAGGATGAACGGGAAGAGGGGGAACCAATGAGAGACTAGCTCTAGGTGTTGGGACAGGCACAGGTCACTCTATTTTCCCATCAGGAAGAAGAATTAACCTCAGGCTCAGCTTGCCGCCCGGAGCCAGAATAGGGCCTGAAGCAATCCTGCGCTTTTGCGGCCAGCTCCCAAGAAAGCGAGTTGAAAAATGGAGCTCAGGGGCACTGCAATTCACAAACCTGCAGAGTTAGAAATGATAACTCTCGTCCACAAATATATTGAGGGAAGGCAACGAAGAGGATTTGAAAGCAAGGCAGAATTGCAGGAATCAGATTTCAGGAGGTAGATTCGAATCGCCTTTAAAGCACAGGAAAAGCGGCAAAACCTCGACAATGATGCCCTTGGCCAAAAAGGGCGTATGCGTTTTTTCCTGAATATATTCAGGAAAAAACGCATACGCCCTTTTTGGCCAACCAAGCAACCTGGAAAGGCAAATCAGCGCTACAAAGAAGTCTCGCTTCCCATCGGTCAAAAGGGCCAGGCTGAATAAAGTGTCAAAACCAGAAATGCAGGACAGGCCATGGAGAAATGGGAGCCTTGCTACGCTGATGGGCGGGATGTAAATTGCCAACAGCCACTCTGGAGAAGTGTACGGTGTGTCCTGAAACATCTAAAAAACTCAGCTTAGAGAGCATAGGGCACTTCCACTCATGGGCGTATAAATTGGGAAAACTAAAAATCAGCAAGACACAGGCACCCCAAAGTTTAGGGCTGCTCTGTTGACAAGAACCTCCACTTTGTTACACCTTAAATATCCCAGGAAAGACAAGAATGGATAAAGAAGTTGTGGTCCTTATGTACAATGGAATATCACTCAGCCATGAAATCAACGTCATAAGGCTAGTAGCAGCATGATGAGTGGATTTGGGTACGACGATTCTAAGTGAAATAAGTCACACAGAAAAAGACACTTATCATAGATATCACTTATAGAGGGAATGTAAAAACCGCTACCCTTGAACTGAATTACATAACAGGTCAGAGTCACACGTTTAGAAAACACACTAGGGCTGCTTAACGGGAAAGGTGAGGTGGGGTGATGCATAAAACAAGGGTTTCAAATTAGCTCAGATAGCGTTCCATAAACCCAATATGTAATAGACAAGACCTACTCCTTCCTCAGTGAACTGGACTCAACACGCCCTATTCATCGCCCAAGAATATATCTGACTAGTAAGAATCTTAAAACCTATGTATTGATATCTCTCTGTAAGTGAGTGAAGTGGGTGAAAAGCGGCATAACCACAGCAGTGAAAAGCAGCTAAACCCCATTATACAAATCAATTACTTTTAAAAACCCGTGAAACAAAGACAGTGAAAGAGAGAGAAATTCTGACAAAATTCGTTCAGGGGCTGTGATGCAACCTGGATTGACCATATGTAGACCCACAGATGGATGAGACATAAGGGTGGACACTCTTGGGGCTGAGAGGTTTGGTGAGGTTGGGTGAGCAAACGCAGACCCTTTAAAGTAATACTGTGTGGTACCCATCCCATGGGTCCCAAATCTCCAGGTTCAAGGGCATCTTCCTACATCGAAAACATGCATGAGAAACCCAGAAGATGGTACACCGTGTGATCGGGAAAGGTTTCTAAAACGCACCTCATTTCTCATCTCCTTGTGCTCCGCTTCGCCATTCCAGCCGCTATACTAGCAATCTCCCTGCTTGGAGAATCAGCACCTTTAACCTCCTGTTCCGTACAGGTTGCAATTTGTCCTGAGGATGAACGGGAAGAGGGGGAACCAATGAGAGACTAGCTCTAGGTGTTGGGACAGGCACAGGTCACTCTATTTTCCCATCAGGAAGAAGAATTAACCTCAGGCTCAGCTTGCCGCCCGGAGCCAGAATAGGGCCTGAAGCAATCCTGCGCTTTTGCGGCCAGCTCCCAAGAAAGCGAGTTGAAAAATGGAGCTCAGGGGCACTGCAATTCACAAAACTGCAGAGTTAGAAATGATAACTCTCGTCCACAAATATATTGAGGGAAGGCAACGAAGAGGATTTGAAAGCAAGGCAGAATTGCAGGAATCAGATTTCAGGAGGTAGATTCGAATCGCCTTTAAAGCACAGGAAAAGCGGCAAAACCTCGACAATGATGCCCTTGGCCAAAAAGGGCGTATGCGTTTTTTCCTGAATATATTCAGGAAAAAACGCATACGCCCTTTTTGGCCAACCAAGCAACCTGGAAAGGCAAATCAGCGCTACAAAGAAGTCTCGCTTCCCATCGGTCAAAAGGGCCAGGCTAAATAAAGTGTCAAAACCAGAAATGCAGGACAGGCCATGGAGAAATGGGAGCCTTGCTACGCTGATGGGCGGGATGTAAATTGCCAACAGCCACTCTGGAGAAGTGTACGGTGTGTCCTGAAACATCTAAAAAACTCAGCTTAGAGAGCATAGGGCACTTCCACTCATGGGTGTATAAATTGGGAAAACTAAAAATCAGCAAGACAAAGGCACCCCAAAGTTTAGGGCTGCTCTGTTGACAAGAACCTCCACTTTGTGACACCTTAAATATCCCAGGAAAGAAAAGAATGGATAAAGAAGTTGTGGTCCTTATGTACAATGGAATATCACTCAGCCATGAAATCAACGTCATAAGGCTAGTAGCAGCATGATGAGTGGATTTGGGTACGACGATTCTAAGTGAAATAAGTCACACAGAAAAAGACACTTATCATAGATATCACTTATAGAGGGAATGTAAAAACCGCTACCCTTGAACTGAATTACATAACAGGTCAGAGTCACACGTTTAGAAAACACACTAGGGCTGCTTAACGGGAAAGGTGAGGTGGGGTGATGCATAAAACAAGGGTTTCAAATTAGCTCAGATAGCGTTCCATAAACCCAATATGTAATAGACAAGACCTACTCCTTCCTCAGTGAACTGGACTCAACACGCCCTATTCATCGCCCAAGAATATATCTGACTAGTAAGAATCTTAAAACCTATGTATTGATATCTCTCTGTAAGTGAGTGAAGTGGGTGAAAAGCGGCATAACCACAGCAGTGAAAAGCAGCTAAACCCCATTATACAAATCAATTACTTTTAAAAACCCGTGAAACAAAGACAGTGAAAGAGAGAGAAATTCTGACAAAATTCGTTCAGGGGCTGTGATGCAACCTGGATTGACCATATGTAGACCCACAGATGGATGAGACATAAGGGTGGACACTCTTGGGGCTGAGAGGTTTGGTGAGGTTGGGTGAGCAAACGCAGACCCTTTAAAGTCATACTGTGTGGTACCCATCCCATGGGTCCCAAATCTCCAGGTTCAAGGGCATCTTCCTACATCGAAAACATGCATGAGAAACCCAGAAGATGGTACACCGTGTGATCGGGAAAGGTTTCTAAAACGCACCTCATTTCTCATCTCCTTGTGCTCCGGTTCTCCATTCCAGCCGCTATACTAGCAATCTCCCTGCTTGGAGAATCAGCACCTTTAACCTCCTGTTCCGTACAGGTTGCAATTTGTCCTGAGGATGAACGGGAAGAGGGGGAACCAATGAGAGACTAGCTCTAGGTGTTGGGACAGGCACAGGTCACTCTATTTTCCCATCAGGAAGAAGAATTAACCTCAGGCTCAGCTTGCCGCCCGGAGCCAGAATAGGGCCTGAAGCAATCCTGCGCTTTTGCGGCCAGCTCCCAAGAAAGCGAGTTGAAAAATGGAGCTCAGGGGCACTGCAATTCACAAACCTGCAGAGTTAGAAATGGTAACTCTCGTCCACAAATATATTGAGGGAAGGCAACGAAGAGGATTTGAAAGCAAGGCAGAATTGCAGGAATCATATTTCAGGAGGTAGATTCGAATCGCCTTTAAAGCACAGGAAAAGCGGCAAAACCTCGACAATGATGCCCTTGGCCAAAAAGGGCGTATGCGTTTTTTCCTGAATATATTCAGGAAAAAACGCATACGCCCTTTTTGGCCAACCAAGCAACCTGGAAAGGCAAATCAGCGCTACAAAGAAGTCTCGCTTCCCATCGGTCAAAAGGGCCAGGCTGAATAAAGTGTCAAAACCAGAAATGCAGGACAGGCCATGGAGAAATGGGAGCCTTGCTACGCTGATGGGCGGGATGTAAATTGCCAACAGCCACTCTGGAGAAGTGTACGGTGTGTCCTGAAACACCTAAAAAACTCAGCTTAGAGAGCATAGGGCACTTCCACTCATGGGCGTATAAATTGGGAAAACTAAAAATCAGCAAGACACAGGCACCCCAAAGTTTAGGGCTGCTCTGTTGACAAGAACCTCCACTTTGTTACACCTTAAATATCCCAGGAAAGACAAGAATGGATAAAGAAGTTGTGGTCCTTATGTACAATGGAATATCACTCAGCCATGAAATCAACGTCATAAGGCTAGTAGCAGCATGATGAGTGGATTTGGGTACGACGATTCTAAGTGAAATAAGTCACACAGAAAAAGACACTTATCATAGATATCACTTATAGAGGGAATGTAAAAACCGCTACCCTTGAACTGAATTACATAACAGGTCAGAGTCACACGTTTAGAAAACACACTAGGGCTGCCTAACGGGAAAGGTGAGGTGGGGTGATGCATAAAACAAGGGTTTCAAATTAGCTCAGATAGCGTTCCATAAACCCAATATGTAATAGACAAGACCTACTCCTTCCTCAGTGAACTGGACTCAACACGCCCTATTCATCGCCCAAGAATATATCTGACTAGTAAGAATCTTAAAACCTATGTATTGATATCTCTCTGTAAGTGAGTGAAGTGGGTGAAAAGCGGCATAACCACAGCAGTGAAAAGCAGCTAAACCCCATTATACAAATCAATTACTTTTAAAAACCCGTGAAACAAAGACAGTGAAAGAGAGAGAAATTCTGACAAAATTCGTTCAGGGGCTGTGATGCAACCTGGATTGACCATATGTAGACCCACAGATGGATGAGACATAAGGGTGGACACTCTTGGGGCTGAGAGGTTTGGTGAGGTTGGGTGAGCAAACACAGACCCTTTAAAGTAATACTGTGTGGTACCCATCCCATGGGTCCCAAATCTCTAGGTTCAAGGGCATCTTCCTACATCGAAAACATGCATGAGAAACCCAGAAGATAGTACACCGTGTGATCGGGAAAGGTTTCTAAAACGCACCTCATTTCTCATCTCCTTGTGCTCCGGTTCGCCATTCCAACCGCTATACTAGCAATCTCCCTGCTTGGAGAATCAGCACCTTTAACCTCCTGTTCCGTACAGGTTGCAATTTGTCCTGAGGATGAACGGGAAGAGGGGGAACCAATGAGAGACTAGCTCTAGGTGTTGGGACAGGCACAGGTCACTCTATTTTCCCATCAGGAAGAAGAATTAACCTCAGGCTCAGCTTGCCGCCCGGAGCCAGAATAGGCCCTGAAGCAATCCTGCGCTTTTGCGGCCAGCTCCCAAGAAAGCGAGTTGAAAAATGGAGCTCAGGGGCACTGCAATTCACAAACCTGCAGAGTTAGAAATGATAACTCTCGTCCACAAATATATTGAGGGAAGGCAACGAAGAGGATTTGAAAGCAAGGCAGAATTGCAGGAATCAGATTTCAGGAGGTAGATTCGAATCGCCTTTAAAGCACAGGAAAAGCGGCAAAACCTCGACAATGATGCCCTTGGCCAAAAAGGGCGTATGCGTTTTTTCCTGAATATATTCAGGAAAAAACGCATACGCCCTTTTTGGCCAACCAAGCAACCTGGAAAGGCAAATCAGCGCTACAAAGAAGTCTCGCTTCCCATCGGTCAAAAGGGCCAGGCTGAATAAAGTGTCAAAAACAGAAATGCAGGACAGGCCATGGAGAAATGGGAGCCTTGCTACGCTGATGGGCGGGATGTAAATTGCCAACAGCCACTCTGGAGAAGTGTACGGTGTGTCCTGAAACATCTAAAAAACTCAGCTTAGAGAGCATGGGGCACTTCCACTCACGGGCGTATAAATTGGGAAAACTAAAAATCAGCAAGACAGAGGCACCCCAAAGTTTAGGGCTGCTCTGTTGACAAGAACCTCCACTTTGTGACACCTTAAATATCCCAGGAAAGACAAGAATGGATAAAGAAGTTGTGGTCCTTATGTACAATGGAATATCACTCAGCCATGAAATCAACGTCATAAGGCTAGTAGCAGCATGATGAGTGGATTTGGGTACGACGATTCTAAGTGAAATAAGTCACACAGAAAAAGACACTTATCATAAGATATCACTTATAGAGGGAATGTAAAAACCGCTACCCTTGAACTGAATTACATAACAGGTCAGAGTCACACGTTTAGAAAACACACTAGGGCTGCTTAACGGGAAAGGTGAGGTGGGGTGATGCATAAAACAAGGGTTTCAAATTAGCTCAGATAGCGTTCCATAAACCCAATATGTAATAGAAAAGACCTACTCCTTCCTCAGTGAACTGGACTCAACACGCCCTATTCATCGCCCAAGAATATATCTGACTAGTAAGAATCTTAAAACCTATGTATTTATATCTCTCTGTAAGTGAGTGAAGTGGGTGAAAAGCGGCATAACCACAGCTGTGAAAAGCAGCTAAACCCCATTATACAAATCAATTACTTTTAAAAACCCGTGAAACAAAGACAGTGAAAGAGAGAGAAATTCTGACAAAATTCGTTCAGGGGCTGTGATGCAACCTGGATTGACCATATGTAGACCCACAGATGGATGAGACATAAGGGTGGACACTCTTGGGGCTGAGAGGTTTGGTGGGGTTGGGTGAGCAAACGCAGACCCTTGAAAGTAATACTGTGTGGTACCCATCCCATGGGTCCCAAATCTCCAGGTTCAAGGGCATCTTCCTACATCGAAAACATGCATGAGAAACCCAGAAGATGGTACACCGTGTGATCGGGAAAGGTTTCTAAAACGCACCTCATTTCTCATCTCCTTGTGCTCCGGTTCGCCATTCCAGCCGCTATACTAGCAATCTCCCTGCTTGGAGAATCAGCACCTTTAACCTCCTGTTCCGTACAGGTTGCAATTTGTCCTGAGGATGAACGGGAAGAGGGGGAACCAATGAGAGACTAGCTCTAGGTGTTGGGACAGGCACAGGTCACTCTATTTTCCCATCAGGAAGAAGAATTAACCTCAGGCTCAGCTTGCCGCCCGGAGCCAGAATAGGGCCTGAAGCAATCCTGCGCTTTTGCGGCCAGCTCCCAAGAAAGCGAGTTGAAAAATGGAGCTCAGGGGCACTGCAATTCACAAACCTGCAGAGTTAGAAATGATAACTCTCGTCCACAAATATATTGAGGGAAGGCAACGAAGAGGATTTGAAAGCAAGGCAGAATTGCAGGAATCAGATTTCAGGAGGTAGATTCGAATCGCCTTTAAAGCACAGGAAAAGCGGCAAAACCTCGACAATGATGCCCTTGGCCAAAAAGGGCGTATGCGTTTTTTCCTGAATATATTCAGGAAAAAACGCATACGCCCTTTTTGGCCAACCAAGCAACCTGGAAAGGCAAATCAGCGCTACAAAGAAGTCTCGCTTCCCATCGGTCAAAAGGGCCAGGCTGAATAAAGTGTCAAAACCAGAAATGCAGGACAGGCCATGGAGAAATGGGAGCCTTGCTACGCTGATGGGCGGGATGTAAATTGCCAACAGCCACTCTGGAGAAGTGTACGGTGTGTCCTGAAACATCTAAAAAACTCAGCTTAGAGAGCATAGGGCACTTCCACTCATGGGCGTATAAATTGGGAAAACTAAAAATCAGCAAGACACAGGCACCCCAAAGTTTAGGGCTGCTCTGTTGACAAGAACCTCCACTTTGTGACACCTTAAATATCCCAGGAAAGACAAGAATGGATAAAGAAGTTGTGGTCCTTATGTACAATGGAATATCACTCAGCCATGAAATCAACGTCATAAGGCTAGTAGCAGCATGATGAGTGGATTTGGGTACGACGATTCTAAGTGAAATAAGTCACACAGAAAAAGACACTTATCATAGATATCACTTATAGAGGGAATGTAAAAACCGCTACCCTTGAACTGAATTACATAACAGGTCAGAGTCACACGTTTAGAAAACACACTAGGGCTGCTTAACGGGAAAGGTGAGGTGGGGTGATGCATAAAACAAGGGTTTCAAATTAGCTCAGATAGCGTTCCATAAACCCAATATGTAATAGACAAGACCTACTCCTTCCTCAGTGAACTGGACTCAACACGCCCTATTCATCGCCCAAGAATATATCTGACTAGTAAGAATCTTAAAACCTATGTATTTATATCTCTCTGTAAGTGAGTGAAGTGGGTGAAAAGCGGCATAACCACAGCAGTGAAAAGCAGCTAAACCCCATTATACAAATCAATTACTTTTAAAAACCCGTGAAACAAAGACAGTGAAAGAGAGAGAAATTCTGACAAAATTCGTTCAGGGGCTGTGATGCAACCTGGATTGACCATATGTAGACCCACAGATGGATGAGACATAAGGGTGGACACTCTTGGGGCTGAGAGGTTTGGTGAGGTTGGGTGAGCAAACGCAGACCCTTTAAAGTAATACTGTGTGGTACCCATCCCATGGGTCCCAAATCTCTAGGTTCAAGGGCATCTTCCTACATCGAAAACATGCATGAGAAACCCAGAAGATGGTACACCGTGTGATCGGGAAAGGTTTCTAAAACGCACCTCATTTCTCATCTCCTTGTGCTCCGGTTCGCCATTCCAACCGCTATACTAGCAATCTCCCTGCTTGGAGAATCAGCACCTTTAACCTCCTGTTCCGTACAGGTTGCAATTTGTCCTGAGGATGAACGGGAAGAGGGGGAACCAATGAGAGACTAGCTCTAGGTGTTGGGACAGGCACAGGTCACTCTATTTTCCCATCAGGAAGAAGAATTAACCTCAGGCTCAGCTTGCCGCCCGGAGCCAGAATAGGGCCTGAAGCAATCCTGCGCTTTTGCGGCCAGCTCCCAAGAAAGCGAGTTGAAAAATGGAGCTCAGGGGCACTGCAATTCACAAACCTGCAGACTTAGAAATGATAACTCTCGTCCACAAATATATTGAGGGAAGGCAACGAAGAGGATTTGAAAGCAAGGCAGAATTGCAGGAATCAGATTTCAGGAGGTAGATTCGAATCGCCTTTAAAGCACAGGAAAAGCGGCAAAACCTCGACAATGATGCCCTTGGCCAAAAAGGGCGTATGCGTTTTTTCCTGAATATATTCAGGAAAAAACGCATACGCCCTTTTTGGCCAACCAAGCAACCTGGAAAGGCAAATCAGCGCTACAAAGAAGTCTCGCTTCCCATCGGTCAAAAGGGCCAGGCTGAATAAAGTGTCAAAACCAGAAATGCAGGACAGGCCATGGAGAAATGGGAGCCTTGCTACGCTGATGGGCGGGATGTAAATTGCCAACAGCCACTCTGGAGAAGTGTACGGTGTGTCCTGAAACATCTAAAAAACTCAGCTTAGAGAGCATGGGGCACTTCCACTCACGGGCGTATAAATTGGGAAAACTAAAAATCAGCAAGACACAGGCACCCCAAAGTTTAGGGCTGCTCTGTTGACAAGAACCTCCACTTTGTGACACCTTAAATATCCCAGGAAAGACAAGAATGGATAAAGAAGTTGTGGTCCTTATGTACAATGGAATATCACTCAGCCATGAAATCAACGTCATAAGGCTAGTAGCAGCATGATGAGTGGATTTGGGTACGACGATTCTAAGTGAAATAAGTCACACAGAAAAAGACACTTATCATAAGATATCACTTATAGAGGGAATGTAAAAACCGCTACCCTTGAACTGAATTACATAACAGGTCAGAGTCACACGTTTAGAAAACACACTAGGGCTGCTTAACGGGAAAGGTGAGGTGGGGTGATGCATAAAACAAGGGTTTCAAATTAGCTCAGATAGCGTTCCATAAACCCAATATGTAATAGAAAAGACCTACTCCTTCCTCAGTGAACTGGACTCAACACGCCCTATTCATCGCCCAAGAATATATCTGACTAGTAAGAATCTTAAAACCTATGTATTTATATCTCTCTGTAAGTGAGTGAAGTGGGTGAAAAGCGGCATAACCACAGCTGTGAAAAGCAGCTAAACCCCATTATACAAATCAATTACTTTTAAAAACCCGTGAAAGAAAGACAGTGAAAGAGAGAGAAATTCTGACAAAATTCGTTCAGGGGCTGTGATGCAACCTGGATTGACCATATGTAGACCCACAGATGGATGAGACATAAGGGTGGACACTCTTGGGGCTGAGAGGTTTGGTGGGGTTGGGTGAGCAAACGCAGACCCTTGAAAGTAATACTGTGTGGTACCCATCCCATGGGTCCCAAATCTCCAGGTTCAAGGGCATCTTCCTACATCGAAAACATGCATGAGAAACCCAGAAGATGGTACACCGTGTGATCGGGAAAGGTTTCTAAAACGCACCTCATTTCTCATCTCCTTGTGCTCCGCTTCGCCATTCCAGCCGCTATACTAGCAATCTCCCTGCTTGGAGAATCAGCACCTTTAACCTCCTGTTCCGTACAGGTTGCAATTTGTCCTGAGGATGAACGGGAAGAGGGGGAACCAATGAGAGACTAGCTCTAGGTGTTGGGACAGGCACAGGTCACTCTATTTTCCCATCAGGAAGAAGAATTAACCTCAGGCTCAGCTTGCCGCCCGGAGCCAGAATAGGGCCTGAAGCAATCCTGCGCTTTTGCGGCCAGCTCCCAAGAAAGCGAGTTGAAAAATGGAGCTCAGGGGCACTGCAATTCACAAACCTGCAGAGTTAGAAATGATAACTCTCGTCCACAAATATATTGAGGGAAGGCAACGAAGAGGATTTGAAAGCAAGGCAGAATTGCAGGAATCAGATTTCAGGAGGTAGATTCGAATCGCCTTTAAAGCACAGGAAAAGCGGCAAAACCTCGACAATGATGCCCTTGGCCAAAAAGGGCGTATGCGTTTTTTCCTGAATATATTCAGGAAAAAACGCATACGCCCTTTTTGGCCAACCAAGCAACCTGGAAAGGCAAATCAGCGCTACAAAGAAGTCTCGCTTCCCATCGGTCAAAAGGGCCAGGCTGAATAAAGTGTCAAAACCAGAAATGCAGGACAGGCCATGGAGAAATGGGAGCCTTGCTACGCTGATGGGCGGGATGTAAATTGCCAACAGCCACTCTGGAGAAGTGTACGGTGTGTCCTGAAACATCTAAAAAACTCAGCTTAGAGAGCATAGGGCACTTCCACTCATGGGCGTATAAATTGGGAAAACTAAAAATCAGCAAGACACAGGCACCCCAAAGTTTAGGGCTGCTCTGTTGACAAGAACCTCCACTTTGTTACACCTTAAATATCCCAGGAAAGACAAGAATGGATAAAGAAGTTGTGGTCCTTATGTACAATGGAATATCACTCAGCCATGAAATCAACGTCATAAGGCTAGTAGCAGCATGATGAGTGGATTTGGGTACGACGATTCTAAGTGAAATAAGTCACACAGAAAAAGACACTTATCATAGATATCACTTATAGAGGGAATGTAAAAACCGCTACCCTTGAACTGAATTACATAACAGGTCAGAGTCACACGTTTAGAAAACACACTAGGGCTGCTTAACGGGAAAGGTGAGGTGGGGTGATGCATAAAACAAGGGTTTCAAATTAGCTCAGATAGCGTTCCATAAACCCAATATGTAATAGACAAGACCTACTCCTTCCTCAGTGAACTGGACTCAACACGCCCTATTCATCGCCCAAGAATATATCTGACTAGTAAGAATCTTAAAACCTATGTATTGATATCTCTCTGTAAGTGAGTGAAGTGGGTGAAAAGCGGCATAACCACAGCAGTGAAAAGCAGCTAAACCCCATTATACAAATCAATTACTTTTAAAAACCCGTGAAACAAAGACAGTGAAAGAGAGAGAAATTCTGACAAAATTCGTTCAGGGGCTGTGATGCAACCTGGATTGACCATATGTAGACCCACAGATGGATGAGACATAAGGGTGGACACTCTTGGGGCTGAGAGGTTTGGTGAGGTTGGGTGAGCAAACGCAGACCCTTTAAAGTCATACTGTGTGGTACCCATCCCATGGGTCCCAAATCTCCAGGTTCAAGGGCATCTTCCTACATCGAAAACATGCATGAGAAACCCAGAAGATGGTACACCGTGTGATCGGGAAAGGTTTCTAAAACGCACCTCATTTCTCATCTCCTTGTGCTCCGGTTCGCCATTCCAACCGCTATACTAGCAATCTCCCTGCTTGGAGAATCAGCACCTTTAACCTCCTGTTCCGTACAGGTTGCAATTTGTCCTGAGGATGAACGGGAAGAGGGGGAACCAATGAGAGACTAGCTCTAGGTGTTGGGACAGGCACAGGTCACTCTATTTTCCCATCAGGAAGAAGAATTAACCTCAGGCTCAGCTTGCCGCCCGGAGCCAGAATAGGGCCTGAAGCAATCCTGCGCTTTTGCGGCCAGCTCCCAAGAAAGCGAGTTGAAAAATGGAGCTCAGGGGCACTGCAATTCACAAACCTGCAGAGTTAGAAATGATAACTCTCGTCCACAAATATATTGAGGGAAGGCAACGAAGAGGATTTGAAAGCAAGGCAGAATTGCAGGAATCAGATTTCAGGAGGTAGATTCGAATCGCCTTTAAAGCACAGGAAAAGCGGCAAAACCTCGACAATGATGCCCTTGGCCAAAAAGGGCGTATGCGTTTTTTCCTGAATATATTCAGGAAAAAACGCATACGCCCTTTTTGGCCAACCAAGCAACCTGGAAAGGCAAATCAGCGCTACAAAGAAGTCTCGCTTCCCATCGGTCAAAAGGGCCAGGCTGAATAAAGTGTCAAAACCAGAAATGCAGGAAAGGCCATGGAGAAATGGGAGCCTTGCTACGCTGATGGGCGGGATGTAAATTGCCAACAGCCACTCTGGAGAAGTGTACGGTGTGTCCTGAAACATCTAAAAAACTCAGCTTAGAGAGCATGGGGCACTTCCACTCACGGGCGTATAAATTGGGAAAACTAAAAATCAGCAAGACAGAGGCACCCCAAAGTTTAGGGCTGCTCTGTTGACAAGAACCTCCACTTTGTGACACCTTAAATATCCCAGGAAAGACAAGAATGGATAAAGAAGTTGTGGTCCTTATGTACAATGGAATATCACTCAGCCATGAAATCAACGTCATAAGGCTAGTAGCAGCATGATGAGTGGATTTGGGTACGACGATTCTAAGTGAAATAAGTCACACAGAAAAAGACACTTATCATAAGATATCACTTATAGAGGGAATGTAAAAACCGCTACCCTTGAACTGAATTACATAACAGGTCAGAGTCACACGTTTAGAAAACACACTAGGGCTGCTTAACGGGAAAGGTGAGGTGGGGTGATGCATAAAACAAGGGTTTCAAATTAGCTCAGATAGCGTTCCATAAACCCAATATGTAATAGACAAGACCTACTCCTTCCTCAGTGAACTGGACTCAACACGCCCTATTCATCGCCCAAGAATATATCTGACTAGTAAGAATCTTAAAACCTATGTATTGATATCTCTCTGTAAGTGAGTGAAGTGGGTGAAAAGCGGCATAACCACACCTGTGAAAAGCAGCTAAACCCCATTATACAAATCAATTACTTTTAAAAACCTGTGAAACAAAGACAGTGAAAGAGAGAGAAATTCTGACAAAATTCGTTCAGGGGCTGTGATGCAACCTGGATTGACCATATGTAGACCCACAGATGGATGAGACATAAGGGTGGACACTCTTGGGGCTGAGAGGTTTGGTGGGGTTGGGTGAGCAAACGCAGACCCTTGAAAGTAATACTGTGTGGTACCCATCCCATGGGTCCCAAATCTCCAGGTTCAAGGGCATCTTCCTACATCGAAAACATGCATGAGAAACCCAGAAGATGGTACACCGTGTGATCGGGAAAGGTTTCTAAAACGCACCTCATTTCTCATCTCCTTGTGCTCCGGTTCGCCATTCCAGCCGCTATACTAGCAATCTCCCTGCTTGGAGAATCAGCACCTTTAACCTCCTGTTCCGTACAGGTTGCAATTTGTCCTGAGGATGAACGGGAAGAGGGGGAACCAATGAGAGACTAGCTCTAGGTGTTGGGACAGGCACAGGTCACTCTATTTTCCCATCAGGAAGAAGAATTAACCTCAGGCTCAGCTTGCCGCCCGGAGCCAGAATAGGGCCTGAAGCAATCCTGCGCTTTTGCGGCCAGCTCCCAAGAAAGCGAGTTGAAAAATGGAGCTCAGGGGCACTGCAATTCACAAACCTGCAGAGTTAGAAATGATAACTCTCGTCCACAAATATATTGAGGGAAGGCAACGAAGAGGATTTGAAAGCAAGGCAGAATTGCAGGAATCAGATTTCAGGAGGTAGATTCGAATCGCCTTTAAAGCACAGGAAAAGCGGCAAAACCTCGACAATGATGCCCTTGGCCAAAAAGGGCGTATGCGTTTTTTCCTGAATATATTCAGGAAAAAACGCATACGCCCTTTTTGGCCAACCAAGCAACCTGGAAAGGCAAATCAGCGCTACAAAGAAGTCTCGCTTCCCATCGGTCAAAAGGGCCAGGCTGAATAAAGTGTCAAAACCAGAAATGCAGGACAGGCCATGGAGAAATGGGAGCCTTGCTACGCTGATGGGCGGGATGTAAATTGCCAACAGCCACTCTGGAGAAGTGTACGGTGTGTCCTGAAACATCTAAAAAACTCAGCTTAGAGAGCATAGGGCACTTCCACTCATGGGCGTATAAATTGGGAAAACTAAAAATCAGCAAGACACAGGCACCCCAAAGTTTAGGGCTGCTCTGTTGACAAGAACCTCCACTTTGTTACACCTTAAATATCCCAGGAAAGACAAGAATGGATAAAGAAGTTGTGGTCCTTATGTACAATGGAATATCACTCAGCCATGAAATCAACGTCATAAGGCTAGTAGCAGCATGATGAGTGGATTTGGGTACGACGATTCTAAGTGAAATAAGTCACACAGAAAAAGACACTTATCATAGATATCACTTATAGAGGGAATGTAAAAACCGCTACCCTTGAACTGAATTACATAACAGGTCAGAGTCACACGTTTAGAAAACACACTAGGGCTGCTTAACGGGAAAGGTGAGGTGGGGTGATGCATAAAACAAGGGTTTCAAATTAGCTCAGATAGCGTTCCATAAACCCAATATGTAATAGACAAGACCTACTCCTTCCTCAGTGAACTGGACTCAACACGCCCTATTCATCGCCCAAGAATATATCTGACTAGTAAGAATCTTAAAACCTATGTATTGATATCTCTCTGTAAGTGAGTGAAGTGGGTGAAAAGCGGCATAACCACAGCAGTGAAAAGCAGCTAAACCCCATTATACAAATCAATTACTTTTAAAAACCCGTGAAACAAAGACAGTGAAAGAGAGAGAAATTCTGACAAAATTCGTTCAGGGGCTGTGATGCAACCTGGATTGACCATATGTAGACCCACAGATGGATGAGACATAAGGGTGGACACTCTTGGGGCTGAGAGGTTTGGTGAGGTTGGGTGAGCAAACGCAGACCCTTTAAAGTAATACTGTGTGGTACCCATCCCATGGGTCCCAAATCTCCAGGTTCAAGGGCATCTTCCTACATCGAAAACATGCATGAGAAACCCAGAAGATGGTACACCGTGTGATCGGGAAAGGTTTCTAAAACGCACCTCATTTCTCATCTCCTTGTGCTCCGCTTCGCCATTCCAGCCGCTATACTAGCAATCTCCCTGCTTGGAGAATCAGCACCTTTAACCTCCTGTTCCGTACAGGTTGCAATTTGTCCTGAGGATGAACGGGAAGAGGGGGAACCAATGAGAGACTAGCTCTAGGTGTTGGGACAGGCACAGGTCACTCTATTTTCCCATCAGGAAGAAGAATTAACCTCAGGCTCAGCTTGCCGCCCGGAGCCAGAATAGGGCCTGAAGCAATCCTGCGCTTTTGCGGCCAGCTCCCAAGAAAGCGAGTTGAAAAATGGAGCTCAGGGGCACTGCAATTCACAAAACTGCAGAGTTAGAAATGATAACTCTCGTCCACAAATATATTGAGGGAAGGCAACGAAGAGGATTTGAAAGCAAGGCAGAATTGCAGGAATCAGATTTCAGGAGGTAGATTCGAATCGCCTTTAAAGCACAGGAAAAGCGGCAAAACCTCGACAATGATGCCCTTGGCCAAAAAGGGCGTATGCGTTTTTTCCTGAATATATTCAGGAAAAAACGCATACGCCCTTTTTGGCCAACCAAGCAACCTGGAAAGGCAAATCAGCGCTACAAAGAAGTCTCGCTTCCCATCGGTCAAAAGGGCCAGGCTAAATAAAGTGTCAAAACCAGAAATGCAGGACAGGCCATGGAGAAATGGGAGCCTTGCTACGCTGATGGGCGGGATGTAAATTGCCAACAGCCACTCTGGAGAAGTGTACGGTGTGTCCTGAAACATCTAAAAAACTCAGCTTAGAGAGCATAGGGCACTTCCACTCATGGGTGTATAAATTGGGAAAACTAAAAATCAGCAAGACAAAGGCACCCCAAAGTTTAGGGCTGCTCTGTTGACAAGAACCTCCACTTTGTGACACCTTAAATATCCCAGGAAAGAAAAGAATGGATAAAGAAGTTGTGGTCCTTATGTACAATGGAATATCACTCAGCCATGAAATCAACGTCATAAGGCTAGTAGCAGCATGATGAGTGGATTTGGGTACGACGATTCTAAGTGAAATAAGTCACACAGAAAAAGACACTTATCATAGATATCACTTATAGAGGGAATGTAAAAACCGCTACCCTTGAACTGAATTACATAACAGGTCAGAGTCACACGTTTAGAAAACACACTAGGGCTGCTTAACGGGAAAGGTGAGGTGGGGTGATGCATAAAACAAGGGTTTCAAATTAGCTCAGATAGCGTTCCATAAACCCAATATGTAATAGACAAGACCTACTCCTTCCTCAGTGAACTGGACTCAACACGCCCTATTCATCGCCCAAGAATATATCTGACTAGTAAGAATCTTAAAACCTATGTATTGATATCTCTCTGTAAGTGAGTGAAGTGGGTGAAAAGCGGCATAACCACAGCAGTGAAAAGCAGCTAAACCCCATTATACAAATCAATTACTTTTAAAAACCCGTGAAACAAAGACAGTGAAAGAGAGAGAAATTCTGACAAAATTCGTTCAGGGGCTGTGATGCAACCTGGATTGACCATATGTAGACCCACAGATGGATGAGACATAAGGGTGGACACTCTTGGGGCTGAGAGGTTTGGTGAGGTTGGGTGAGCAAACGCAGACCCTTTAAAGTCATACTGTGTGGTACCCATCCCATGGGTCCCAAATCTCCAGGTTCAAGGGCATCTTCCTACATCGAAAACATGCATGAGAAACCCAGAAGATGGTACACCGTGTGATCGGGAAAGGTTTCTAAAACGCACCTCATTTCTCATCTCCTTGTGCTCCGGTTCTCCATTCCAGCCGCTATACTAGCAATCTCCCTGCTTGGAGAATCAGCACCTTTAACCTCCTGTTCCGTACAGGTTGCAATTTGTCCTGAGGATGAACGGGAAGAGGGGGAACCAATGAGAGACTAGCTCTAGGTGTTGGGACAGGCACAGGTCACTCTATTTTCCCATCAGGAAGAAGAATTAACCTCAGGCTCAGCTTGCCGCCCGGAGCCAGAATAGGGCCTGAAGCAATCCTGCGCTTTTGCGGCCAGCTCCCAAGAAAGCGAGTTGAAAAATGGAGCTCAGGGGCACTGCAATTCACAAACCTGCAGAGTTAGAAATGGTAACTCTCGTCCACAAATATATTGAGGGAAGGCAACGAAGAGGATTTGAAAGCAAGGCAGAATTGCA
This sequence comes from Balaenoptera borealis, assembly GCF_965194805.1. Taxonomy (NCBI): domain Eukaryota; kingdom Metazoa; phylum Chordata; class Mammalia; order Artiodactyla; family Balaenopteridae; genus Balaenoptera; species Balaenoptera borealis. The sequence continues at coordinate 249,097 of NW_028123297.1, forward strand.
GGAATCATATTTCAGGAGGTAGATTCGAATCGCCTTTAAAGCACAGGAAAAGCGGCAAAACCTCGACAATGATGCCCTTGGCCAAAAAGGGCGTATGCGTTTTTTCCTGAATATATTCAGGAAAAAACGCATACGCCCTTTTTGGCCAACCAAGCAACCTGGAAAGGCAAATCAGCGCTACAAAGAAGTCTCGCTTCCCATCGGTCAAAAGGGCCAGGCTGAATAAAGTGTCAAAACCAGAAATGCAGGACAGGCCATGGAGAAATGGGAGCCTTGCTACGCTGATGGGCGGGATGTAAATTGCCAACAGCCACTCTGGAGAAGTGTACGGTGTGTCCTGAAACACCTAAAAAACTCAGCTTAGAGAGCATAGGGCACTTCCACTCATGGGCGTATAAATTGGGAAAACTAAAAATCAGCAAGACACAGGCACCCCAAAGTTTAGGGCTGCTCTGTTGACAAGAACCTCCACTTTGTTACACCTTAAATATCCCAGGAAAGACAAGAATGGATAAAGAAGTTGTGGTCCTTATGTACAATGGAATATCACTCAGCCATGAAATCAACGTCATAAGGCTAGTAGCAGCATGATGAGTGGATTTGGGTACGACGATTCTAAGTGAAATAAGTCACACAGAAAAAGACACTTATCATAGATATCACTTATAGAGGGAATGTAAAAACCGCTACCCTTGAACTGAATTACATAACAGGTCAGAGTCACACGTTTAGAAAACACACTAGGGCTGCCTAACGGGAAAGGTGAGGTGGGGTGATGCATAAAACAAGGGTTTCAAATTAGCTCAGATAGCGTTCCATAAACCCAATATGTAATAGACAAGACCTACTCCTTCCTCAGTGAACTGGACTCAACACGCCCTATTCATCGCCCAAGAATATATCTGACTAGTAAGAATCTTAAAACCTATGTATTGATATCTCTCTGTAAGTGAGTGAAGTGGGTGAAAAGCGGCATAACCACAGCAGTGAAAAGCAGCTAAACCCCATTATACAAATCAATTACTTTTAAAAACCCGTGAAACAAAGACAGTGAAAGAGAGAGAAATTCTGACAAAATTCGTTCAGGGGCTGTGATGCAACCTGGATTGACCATATGTAGACCCACAGATGGATGAGACATAAGGGTGGACACTCTTGGGGCTGAGAGGTTTGGTGAGGTTGGGTGAGCAAACACAGACCCTTTAAAGTAATACTGTGTGGTACCCATCCCATGGGTCCCAAATCTCTAGGTTCAAGGGCATCTTCCTACATCGAAAACATGCATGAGAAACCCAGAAGATAGTACACCGTGTGATCGGGAAAGGTTTCTAAAACGCACCTCATTTCTCATCTCCTTGTGCTCCGGTTCGCCATTCCAACCGCTATACTAGCAATCTCCCTGCTTGGAGAATCAGCACCTTTAACCTCCTGTTCCGTACAGGTTGCAATTTGTCCTGAGGATGAACGGGAAGAGGGGGAACCAATGAGAGACTAGCTCTAGGTGTTGGGACAGGCACAGGTCACTCTATTTTCCCATCAGGAAGAAGAATTAACCTCAGGCTCAGCTTGCCGCCCGGAGCCAGAATAGGCCCTGAAGCAATCCTGCGCTTTTGCGGCCAGCTCCCAAGAAAGCGAGTTGAAAAATGGAGCTCAGGGGCACTGCAATTCACAAACCTGCAGAGTTAGAAATGATAACTCTCGTCCACAAATATATTGAGGGAAGGCAACGAAGAGGATTTGAAAGCAAGGCAGAATTGCAGGAATCAGATTTCAGGAGGTAGATTCGAATCGCCTTTAAAGCACAGGAAAAGCGGCAAAACCTCGACAATGATGCCCTTGGCCAAAAAGGGCGTATGCGTTTTTTCCTGAATATATTCAGGAAAAAACGCATACGCCCTTTTTGGCCAACCAAGCAACCTGGAAAGGCAAATCAGCGCTACAAAGAAGTCTCGCTTCCCATCGGTCAAAAGGGCCAGGCTGAATAAAGTGTCAAAAACAGAAATGCAGGACAGGCCATGGAGAAATGGGAGCCTTGCTACGCTGATGGGCGGGATGTAAATTGCCAACAGCCACTCTGGAGAAGTGTACGGTGTGTCCTGAAACATCTAAAAAACTCAGCTTAGAGAGCATGGGGCACTTCCACTCACGGGCGTATAAATTGGGAAAACTAAAAATCAGCAAGACAGAGGCACCCCAAAGTTTAGGGCTGCTCTGTTGACAAGAACCTCCACTTTGTGACACCTTAAATATCCCAGGAAAGACAAGAATGGATAAAGAAGTTGTGGTCCTTATGTACAATGGAATATCACTCAGCCATGAAATCAACGTCATAAGGCTAGTAGCAGCATGATGAGTGGATTTGGGTACGACGATTCTAAGTGAAATAAGTCACACAGAAAAAGACACTTATCATAAGATATCACTTATAGAGGGAATGTAAAAACCGCTACCCTTGAACTGAATTACATAACAGGTCAGAGTCACACGTTTAGAAAACACACTAGGGCTGCTTAACGGGAAAGGTGAGGTGGGGTGATGCATAAAACAAGGGTTTCAAATTAGCTCAGATAGCGTTCCATAAACCCAATATGTAATAGAAAAGACCTACTCCTTCCTCAGTGAACTGGACTCAACACGCCCTATTCATCGCCCAAGAATATATCTGACTAGTAAGAATCTTAAAACCTATGTATTTATATCTCTCTGTAAGTGAGTGAAGTGGGTGAAAAGCGGCATAACCACAGCTGTGAAAAGCAGCTAAACCCCATTATACAAATCAATTACTTTTAAAAACCCGTGAAACAAAGACAGTGAAAGAGAGAGAAATTCTGACAAAATTCGTTCAGGGGCTGTGATGCAACCTGGATTGACCATATGTAGACCCACAGATGGATGAGACATAAGGGTGGACACTCTTGGGGCTGAGAGGTTTGGTGGGGTTGGGTGAGCAAACGCAGACCCTTGAAAGTAATACTGTGTGGTACCCATCCCATGGGTCCCAAATCTCCAGGTTCAAGGGCATCTTCCTACATCGAAAACATGCATGAGAAACCCAGAAGATGGTACACCGTGTGATCGGGAAAGGTTTCTAAAACGCACCTCATTTCTCATCTCCTTGTGCTCCGGTTCGCCATTCCAGCCGCTATACTAGCAATCTCCCTGCTTGGAGAATCAGCACCTTTAACCTCCTGTTCCGTACAGGTTGCAATTTGTCCTGAGGATGAACGGGAAGAGGGGGAACCAATGAGAGACTAGCTCTAGGTGTTGGGACAGGCACAGGTCACTCTATTTTCCCATCAGGAAGAAGAATTAACCTCAGGCTCAGCTTGCCGCCCGGAGCCAGAATAGGGCCTGAAGCAATCCTGCGCTTTTGCGGCCAGCTCCCAAGAAAGCGAGTTGAAAAATGGAGCTCAGGGGCACTGCAATTCACAAACCTGCAGAGTTAGAAATGATAACTCTCGTCCACAAATATATTGAGGGAAGGCAACGAAGAGGATTTGAAAGCAAGGCAGAATTGCAGGAATCAGATTTCAGGAGGTAGATTCGAATCGCCTTTAAAGCACAGGAAAAGCGGCAAAACCTCGACAATGATGCCCTTGGCCAAAAAGGGCGTATGCGTTTTTTCCTGAATATATTCAGGAAAAAACGCATACGCCCTTTTTGGCCAACCAAGCAACCTGGAAAGGCAAATCAGCGCTACAAAGAAGTCTCGCTTCCCATCGGTCAAAAGGGCCAGGCTGAATAAAGTGTCAAAACCAGAAATGCAGGACAGGCCATGGAGAAATGGGAGCCTTGCTACGCTGATGGGCGGGATGTAAATTGCCAACAGCCACTCTGGAGAAGTGTACGGTGTGTCCTGAAACATCTAAAAAACTCAGCTTAGAGAGCATAGGGCACTTCCACTCATGGGCGTATAAATTGGGAAAACTAAAAATCAGCAAGACACAGGCACCCCAAAGTTTAGGGCTGCTCTGTTGACAAGAACCTCCACTTTGTGACACCTTAAATATCCCAGGAAAGACAAGAATGGATAAAGAAGTTGTGGTCCTTATGTACAATGGAATATCACTCAGCCATGAAATCAACGTCATAAGGCTAGTAGCAGCATGATGAGTGGATTTGGGTACGACGATTCTAAGTGAAATAAGTCACACAGAAAAAGACACTTATCATAGATATCACTTATAGAGGGAATGTAAAAACCGCTACCCTTGAACTGAATTACATAACAGGTCAGAGTCACACGTTTAGAAAACACACTAGGGCTGCTTAACGGGAAAGGTGAGGTGGGGTGATGCATAAAACAAGGGTTTCAAATTAGCTCAGATAGCGTTCCATAAACCCAATATGTAATAGACAAGACCTACTCCTTCCTCAGTGAACTGGACTCAACACGCCCTATTCATCGCCCAAGAATATATCTGACTAGTAAGAATCTTAAAACCTATGTATTTATATCTCTCTGTAAGTGAGTGAAGTGGGTGAAAAGCGGCATAACCACAGCAGTGAAAAGCAGCTAAACCCCATTATACAAATCAATTACTTTTAAAAACCCGTGAAACAAAGACAGTGAAAGAGAGAGAAATTCTGACAAAATTCGTTCAGGGGCTGTGATGCAACCTGGATTGACCATATGTAGACCCACAGATGGATGAGACATAAGGGTGGACACTCTTGGGGCTGAGAGGTTTGGTGAGGTTGGGTGAGCAAACGCAGACCCTTTAAAGTAATACTGTGTGGTACCCATCCCATGGGTCCCAAATCTCTAGGTTCAAGGGCATCTTCCTACATCGAAAACATGCATGAGAAACCCAGAAGATGGTACACCGTGTGATCGGGAAAGGTTTCTAAAACGCACCTCATTTCTCATCTCCTTGTGCTCCGGTTCGCCATTCCAACCGCTATACTAGCAATCTCCCTGCTTGGAGAATCAGCACCTTTAACCTCCTGTTCCGTACAGGTTGCAATTTGTCCTGAGGATGAACGGGAAGAGGGGGAACCAATGAGAGACTAGCTCTAGGTGTTGGGACAGGCACAGGTCACTCTATTTTCCCATCAGGAAGAAGAATTAACCTCAGGCTCAGCTTGCCGCCCGGAGCCAGAATAGGGCCTGAAGCAATCCTGCGCTTTTGCGGCCAGCTCCCAAGAAAGCGAGTTGAAAAATGGAGCTCAGGGGCACTGCAATTCACAAACCTGCAGACTTAGAAATGATAACTCTCGTCCACAAATATATTGAGGGAAGGCAACGAAGAGGATTTGAAAGCAAGGCAGAATTGCAGGAATCAGATTTCAGGAGGTAGATTCGAATCGCCTTTAAAGCACAGGAAAAGCGGCAAAACCTCGACAATGATGCCCTTGGCCAAAAAGGGCGTATGCGTTTTTTCCTGAATATATTCAGGAAAAAACGCATACGCCCTTTTTGGCCAACCAAGCAACCTGGAAAGGCAAATCAGCGCTACAAAGAAGTCTCGCTTCCCATCGGTCAAAAGGGCCAGGCTGAATAAAGTGTCAAAACCAGAAATGCAGGACAGGCCATGGAGAAATGGGAGCCTTGCTACGCTGATGGGCGGGATGTAAATTGCCAACAGCCACTCTGGAGAAGTGTACGGTGTGTCCTGAAACATCTAAAAAACTCAGCTTAGAGAGCATGGGGCACTTCCACTCACGGGCGTATAAATTGGGAAAACTAAAAATCAGCAAGACACAGGCACCCCAAAGTTTAGGGCTGCTCTGTTGACAAGAACCTCCACTTTGTGACACCTTAAATATCCCAGGAAAGACAAGAATGGATAAAGAAGTTGTGGTCCTTATGTACAATGGAATATCACTCAGCCATGAAATCAACGTCATAAGGCTAGTAGCAGCATGATGAGTGGATTTGGGTACGACGATTCTAAGTGAAATAAGTCACACAGAAAAAGACACTTATCATAAGATATCACTTATAGAGGGAATGTAAAAACCGCTACCCTTGAACTGAATTACATAACAGGTCAGAGTCACACGTTTAGAAAACACACTAGGGCTGCTTAACGGGAAAGGTGAGGTGGGGTGATGCATAAAACAAGGGTTTCAAATTAGCTCAGATAGCGTTCCATAAACCCAATATGTAATAGAAAAGACCTACTCCTTCCTCAGTGAACTGGACTCAACACGCCCTATTCATCGCCCAAGAATATATCTGACTAGTAAGAATCTTAAAACCTATGTATTTATATCTCTCTGTAAGTGAGTGAAGTGGGTGAAAAGCGGCATAACCACAGCTGTGAAAAGCAGCTAAACCCCATTATACAAATCAATTACTTTTAAAAACCCGTGAAAGAAAGACAGTGAAAGAGAGAGAAATTCTGACAAAATTCGTTCAGGGGCTGTGATGCAACCTGGATTGACCATATGTAGACCCACAGATGGATGAGACATAAGGGTGGACACTCTTGGGGCTGAGAGGTTTGGTGGGGTTGGGTGAGCAAACGCAGACCCTTGAAAGTAATACTGTGTGGTACCCATCCCATGGGTCCCAAATCTCCAGGTTCAAGGGCATCTTCCTACATCGAAAACATGCATGAGAAACCCAGAAGATGGTACACCGTGTGATCGGGAAAGGTTTCTAAAACGCACCTCATTTCTCATCTCCTTGTGCTCCGCTTCGCCATTCCAGCCGCTATACTAGCAATCTCCCTGCTTGGAGAATCAGCACCTTTAACCTCCTGTTCCGTACAGGTTGCAATTTGTCCTGAGGATGAACGGGAAGAGGGGGAACCAATGAGAGACTAGCTCTAGGTGTTGGGACAGGCACAGGTCACTCTATTTTCCCATCAGGAAGAAGAATTAACCTCAGGCTCAGCTTGCCGCCCGGAGCCAGAATAGGGCCTGAAGCAATCCTGCGCTTTTGCGGCCAGCTCCCAAGAAAGCGAGTTGAAAAATGGAGCTCAGGGGCACTGCAATTCACAAACCTGCAGAGTTAGAAATGATAACTCTCGTCCACAAATATATTGAGGGAAGGCAACGAAGAGGATTTGAAAGCAAGGCAGAATTGCAGGAATCAGATTTCAGGAGGTAGATTCGAATCGCCTTTAAAGCACAGGAAAAGCGGCAAAACCTCGACAATGATGCCCTTGGCCAAAAAGGGCGTATGCGTTTTTTCCTGAATATATTCAGGAAAAAACGCATACGCCCTTTTTGGCCAACCAAGCAACCTGGAAAGGCAAATCAGCGCTACAAAGAAGTCTCGCTTCCCATCGGTCAAAAGGGCCAGGCTGAATAAAGTGTCAAAACCAGAAATGCAGGACAGGCCATGGAGAAATGGGAGCCTTGCTACGCTGATGGGCGGGATGTAAATTGCCAACAGCCACTCTGGAGAAGTGTACGGTGTGTCCTGAAACATCTAAAAAACTCAGCTTAGAGAGCATAGGGCACTTCCACTCATGGGCGTATAAATTGGGAAAACTAAAAATCAGCAAGACACAGGCACCCCAAAGTTTAGGGCTGCTCTGTTGACAAGAACCTCCACTTTGTTACACCTTAAATATCCCAGGAAAGACAAGAATGGATAAAGAAGTTGTGCTCCTTATGTACAATGGAATATCACTCAGCCATGAAATCAACGTCATAAGGCTAGTAGCAGCATGATGAGTGGATTTGGGTACGACGATTCTAAGTGAAATAAGTCACACAGAAAAAGACACTTATCATAGATATCACTTATAGAGGGAATGTAAAAACCGCTACCCTTGAACTGAATTACATAACAGGTCAGAGTCACACGTTTAGAAAACACACTAGGGCTGCTTAACGGGAAAGGTGAGGTGGGGTGATGCATAAAACAAGGGTTTCAAATTAGCTCAGATAGCGTTCCATAAACCCAATATGTAATAGACAAGACCTACTCCTTCCTCAGTGAACTGGACTCAACACGCCCTATTCATCGCCCAAGAATATATCTGACTAGTAAGAATCTTAAAACCTATGTATTGATATCTCTCTGTAAGTGAGTGAAGTGGGTGAAAAGCGGCATAACCACAGCAGTGAAAAGCAGCTAAACCCCATTATACAAATCAATTACTTTTAAAAACCCGTGAAACAAAGACAGTGAAAGAGAGAGAAATTCTGACAAAATTCGTTCAGGGGCTGTGATGCAACCTGGATTGACCATATGTAGACCCACAGATGGATGAGACATAAGGGTGGACACTCTTGGGGCTGAGAGGTTTGGTGAGGTTGGGTGAGCAAACGCAGACCCTTTAAAGTAATACTGTGTGGTACCCATCCCATGGGTCCCAAATCTCCAGGTTCAAGGGCATCTTCCTACATCGAAAACATGCATGAGAAACCCAGAAGATGGTACACCGTGTGATCGGGAAAGGTTTCTAAAACGCACCTCATTTCTCATCTCCTTGTGCTCCGCTTCGCCATTCCAGCCGCTATACTAGCAATCTCCCTGCTTGGAGAATCAGCACCTTTAACCTCCTGTTCCGTACAGGTTGCAATTTGTCCTGAGGATGAACGGGAAGAGGGGGAACCAATGAGAGACTAGCTCTAGGTGTTGGGACAGGCACAGGTCACTCTATTTTCCCATCAGGAAGAAGAATTGACCTCAGGCTCAGCTTGCCGCCCGGAGCCAGAAAAGGGCCTGAAGCAATCCTGCGCTTTTGCGGCCAGCTCCCAAGAAAGCGAGTTGAAAAATGGAGCTCAGGGGCACTGCAATTCACAAACCTGCAGAGTTAGAAATGATAACTCTCGTCCACAAATATATTGAGGGAAGGCAACGAAGAGGATTTGAAAGCAAGGCAGAATTGCAGGAATCAGATTTCAGGAGGTAGATTCGAATCGCCTTTAAAGCACAGGAAAAGCGGCAAAACCTCGACAATGATGCCCTTGGCCAAAAAGGGCGTATGCGTTTTTTCCTGAATATATTCAGGAAAAAACGCATACGCCCTTTTTGGCCAACCAAGCAACCTGGAAAGGCAAATCAGCGCTACAAAGAAGTCTCGCTTCCCATCGGTCAAAAGGGCCAGGCTAAATAAAGTGTCAAAAACAGAAATGCAGGACAGGCCATGGAGAAATGGGAGCCTTGCTACGCTGATGGGCGGGATGTAAATTGCCAACAGCCACTCTGGAGAAGTGTACGGTGTGTCCTGAAACATCTAAAAAACTCAGCTTAGAGAGCATAGGGCACTTCCACTCATGGGTGTATAAATTGGGAAAACTAAAAATCAGCAAGACAAAGGCACCCCAAAGTTTAGGGCTGCTCTGTTGACAAGAACCTCCACTTTGTGACACCTTAAATATCCCAGGAAAGAAAAGAATGGATAAAGAAGTTGTGGTCCTTATGTACAATGGAATATCACTCAGCCATGAAATCAACGTCATAAGGCTAGTAGCAGCATGATGAGTGGATTTGGGTACGACGATTCTAAGTGAAATAAGTCACACAGAAAAAGACACTTATCATAGATATCACTTATAGAGGGAATGTAAAAACCGCTACCCTTGAACTGAATTACATAACAGGTCAGAGTCACACGTTTAGAAAACACACTAGGGCTGCTTAACGGGAAAGGTGAGGTGGGGTGATGCATAAAACAAGGGTTTCAAATTAGCTCAGATAGCGTTCCATAAACCCAATATGTAATAGACAAGACCTACTCCTTCCTCAGTGAACTGGACTCAACACGCCCTATTCATCGCCCAAGAATATATCTGACTAGTAAGAATCTTAAAACCTATGTATTGATATCTCTCTGTAAGTGAGTGAAGTGGGTGAAAAGCGGCATAACCACAGCAGTGAAAAGCAGCTAAACCCCATTATACAAATCAATTACTTTTAAAAACCCGTGAAACAAAGACAGTGAAAGAGAGAGAAATTCTGACAAAATTCGTTCAGGGGCTGTGATGCAACCTGGATTGACCATATGTAGACCCACAGATGGATGAGACATAAGGGTGGACACTCTTGGGGCTGAGAGGTTTGGTGAGGTTGGGTGAGCAAACGCAGACCCTTTAAAGTAATACTGTGTGGTACCCATCCCATGGGTCCCAAATCTCCAGGTTCAAGGGCATCTTCCTACATCGAAAACATGCATGAGAAACCCAGAAGATGGTACACCGTGTGATCGGGAAAGATTTCTAAAACGCACCTCATTTCTCATCTCCTTGTGCTCCGGTTCTCCATTCCAGCCGCTATACTAGCAATCTCCCTGCTTGGAGAATCAGCACCTTTAACCTCCTGTTCCGTACAGGTTGCAATTTGTCCTGAGGATGAACGGGAAGAGGGGGAACCAATGAGAGACTAGCTCTAGGTTTTGGGACAGGCACAGGTCACTCTATTTTCCCATCAGGAAGAAGAATTAACCACAGGCTCAGCCTGCCGCCCGGAGCCAGAAAAGGGCTTGAAGCAATCCTGCGCTTTTGCGGCCAGCTCCCAAGAAAGCGAGTTGAAAAATGGAGCTCAGCGGCACTGCAATTCACAAATCTGCAGACTTAGAAATTATAACTCTCGTCCACAAATATATTGAGGGAAGGCAACGAAGAGGATTTGAAAGCAAGGCAGAATTGCAGGAATCAGATTTCAGGAGGTAGATTCGAATCGCCTTTAAAGCACAGGAAAAGCGGCAAAACCTCGACAATGATGCCCTTGGCCAAAAAGGGCGTATGCGTTTTTTCCTGAATATATTCAGGAAAAAACGCATACGCCCTTTTTGGCCAACCAAGCAACCTGGAAAGGCAAATCAGCGCTACAAAGAAGTCTCGCTTCCCATCGGTCAAAAGGGCCAGGCTGAATAAAGTGTCAAAACCAGAAATGCAGGACAGGCCATGGAGAAATGGGAGCCTTGCTACGCTGATGGGCGGGATGTAAATTGCCAACAGCCACTCTGGAGAAGTGTACGGTGTGTCCTGAAACATCTAAAAAACTCAGCTTAGAGAGCATAGGGCACTTCCACTCACGGGCGTATGAATTGGGAAAACTAAAAATCAGCAAGACACAGGCACCCCAAAGTTTAGGGCTGCTCTGTTGACAAGAACCTCCACTTTGTGACACCTTAAATATCCCAGGAAAGACAAGAATGGATAAAGAAGTTGTGGTCCTTATGTACAATGGAATATCACTCAGCCATGAAATCAACGTCATAAGGCTAGTAGCAGCATGATGAGTGGATTTGGGTACGACGATTCTAAGTGAAATAAGTCACACAGAAAAAGACACTTATCATAAGATATCACTTATAGAGGGAATGTAAAAACCGCTACCCTTGAACTGAATTACATAACAGGTCAGAGTCACACGTTTAGAAAACACACTAGGGCTGCTTAACGGGAAAGGTGAGGTGGGGTGATGCATAAAACAAGGGTTTCAAATTAGCTCAGATAGCGTTCCATAAACCCAATATGTAATAGACAAGACCTACTCCTTCCTCAGTGAACTGGACTCAACACGCCCTATTCATCGCCCAAGAATATATCTGACTAGTAAGAATCTTAAAACCTATGTATTGATATCTCTCTGTAAGTGAGTCAAGTGGGTGAAAAGCGGCATAAACACAGCAGTGAAAAGCAGCTAAACCCCATTATACAAATCAATTACTTTTAAAAACCCGTGAAACAAAGACAGTGAAAGAGAGAGAAATTCTGACAAAATTCGTTCAGGGGCTGTGATGCAACCTGGATTGACCATATGTAGACCCACAGATGGATGAGACATAAGGGTGGACACTCTTGGGGCTGAGAGGTTTGGTGAGGTTGGGTGAGCAAACGCAGACCCTTTAAAGTAATACTGTGTGGTACCCATCCCATGGGTCCCAAATCTCCAGGTTCAAGGGCATCTTCCTACATCGAAAACATGCATGAGAAACCCAGAAGATGGTACACCGTGTGATCGGGAAAGGTTTCTAAAACGCACCTCATTTCTCATCAATTTGTGCTCCGGTTCGCCATTCCAGCCGCTATACTAGCAATCTCCCTGCTTGGAGAATCAGCACCTTTAACCTCCTGTTCCGAACAGGTTGCAATTTGTCCTGAGGATGAACGGGAAGAGGGGGAACCAATGAGAGACTAGCTCTAGGTTTTGGGACAGGCACAGGTCACTCTATTTTCCCATCAGGAAGAAGAATTAACCACAGGCTCAGCCTGCCGCCCGGAGCCAGAAAAGGGCTTGAAGCAATCCTGCGCTTTTGCGGCCAGCTCCCAAGAAAGCGAGTTGGAAAATGGAGCTCAGGGGCACTGCAATTCACAAATCTGCAGACTTAGAAATGATAACTCTCGTCCACAAATATATTGAGGGATGGCAACGAAGAGGATTTGAAAGCAAGGCAGAATTGCATGAAACAGATTTCAGGAGGTAGATTCGAATCGCCTTTAAAGCACAGGAAAAGCGGCAAAATCTCGACAATGATGCCCTTGGCCAAAAAGGGCGTATGCGTTTTTTCCTGAATATATTCAGGAAAAAACGCATACGCCCTTTTTGGCCAACCAAGCAACCTGGAAAGGCAAATCAGCGCTACAAAGAAGTCTCGCTTCCCATCGGTCAAAAGGGCCAGGCTGAATAAAGTGTCAAAACCAGAAATGCAGGACAGGCCATGGAGAAATGGGAGCCTTGCTACGCTGATGGGCGGGATGTAAATTGCCAACAGCCACTCTGGAGAAGTGTACGGTGTGTCCTGAAACATCTAAAAAACTCAGCTTAGAGAGCATAGGGTACTTCCACTCATGGGCGTGTAAATTGGGAAAACTAAAAATCAGCAAGACACAGGCACCCCAAAGTTTAGGGCTGCTCTGTTGACAAGAACCTCCACTTTGTGACACCTTAAATATCCCAGGAAAGACAAGAATGGATAAAGAAGTTGTGGTCCTTATGTACAATGGAATATCACTCAGCCATGAAATCAACGTCATAAGGCTAGTAGCAGCATGATGAGTGGATTTGGGTACGACGATTCTAAGTGAAATAAGTCACACAGAAAAAGACACTTATCATAGATATCACTTATAGAGGGAATGTAAAAACCGCTACCCTTGAACTGAATTACATAACAGGTCAGAGTCACACGTTTAGAAAACACACTAGGGCTGCTTAACGGGAAAGGTGAGGTGGGGTGATGCATAAAACAAGGGTTTCAAATTAGCTCAGATAGCGTTCCATAAACCCAATATGTAATAGACAAGACCTACTCCTTCCTCAGTGAACTGGACTCAACACGCCCTATTCATCGCCCAAGAATATATCTGACTAGTAAGAATCTTAAAACCTATGTATTGATATCTCTCTGTAAGTGAGTGAAGTGGGTGAAAAGCGGCATAACCACAGCAGTGAAAAGCAGCTAAACCCCATTATACAAATCAATTACTTTTAAAAACCCGTGAAACAAAGACAGTGAAAGAGAGAGAAATTCTGACAAAATTCGTTCAGGGGCTGTGATGCAACCTGGATTGACCATATGTAGACCCACAGATGGATGAGACATAAGGGTGGACACTCTTGGGGCTGAGAGGTTTGGTGAGGTTGGGTGAGCAAACGCAGACCCTTTAAAGTAATACTGTGTGGTACCCATCCCATGGGTCCCAAATCTCTAGGTTCAAGGGCATCTTCCTACATCGAAAACATGCATGAGAAACCCAGAAGATGGTACACCGTGTGATCGGGAAAGGTTTCTAAAACGCACCTCATTTCTCATCTCCTTGTGCTCCGGTTCGCCATTCCAACCGCTATACTAGCAATCTCCCTGCTTGGAGAATCAGCACCTTTAACCTCCTGTTCCGAACAGGTTGCAATTTGTCCTGAGGATGAACGGGAAGAGGGGGAACCAATGAGAGACTAGCTCTAGGTGTTGGGACAGGCACAGGTCACTCTATTTTCCCATCAGGAAGAAGAATTAACCTCAGGCTCAGCTTGCCGCCCGGAGCCAGAATAGGGCCTGAAGCAATCCTGCGCTTTTGCGGCCAGCTCCCAAGAAAGCGAGTTGAAAAATGGAGCTCAGGGGCACTGCAATTCACAAACCTGCAGAGTTAGAAATGATAACTCTCGTCCACAAATATATTGAGGGAAGGCAACGAAGAGGATTTGAAAGCAAGGCAGAATTGCAGGAATCAGATTTCAGGAGGTAGATTCGAATCGCCTTTAAAGCACAGGAAAAGCGGCAAAACCTCGACAATGATGCCCTTGGCCAAAAAGGGCGTATGCGTTTTTTCCTGAATATATTCAGGAAAAAACGCATACGCCCTTTTTGGCCAACCAAGCAACCTGGAAAGGCAAATCAGCGCTACAAAGAAGTCTCGCTTCCCATCGGTCAAAAGGGCCAGGCTGAATAAAGTGTCAAAACCAGAAATGCAGGACAGGCCATGGAGAAATGGGAGCCTTGCTACGCTGATGGGCGGGATGTAAATTGCCAACAGCCACTCTGGAGAAGTGTACGGTGTGTCCTGAAACATCTAAAAAACTCAGCTTAGAGAGCATGGGGCACTTCCACTCACGGGCGTATAAATTGGGAAAACTAAAAATCAGCAAGACACAGGCACCCCAAAGTTTAGGGCTGCTCTGTTGACAAGAACCTCCACTTTGTGACACCTTAAATATCCCAGGAAAGACAAGAATGGATAAAGAAGTTGTGGTCCTTATGTACAATGGAATATCACTCAGCCATGAAATCAACGTCATAAGGCTAGTAGCAGCATGATGAGTGGATTTGGGTACGACGATTCTAAGTGAAATAAGTCACACAGAAAAAGACACTTATCATAAGATATCACTTATAGAGGGAATGTAAAAACCGCTACCCTTGAACTGAATTACATAACAGGTCAGAGTCACACGTTTAGAAAACACACTAGGGCTGCTTAACGGGAAAGGTGAGGTGGGGTGATGCATAAAACAAGGGTTTCAAATTAGCTCAGATAGCGTTCCATAAACCCAATATGTAATAGAAAAGACCTACTCCTTCCTCAGTGAACTGGACTCAACACGCCCTATTCATCGCCCAAGAATATATCTGACTAGTAAGAATCTTAAAACCTATGTATTTATATCTCTCTGTAAGTGAGTGAAGTGGGTGAAAAGCGGCATAACCACAGCTGTGAAAAGCAGCTAAACCCCATTATACAAATCAATTACTTTTAAAAACCCGTGAAACAAAGACAGTGAAAGAGAGAGAAATTCTGACAAAATTCGTTCAGGGGCTGTGATGCAACCTGGATTGACCATATGTAGACCCACAGATGGATGAGACATAAGGGTGGACACTCTTGGGGCTGAGAGGTTTGGTGGGGTTGGGTGAGCAAACGCAGACCCTTGAAAGTAATACTGTGTGGTACCCATCCCATGGGTCCCAAATCTCCAGGTTCAAGGGCATCTTCCTACATCGAAAACATGCATGAGAAACCCAGAAGATGGTACACCGTGTGATCGGGAAAGGTTTCTAAAACGCACCTCATTTCTCATCTCCTTGTGCTCTGGTTCGCCATTCCAGCCGCTATACTAGCAATCTCCCTGCTTGGAGAATCAGCACCTTTAACCTCCTGTTCCGTACAGGTTGCAATTTGTCCTGAGGATGAACGGGAAGAGGGGGAACCAATGAGAGACTAGCTCTAGGTGTTGGGACAGGCACAGGTCACTCTATTTTCCCATCAGGAAGAAGAATTAACCTCAGGCTCAGCTTGCCGCCCGGAGCCAGAATAGGGCCTGAAGCAATCCTGCGCTTTTGCGGCCAGCTCCCAAGAAAGCGAGTTGAAAAATGGAGCTCAGGGGCACTGCAATTCACAAACCTGCAGAGTTAGAAATGATAACTCTCGTCCACAAATATATTGAGGGAAGGCAAGGAAGAGGATTTGAAAGCAAGGCAGAATTGCAGGAATCAGATTTCAGGAGGTAGATTCGAATCGCCTTTAAAGCACAGGAAAAGCGGCAAAACCTCGACAATGATGCCCTTGGCCAAAAAGGGCGTATGCGTTTTTTCCTGAATATATTCAGGAAAAAACGCATACGCCCTTTTTGGCCAACCAAGCAACCTGGAAAGGCAAATCAGCGCTACAAAGAAGTCTCGCTTCCCATCGGTCAAAAGGGCCAGGCTGAATAAAGTGTCAAAACCAGAAATGCAGGACAGGCCATGGAGAAATGGGAGCCTTGCTACGCTGATGGGCGGGATGTAAATTGCCAACAGCCACTCTGGAGAAGTGTACGGTGTGTCCTGAAACATCTAAAAAACTCAGCTTAGAGAGCATAGGGCACTTCCACTCATGGGCGTATAAATTGGGAAAACTAAAAATCAGCAAGACACAGGCACCCCAAAGTTTAGGGCTGCTCTGTTGACAAGAACCTCCACTTTGTTACACCTTAAATATCCCAGGAAAGACAAGAATGGATAAAGAAGTTGTGGTCCTTATGTACAATGGAATATCACTCAGCCATGAAATCAACGTCATAAGGCTAGTAGCAGCATGATGAGTGGATTTGGGTACGACGATTCTAAGTGAAATAAGTCACACAGAAAAAGACACTTATCATAGATATCACTTATAGAGGGAATGTAAAAACCGCTACCCTTGAACTGAATTACATAACAGGTCAGAGTCACACGTTTAGAAAACACACTAGGGCTGCTTAACGGGAAAGGTGAGGTGGGGTGATGCATAAAACAAGGGTTTCAAATTAGCTCAGATAGCGTTCCATAAACCCAATATGTAATAGACAAGACCTACTCCTTCCTCAGTGAACTGGACTCAACACGCCCTATTCATCGCCCAAGAATATATCTGACTAGTAAGAATCTTAAAACCTATGTATTGATATCTCTCTGTAAGTGAGTCAAGTGGGTGAAAAGCGGCATAAACACAGCAGTGAAAAGCAGCTAAACCCCATTATACAAATCAATTACTTTTAAAAACCCGTGAAACAAAGACAGTGAAAGAGAGAGAAATTCTGACAAAATTCGTTCAGGGGCTGTGATGCAACCTGGATTGACCATATGTAGACCCACAGATGGATGAGACATAAGGGTGGACACTCTTGGGGCTGAGAGTTTTGGTGAGGTTGGGTGAGCAAACGCAGACCCTTTAAAGTCATACTGTGTGGTACCCATCCCATGGGTCCCAAATCTCCAGGTTCAAGGGCATCTTCCTACATCGAAAACATGCATGAGAAACCCAGAAGATGGTACACCGTGTGATCGGGAAAGGTTTCTAAAACGCACCTCATTTCTCATCTCCTTGTGCTCCGGTTCGCCATTCCAGCTGCTATACTAGCAATCTCCCTGCTTGGAGAATCAGCACCTTTAACCTCCTGTTCCGTACAGGTTGCAATTTGTCCTGAGGATGAACGGGAAGAGGGGGAACCAATGAGAGACTAGCTCTAGGTGTTGGGACAGGCACAGGTTACTCTATTTTCCCATCAGGAAGAAGAATTAACCTCAGGCTCAGCTTGCCGCCCGGAGCCAGAATAGGGCCTGAAGCAATCCTGCGCTTTTGCGGCCAGCTCCCAAGAAAGCGAGTTGAAAAATGGAGCTCAGGGGCACTGCAATTCACAAACCTGCAGACTTAGAAATGATAACTCTCGTCCACAAATATATTGAGGGAAGGCAACGAAGAGGATTTGAAAGCAAGGCAGAATTGCAGGAATCAGATTTCAGGAGGTAGATTCGAATCGCCTTTAAAGCACAGGAAAAGCGGCAAAACCTCGACAATGATGCCCTTGGCCAAAAAGGGCGTATGCGTTTTTTCCTGAATATATTCAGGAAAAAACGCATACGCCCTTTTTGGCCAACCAAGCAACCTGGAAAGGCAAATCAGCGCTACAAAGAAGTCTCGCTTCCCATCGGTCAAAAGGGCCAGGCTGAATAAAGTGTCAAAACCAGAAATGCAGGACAGGCCATGGAGAAATGGGAGCCTTGCTACGCTGATGGGCGGGATGGAAATTGCCAACAGCCACTCTGGAGAAGTGTACGGTGTGTCCTGAAACATCTAAAAAACTCAGCTTAGAGAGCATAGGGCACTTCCACTCACGGGCGTATGAATTGGGAAAACTAAAAATCAGCAAGACACAGGCACCCCAAAGTTTAGGGCTGCTCTGATGACAAGAACCTCCACTTTGTTACACCTTAAATATCCCAGGAAAGACAAGAATGGATAAAGAAGTTGTGGTCCTTATGTACAATGGAATATCACTCAGCCATGAAATCAACGTCATAAGGCTAGTAGCAACATGATGAGTGGATTTGGGTACGACGATTCTAAGTGAAATAAGTCACACAGAAAAAGACACTTATCATAAGATATCACTTATAGAGGGAATGTAAAAACCGCTACCCTTGAACTGAATTACATAACAGGTCAGAGTCACACGTTTAGAAAACACACTAGGGCTGCTTAACGGGAAAGGTGAGGTGGGGTGATGCATAAAACAAGGGTTTCAAATTAGCTCAGATAGCGTTCCATAAACCCAATATGTAATAGACAAGACCTACTCCTTCCTCAGTGAACTGGACTCAACACGCCCTATTCATCGCCCAAGAATATATCTGACTAGTAAGAATCTTAAAACCTATGTATTTATATCTCTCTGTAAGTGAGTGAAGTGGGTGAAAAGCGGCATAACCACAGCTGTGAAAAGCAGCTAAACCCCATTATACAAATCAATTACTTTTAAAAACCCGTGAAACAAAGACAGTGAAAGAGAGAGAAATTCTGACAAAATTCGTTCAGGGGCTGTGATGCAACCTGGATTGACCATATGTAGACCCACAGATGGATGAGACATAAGGGTGGACACTCTTGGGGCTGAGAGGTTTGGTGGGGTTGGGTGAGCAAACGCAGACCCTTGAAAGTAATACTGTGTGGTACCCATCCCATGGGTCCCAAATCTCCAGGTTCAAGGGCATCTTCCTACATCGAAAACATGCATGAGAAACCCAGAAGATGGTACACCGTGTGATCGGGAAAGGTTTCTAAAACGCACCTCATTTCTCATCTCCTTGTGCTCCGGTTCGCCATTCCAGCTGCTATACTAGCAATCTCCCTGCTTGGAGAATCAGCACCTTTAACCTCCTGTTCCGTACAGGTTGCAATTTGTCCTGAGGATGAACGGGAAGAGGGGGAACCAATGAGAGACTAGCTCTAGGTGTTGGGACAGGCACAGGTCACTCTATTTTCCCATCAGGAAGAAGAATTAACCTCAGGCTCAGCTTGCCGCCCGGAGCCAGAATAGGGCCTGAAGCAATCCTGCGCTTTTGCGGCCAGCTCCCAAGAAAGCGAGTTGAAAAATGGAGCTCAGGGGCACTGCAATTCACAAACCTGCAGACTTAGAAATGATAACTCTCGTCCACAAATATATTGAGGGAAGGCAACGAAGAGGATTTGAAAGCAAGGCAGAATTGCAGGAATCAGATTTCAGGAGGTAGATTCGAATCGCCTTTAAAGCACAGGAAAAGCGGCAAAACCTCGACAATGATGCCCTTGGCCAAAAAGGGCGTATGCGTTTTTTCCTGAATATATTCAGGAAAAAACGCATACGCCCTTTTTGGCCAACCAAGCAACCTGGAAAGGCAAATCAGCGCTACAAAGAAGTCTCGCTTCCCATCGGTCAAAAGGGCCAGGCTGAATAAAGTGTCAAAACCAGAAATGCAGGACAGGCCATGGAGAAATGGGAGCCTTGCTACGCTGATGGGCGGGATGGAAATTGCCAACAGCCACTCTGGAGAAGTGTACGGTGTGTCCTGAAACATCTAAAAAACTCAGCTTAGAGAGCATAGGGCACTTCCACTCACGGGCGTATGAATTGGGAAAACTAAAAATCAGCAAGACACAGGCACCCCAAAGTTTAGGGCTGCTCTGATGACAAGAACCTCCACTTTGTTACACCTTAAATATCCCAGGAAAGACAAGAATGGATAAAGAAGTTGTGGTCCTTATGTACAATGGAATATCACTCAGCCATGAAATCAACGTCATAAGGCTAGTAGCAACATGATGAGTGGATTTGGGTACGACGATTCTAAGTGAAATAAGTCACACAGAAAAAGACACTTATCATAAGATATCACTTATAGAGGGAATGTAAAAACCGCTACCCTTGAACTGAATTACATAACAGGTCAGAGTCACACGTTTAGAAAACACACTAGGGCTGCTTAACGGGAAAGGTGAGGTGGGGTGATGCATAAAACAAGGGTTTCAAATTAGCTCAGATAGCGTTCCATAAACCCAATATGTAATAGACAAGACCTACTCCTTCCTCAGTGAACTGGACTCAACACGCCCTATTCATCGCCCAAGAATATATCTGACTAGTAAGAATCTTAAAACCTATGTATTGATATCTCTCTGTAAGTGAGTGAAGTGGGTGAAAAGCGGCATAACCACAGCTGTGAAAAGCAGCTAAACCCCATTATACAAATCAATTACTTTTAAAAACCCGTGAAACAAAGACAGTGAAAGAGAGAGAAATTCTGACAAAATTCGTTCAGGGGCTGTGATGCAACCTGGATTGACCATATGTAGACCCACAGATGGATGAGACATAAGGGTGGACACTCTTGGGGCTGAGAGGTTTGGTGGGGTTGGGTGAGCAAACGCAGACCCTTGAAAGTAATACTGTGTGGTACCCATCCCATGGGTCCCAAATCTCCAGGTTCAAGGGCATCTTCCTACATCGAAAACATGCATGAGAAACCCAGAAGATGGTACACCGTGTGATCGGGAAAGGTTTCTAAAACGCACCTCATTTCTCATCTCCTTGTGCTCCGGTTCGCCATTCCAGCTGCTATACTAGCAATCTCCCTGCTTGGAGAATCAGCACCTTTAACCTCCTGTTCCGTACAGGTTGCAATTTGTCCTGAGGATGAACGGGAAGAGGGGGAACCAATGAGAGACTAGCTCTAGGTGTTGGGACAGGCACAGGTCATTCTATTTTCCCATCAGGAAGAAGAATTAACCTCAGGCTCAGCTTGCCGCCCGGAGCCAGAATAGGGCCTGAAGCAATCCTGCGCTTTTGCGGCCAGCTCCCAAGAAAGCGAGTTGAAAAATGGAGCTCAGGGGCACTGCAATTCACAAACCTGCAGAGTTAGAAATGATAACTCTCGTCCACAAATACATTGAGGGAAGGCAACGAAGAGGATTTGAAAGCAAGGCAGAATTGCAGGAAACAGATTTCAGGAGGTAGATTCGAATCGCCTTTAAAGCACAGGAAAAGCGGCAAAACCTCGACAATGATGCCCTTGGCCAAAAAGGGCGTATGCGTTTTTTCCTGAATATATTCAGGAAAAAACGCATACGCCCTTTTTGGCCAACCAAGCAACCTGGAAAGGCAAATCAGCGCTACAAAGAAGTCTCGCTTCCCATCGGTCAAAAGGGCCAGGCTGAATAAAGTGTCAAAACCAGAAATGCAGGACAGGCCATGGAGAAATGGCAGCCTTGCTACGCTGATGGGCGGGATGTAAATTGCCAACAGCCACTCTGGAGAAGTGTACGGTGTGTCCTGAAACATCTAAAAAACTCAGCTTAGAGAGCATAGGGCACTTCCACTCATGGGCGTATAAATTGGGACAACTAAAAATCAGCAAGACACAGGCACCCCAAAGTTTAGGGCTGCTCTGTTGACAAGAACCTCCACTTTGTTACACCTTAAATATCCCAGGAAAGACAAGAATGGATAAAGAAGTTGTGGTCCTTATGTACAATGGAATATCACTCAGCCATGAAATCAACGTCATAAGGCTAGTAGCAGCATGATGAGTGGATTTGGGTACGACGATTCTAAGTGAAATAAGTCACACAGAAAAAGACACTTATCATAAGATATCACTTATAGAGGGAATGTAAAAACCGCTACCCTTGAACTGAATTACATAACAGGTCAGAGTCACACGTTTAGAAAACACACTAGGGCTGCTTAACGGGAAAGGTGAGGTGGGGTGATGCATAAAACAAGGGTTTCAAATTAGCTCAGATAGCGTTCCATAAACCCAATATGTAATAGACAAGACCTACTCCTTCCTCAGTGAACTGGACTCAACACGCCCTATTCATCGCCCAAGAATATATCTGACTAGTAAGAATCTTAAAACCTATGTATTTATATCTCTCTGTAAGTGAGTGAAGTGGGTGAAAAGCGGCATAACCACAGCTGTGAAAAGCAGCTAAACCCCATTATACAAATCAATTACTTTTAAAAACCCGTGAAACAAAGACAGTGAAAGAGAGAGAAATTCTGACAAAATTCGTTCAGGGGCTGTGATGCAACCTGGATTGACCATATGTAGACCCACAGATGGATGAGACATAAGGGTGGACACTCTTGGGGCTGAGAGGTTTGGTGGGGTTGGGTGAGCAAACGCAGACCCTTGAAAGTAATACTGTGTGGTACCCATCCCATGGGTCCCAAATCTCCAGGTTCAAGGGCATCTTCCTACATCGAAAACATGCATGAGAAACCCAGAAGATGGTACACCGTGTGATCGGGAAAGGTTTCTAAAACGCACCTCATTTCTCATCTCCTTGTGCTCCGGTTCGCCATTCCAGCTGCTATACTAGCAATCTCCCTGCTTGGAGAATCAGCACCTTTAACCTCCTGTTCCGTACAGGTTGCAATTTGTCCTGAGGATGAACGGGAAGAGGGGGAACCAATGAGAGACTAGCTCTAGGTGTTGGGACAGGCACAGGTCATTCTATTTTCCCATCAGGAAGAAGAATTAACCTCAGGCTCAGCTTGCCGCCCGGAGCCAGAATAGGGCCTGAAGCAATCCTGCGCTTTTGCGGCCAGCTCCCAAGAAAGCGAGTTGAAAAATGGAGCTCAGGGGCACTGCAATTCACAAACCTGCAGAGTTAGAAATGATAACTCTCGTCCACAAATACATTGAGGGAAGGCAACGAAGAGGATTTGAAAGCAAGGCAGAATTGCAGGAAACAGATTTCAGGAGGTAGATTCGAATCGCCTTTAAAGCACAGGAAAAGCGGCAAAACCTCGACAATGATGCCCTTGGCCAAAAAGGGCGTATGCGTTTTTTCCTGAATATATTCAGGAAAAAACGCATACGCCCTTTTTGGCCAACCAAGCAACCTGGAAAGGCAAATCAGCGCTACAAAGAAGTCTCGCTTCCCATCGGTCAAAAGGGCCAGGCTGAATAAAGTGTCAAAACCAGAAATGCAGGACAGGCCATGGAGAAATGGCAGCCTTGCTACGCTGATGGGCGGGATGTAAATTGCCAACAGCCACTCTGGAGAAGTGTACGGTGTGTCCTGAAACATCTAAAAAACTCAGCTTAGAGAGCATAGGGCACTTCCACTCATGGGCGTATAAATTGGGACAACTAAAAATCAGCAAGACACAGGCACCCCAAAGTTTAGGGCTGCTCTGTTGACAAGAACCTCCACTTTGTGACACCTTAAATATCCCAGGAAAGACAAGAATGGATAAAGAAGTTGTGGTCCTTATGTACAATGGAATATCACTCAGCCATGAAATCAACGTCATAAGGCTAGTAGCAGCATGATGAGTGGATTTGGGTACGACGATTCTAAGTGAAATAAGTCACACAGAAAAAGACACTTATCATAAGATATCACTTATAGAGGGAATGTAAAAACCGCTACCCTTGAACTGAATTACATAACAGGTCAGAGTCACACGTTTAGAAAACACACTAGGGCTGCTTAACGGGAAAGGTGAGGTGGGGTGATGCATAAAACAAGGGTTTCAAATTAGCTCAGATAGCGTTCCATAAACCCAATATGTAATAGACAAGACCTACTCCTTCCTCAGTGAACTGGACTCAACACGCCCTATTCATCGCCCAAGAATATATCTGACTAGTAAGAATCTTAAAACCTATGTATTTATATCTCTCTGTAAGTGAGTGAAGTGGGTGAAAAGCGGCATAACCACAGCTGTGAAAAGCAGCTAAACCCCATTATACAAATCAATTACTTTTAAAAACCCGTGAAACAAAGACAGTGAAAGAGAGAGAAATTCTGACAAAATTCGTTCAGGGGCTGTGATGCAACCTGGATTGACCATATGTAGACCCACAGATGGATGAGACATAAGGGTGGACACTCTTGGGGCTGAGAGGTTTGGTGGGGTTGGGTGAGCAAACGCAGACCCTTGAAAGTAATACTGTGTGGTACCCATCCCATGGGTCCCAAATCTCCAGGTTCAAGGGCATCTTCCTACATCGAAAACATGCATGAGAAACCCAGAAGATGGTACACCGTGTGATCGGGAAAGGTTTCTAAAACGCACCTCATTTCTCATCTCCTTGTGCTCCGGTTCGCCATTCCAGCTGCTATACTAGCAATCTCCCTGCTTGGAGAATCAGCACCTTTAACCTCCTGTTCCGTACAGGTTGCAATTTGTCCTGAGGATGAACGGGAAGAGGGGGAACCAATGAGAGACTAGCTCTAGGTGTTGGGACAGGCACAGGTCACTCTATTTTCCCATCAGGAAGAAGAATTAACCTCAGGCTCAGCTTGCCGCCCGGAGCCAGAATAGGGCCTGAAGCAATCCTGCGCTTTTGCGGCCAGCTCCCAAGAAAGCGAGTTGAAAAATGGAGCTCAGGGGCACTGCAATTCACAAACCTGCAGACTTAGAAATCATAACTCTCGTCCACAAATATATTGAGGGAAGGCAACGAAGAGGATTTGAAAGCAAGGCAGAATTGCAGGAATCAGATTTCAGGAGGTAGATTCGAATCGCCTTTAAAGCACAGGAAAAGCGGCAAAACCTCGACAATGATGCCCTTGGCCAAAAAGGGCGTATGCGTTTTTTCCTGAATATATTCAGGAAAAAACGCATACGCCCTTTTTGGCCAACCAAGCAACCTGGAAAGGCAAATCAGCGCTACAAAGAAGTCTCGCTTCCCATCGGTCAAAAGGGCCAGGCTGAATAAAGTGTCAAAACCAGAAATGCAGGACAGGCCATGGAGAAATGGGAGCCTTGCTACGCTGATGGGCGGGATGTAAATTGCCAACAGCCACTCTGGAGAAGTGTACGGTGTGTCCTGAAACATCTAAAAAACTCAGCTTAGAGAGCATAGGGCACTTCCACTCACGGGCGTATGAATTGGGAAAACTAAAAATCAGCAAGACACAGGCACCCCAAAGTTTAGGGCTGCTCTGATGACAAGAACCTCCACTTTGTTACACCTTAAATATCCCAGGAAAGACAAGAATGGATAAAGAAGTTGTGGTCCTTATGTACAATGGAATATCACTCAGCCATGAAATCAACGTCATAAGGCTAGTAGCAACATGATGAGTGGATTTGGGTACGACGATTCTAAGTGAAATAAGTCACACAGAAAAAGACACTTATCATAAGATATCACTTATAGAGGGAATGTAAAAACCGCTACCCTTGAACTGAATTACATAACAGGTCAGAGTCACACGTTTAGAAAACACACTAGGGCTGCTTAACGGGAAAGGTGAGGTGGGGTGATGCATAAAACAAGGGTTTCAAATTAGCTCAGATAGCGTTCCATAAACCCAATATGTAATAGACAAGACCTACTCCTTCCTCAGTGAACTGGACTCAACACGCCCTATTCATCGCCCAAGAATATATCTGACTAGTAAGAATCTTAAAACCTATGTATTTATATCTCTCTGTAAGTGAGTGAAGTGGGTGAAAAGCGGCATAACCACAGCTGTGAAAAGCAGCTAAACCCCATTATACAAATCAATTACTTTTAAAAACCCGTGAAACAAAGACAGTGAAAGAGAGAGAAATTCTGACAAAATTCGTTCAGGGGCTGTGATGCAACCTGGATTGACCATATGTAGACCCACAGATGGATGAGACATAAGGGTGGACACTCTTGGGGCTGAGAGGTTTGGTGGGGTTGGGTGAGCAAACGCAGACCCTTGAAAGTAATACTGTGTGGTACCCATCCCATGGGTCCCAAATCTCCAGGTTCAAGGGCATCTTCCTACATCGAAAACATGCATGAGAAACCCAGAAGATGGTACACCGTGTGATCGGGAAAGGTTTCTAAAACGCACCTCATTTCTCATCTCCTTGTGCTCCGGTTCGCCATTCCAGCTGCTATACTAGCAATCTCCCTAGTTGGAGAATCAGCACCTTTAACCTCCTGTTCCGTACAGGTTGCAATTTGTCCTGAGGATGAACGGGAAGAGGGGGAACCAATGAGAGACTAGCTCTAGGTGTTGGGACAGGCACAGGTCATTCTATTTTCCCATCAGGAAGAAGAATTAACCTCAGGCTCAGCTTGCCGCCCGGAGCCAGAATAGGGCCTGAAGCAATCCTGCGCTTTTGCGGCCAGCTCCCAAGAAAGCGAGTTGAAAAATGGAGCTCAGGGGCACTGCAATTCACAAACCTGCAGAGTTAGAAATGATAACTCTCGTCCACAAATACATTGAGGGAAGGCAACGAAGAGGATTTGAAAGCAAGGCAGAATTGCAGGAAACAGATTTCAGGAGGTAGATTCGAATCGCCTTTAAAGCACAGGAAAAGCGGCAAAACCTCGACAATGATGCCCTTGGCCAAAAAGGGCGTATGCGTTTTTTCCTGAATATATTCAGGAAAAAACGCATACGCCCTTTTTGGCCAACCAAGCA
This sequence comes from Balaenoptera borealis, assembly GCF_965194805.1. Classification (NCBI taxonomy): domain Eukaryota; kingdom Metazoa; phylum Chordata; class Mammalia; order Artiodactyla; family Balaenopteridae; genus Balaenoptera; species Balaenoptera borealis. The sequence continues at coordinate 275,647 of NW_028123297.1, forward strand.
ACCTGGAAAGGCAAATCAGCGCTACAAAGAAGTCTCGCTTCCCATCGGTCAAAAGGGCCAGGCTGAATAAAGTGTCAAAACCAGAAATGCAGGACAGGCCATGGAGAAATGGCAGCCTTGCTACGCTGATGGGCGGGATGTAAATTGCCAACAGCCACTCTGGAGAAGTGTACGGTGTGTCCTGAAACATCTAAAAAACTCAGCTTAGAGAGCATAGGGCACTTCCACTCATGGGCGTATAAATTGGGACAACTAAAAATCAGCAAGACACAGGCACCCCAAAGTTTAGGGCTGCTCTGTTGACAAGAACCTCCACTTTGTTACACCTTAAATATCCCAGGAAAGACAAGAATGGATAAAGAAGTTGTGGTCCTTATGTACAATGGAATATCACTCAGCCATGAAATCAACGTCATAAGGCTAGTAGCAGCATGATGAGTGGATTTCGGTACGACGATTCTAAGTGAAATAAGTCACACAGAAAAAGACACTTATCATAAGATATCACTTATAGAGGGAATGTAAAAACCGCTACCCTTGAACTGAATTACATAACAGGTCAGAGTCACACGTTTAGAAAACACACTAGGGCTGCTTAACGGGAAAGGTGAGGTGGGGTGATGCATAAAACAAGGGTTTCAAATTAGCTCAGATAGAGTTCCATAAACCCAATATGTAATAGACAAGACCTACTCCTTCCTCAGTGAACTGGACTCAACACGCCCTATTCATCGCCCAAGAATATATCTGACTAGTAAGAATCTTAAAACCTATGTATTGATATCTCTCTGTAAGTGAGTCAAGTGGGTGAAAAGCGGCATAACCACAGCAGTGAAAAGCAGCTAAACCCCATTATACAAATCAATTACTTTTAAAAACCCGTGAAACAAAGATAGTGAAAGAGAGAGAAATTCTGACAAAATTCGTTCAGGGGCTGTGATGCAACCTGGATTGACCATATGTAGACCCACAGATGGATGAGACATAAGGGTGGACACTCTTGGGGCTGAGAGGTTTGGTGAGGTTGGGTGAGCAAACGCAGACCCTTTAAAGTCATACTGTGTGGTACCCATCCCATGGGTCCCAAATCTCCAGGTTCAAGGGCATCTTCCTACATCGAAAACATGCATGAGAAACCCAGAAGATGGTACACCGTGTGATCGGGAAAGGTTTCTAAAACGCACCTCATTTCTCATCTCCTTGTGCTCCGGTTCTCCATTCCAGCCGCTATACTAGCAATCTCCCTGCTTGGAGAATCAGCACCTTTAACCTCCTGTTCCGTACAGGTTGCAATTTGTCCTGAGGATGAACGGGAAGAGGGGGAACCAATGAGAGACTAGCTCTAGGTTTTGGGACAGGCACAGGTCACTCTATTTTCCCATCAGGAAGAAGAATTAACCACAGGCTCAGCCTGCCGCCCGGAGCCAGAAAAGGGCTTGAAGCAATCCTGCGCTTTTGCGGCCAGCTCCCAAGAAAGCGAGTTGAAAAATGGAGCTCAGCGGCACTGCAATTCACAAATCTGCAGACTTAGAAATGATAACTCTCGTCCACAAATATATTGAGGGAAGGCAACGAAGAGGATTTGAAAGCAAGGCAGAATTGCAGGAATCAGATTTCAGGAGGTAGATTCGAATCGCCTTTAAAGCACAGGAAAAGCGGCAAAACCTCGACAATGATGCCCTTGGCCAAAAAGGGCGTATGCGTTTTTTCCTGAATATATTCAGGAAAAAACGCATACGCCCTTTTTGGCCAACCAAGCAACCTGGAAAGGCAAATCAGCGCTACAAAGAAGTCTCGCTTCCCATCGGTCAAAAGGGCCAGGCTGAATAAAGTGTCAAAACCAGAAATGCAGGACAGGCCATGGAGAAATGGGAGCCTTGCTACGCTGATGGGCGGGATGTAAATTGCCAACAGCCACTCTGGAGAAGTGTACGGTGTGTCCTGAAACATCTAAAAAACTCAGCTTAGAGAGCATAGGGCACTTCCACTCATGGGCGTATAAATTGGGAAAACTAAAAATCAGCAAGACACAGGCACCCCAAAGTTTAGGGCTGCTCTGATGACAAGAACCTCCACTTTGTTACACCTTAAATATCCCAGGAAAGACAAGAATGGATAAAGAAGTTGTGGTCCTTATGTACAATGGAATATCACTCAGCCATGAAATCAACGTCATAAGGCTAGTAGCAGCATGATGAGTGGATTTGGGTACGACGATTCTAAGTGAAATAAGTCACACAGAAAAAGACACTTATCATAGATATCACTTATAGAGGGAATGTAAAAACCGCTACCCTTGAACTGAATTACATAACAGGTCAGAGTCACACGTTTAGAAAACACACTAGGGCTGCTTAACGGGAAAGGTGAGGTGGGGTGATGCATAAAACAAGGGTTTCAAATTAGCTCAGATAGCGTTCCATAAACCCAATATGTAATAGACAAGACCTACTCCTTCCTCAGTGAACTGGACTCAACACGCCCTATTCATCGCCCAAGAATATATCTGACTAGTAAGAATCTTAAAACCTATGTATTGATATCTCTCTGTAAGTGAGTGAAGTGGGTGAAAAGCGGCATAACCACAGCAGTGAAAAGCAGCTAAACCCCATTATACAAATCAATTACTTTTAAAAACCCGTGAAACAAAGACAGTGAAAGAGAGAGAAATTCTGACAAAATTCGTTCAGGGGCTGTGATGCAACCTGGATTGACCATATGTAGACCCACAGATGGATGAGACATAAGGGTGGACACTCTTGGGGCTGAGAGGTTTGGTGAGGTTGGGTGAGCAAACGCAGACCCTTTAAAGTAATACTGTGTGGTACCCATCCCATGGGTCCCAAATCTCTAGGTTCAAGGGCATCTTCCTACATCGAAAACATGCATGAGAAACCCAGAAGATGGTACACCGTGTGATCGGGAAAGGTTTCTAAAACGCACCTCATTTCTCATCTCCTTGTGCTCCGGTTCGCCATTCCAACCGCTATACTAGCAATCTCCCTGCTTGGAGAATCAGCACCTTTAACCTCCTGTTCCGTACAGGTTGCAACTTGTCCTGAGGATGAACGGGAAGAGGGGGAACCAATGAGAGACTAGCTCTAGGTGTTGGGACAGGCACAGGTCACTCTATTTTCCCATCAGGAAGAAGAATTAACCTCAGGCTCAGCTTGCCGCCCGGAGCCAGAATAGGGCCTGAAGCAATCCTGCGCTTTTGCGGCCAGCTCCCAAGAAAGCGAGTTGAAAAATGGAGCTCAGGGGCACTGCAATTCACAAACCTGCAGAGTTAGAAATGATAACTCTCGTCCACAAATATATTGAGGGAAGGCAACGAAGAGGATTTGAAAGCAAGGCAGAATTGCAGGAATCAGATTTCAGGAGGTAGATTCGAATCGCCTTTAAAGCACAGGAAAAGCGGCAAAACCTCGACAATGATGCCCTTGGCCAAAAAGGGCGTATGCGTTTTTTCCTGAATATATTCAGGAAAAAACGCATACGCCCTTTTTGGCCAACCAAGCAACCTGGAAAGGCAAATCAGCGCTACAAAGAAGTCTCGCTTCCCATCGGTCAAAAGGGCCAGGCTGAATAAAGTGTCAAAACCAGAAATGCAGGACAGGCCATGGAGAAATGGGAGCCTTGCTACGCTGATGGGCGGGATGTAAATTGCCAACAGCCACTCTGGAGAAGTGTACGGTGTGTCCTGAAACATCTAAAAAACTCAGCTTAGAGAGCATGGGGCACTTCCACTCACGGGCGTATAAATTGGGAAAACTAAAAATCAGCAAGACACAGGCACCCCAAAGTTTAGGGCTGCTCTGTTGACAAGAACCTCCACTTTGTGACACCTTAAATATCCCAGGAAAGACAAGAATGGATAAAGAAGTTGTGGTCCTTATGTACAATGGAATATCACTCAGCCATGAAATCAACGTCATAAGGCTAGTAGCAGCATGATGAGTGGATTTGGGTACGACGATTCTAAGTGAAATAAGTCACACAGAAAAAGACACTTATCATAAGATATCACTTATAGAGGGAATGTAAAAACCGCTACCCTTGAACTGAATTACATAACAGGTCAGAGTCACACGTTTAGAAAACACACTAGGGCTGCTTAACGGGAAAGGTGAGGTGGGGTGATGCATAAAACAAGGGTTTCAAATTAGCTCAGATAGCGTTCCATAAACCCAATATGTAATAGAAAAGACCTACTCCTTCCTCAGTGAACTGGACTCAACACGCCCTATTCATCGCCCAAGAATATATCTGACTAGTAAGAATCTTAAAACCTATGTATTTATATCTCTCTGTAAGTGAGTGAAGTGGGTGAAAAGCGGCATAACCACAGCTGTGAAAAGCAGCTAAACCCCATTATACAAATCAATTACTTTTAAAAACCCGTGAAACAAAGACAGTGAAAGAGAGAGAAATTCTGACAAAATTCGTTCAGGGGCTGTGATGCAACCTGGATTGACCATATGTAGACCCACAGATGGATGAGACATAAGGGTGGACACTCTTGGGGCTGAGAGGTTTGGTGGGGTTGGGTGAGCAAACGCAGACCCTTGAAAGTAATACTGTGTGGTACCCATCCCATGGGTCCCAAATCTCCAGGTTCAAGGGCATCTTCCTACATCGAAAACATGCATGAGAAACCCAGAAGATGGTACACCGTGTGATCGGGAAAGGTTTCTAAAACGCACCTCATTTCTCATCTCCTTGTGCTCTGGTTCGCCATTCCAGCCGCTATACTAGCAATCTCCCTGCTTGGAGAATCAGCACCTTTAACCTCCTGTTCCGTACAGGTTGCAATTTGTCCTGAGGATGAACGGGAAGAGGGGGAACCAATGAGAGACTAGCTCTAGGTGTTGGGACAGGCACAGGTCACTCTATTTTCCCATCAGGAAGAAGAATTAACCTCAGGCTCAGCTTGCCGCCCGGAGCCAGAATAGGGCCTGAAGCAATCCTGCGCTTTTGCGGCCAGCTCCCAAGAAAGCGAGTTGAAAAATGGAGCTCAGGGGCACTGCAATTCACAAACCTGCAGAGTTAGAAATGATAACTCTCGTCCACAAATATATTGAGGGAAGGCAAGGAAGAGGATTTGAAAGCAAGGCAGAATTGCAGGAATCAGATTTCAGGAGGTAGATTCGAATCGCCTTTAAAGCACAGGAAAAGCGGCAAAACCTCGACAATGATGCCCTTGGCCAAAAAGGGCGTATGCGTTTTTTCCTGAATATATTCAGGAAAAAACGCATACGCCCTTTTTGGCCAACCAAGCAACCTGGAAAGGCAAATCAGCGCTACAAAGAAGTCTCGCTTCCCATCGGTCAAAAGGGCCAGGCTGAATAAAGTGTCAAAACCAGAAATGCAGGACAGGCCATGGAGAAATGGGAGCCTTGCTACGCTGATGGGCGGGATGTAAATTGCCAACAGCCACTCTGGAGAAGTGTACGGTGTGTCCTGAAACATCTAAAAAACTCAGCTTAGAGAGCATAGGGCACTTCCACTCATGGGCGTATAAATTGGGAAAACTAAAAATCAGCAAGACACAGGCACCCCAAAGTTTAGGGCTGCTCTGTTGACAAGAACCTCCACTTTGTTACACCTTAAATATCCCAGGAAAGACAAGAATGGATAAAGAAGTTGTGCTCCTTATGTACAATGGAATATCACTCAGCCATGAAATCAACGTCATAAGGCTAGTAGCAGCATGATGAGTGGATTTGGGTACGACGATTCTAAGTGAAATAAGTCACACAGAAAAAGACACTTATCATAGATATCACTTATAGAGGGAATGTAAAAACCGCTACCCTTGAACTGAATTACATAACAGGTCAGAGTCACACGTTTAGAAAACACACTAGGGCTGCTTAACGGGAAAGGTGAGGTGGGGTGATGCATAAAACAAGGGTTTCAAATTAGCTCAGATAGCGTTCCATAAACCCAATATGTAATAGACAAGACCTACTCCTTCCTCAGTGAACTGGACTCAACACGCCCTATTCATCGCCCAAGAATATATCTGACTAGTAAGAATCTTAAAACCTATGTATTGATATCTCTCTGTAAGTGAGTCAAGTGGGTGAAAAGCGGCATAAACACAGCAGTGAAAAGCAGCTAAACCCCATTATACAAATCAATTACTTTTAAAAACCCGTGAAACAAAGACAGTGAAAGAGAGAGAAATTCTGACAAAATTCGTTCAGGGGCTGTGATGCAACCTGGATTGACCATATGTAGACCCACAGATGGATGAGACATAAGGGTGGACACTCTTGGGGCTGAGAGGTTTGGTGAGGTTGGGTGAGCAAACGCAGACCCTTTAAAGTAATACTGTGTGGTACCCATCCCATGGGTCCCAAATCTCCAGGTTCAAGGGCATCTTCCTACATCGAAAACATGCATGAGAAACCCAGAAGATGGTACACCGTGTGATCGGGAAAGGTTTCTAAAACGCACCTCATTTCTCATCTCCTTGTGCTCTGGTTCGCCATTCCAGCCGCTATACTAGCAATCTCCCTGCTTGGAGAATCAGCACCTTTAACCTCCTGTTCCGTACAGGTTGCAATTTGTCCTGAGGATGAACGGGAAGAGGGGGAACCAATGAGAGACTAGCTCTAGGTGTTGGGACAGGCACAGGTCACTCTATTTTCCCATCAGGAAGAAGAATTAACCTCAGGCTCAGCTTGCCGCCCGGAGCCAGAATAGGGCCTGAAGCAATCCTGCGCTTTTGCGGCCAGCTCCCAAGAAAGCGAGTTGAAAAATGGAGCTCAGGGGCACTGCAATTCACAAACCTGCAGAGTTAGAAATGATAACTCTCGTCCACAAATATATTGAGGGAAGGCAAGGAAGAGGATTTGAAAGCAAGGCAGAATTGCAGGAATCAGATTTCAGGAGGTAGATTCGAATCGCCTTTAAAGCACAGGAAAAGCGGCAAAACCTCGACAATGATGCCCTTGGCCAAAAAGGGCGTATGCGTTTTTTCCTGAATATATTCAGGAAAAAACGCATACGCCCTTTTTGGCCAACCAAGCAACCTGGAAAGGCAAATCAGCGCTACAAAGAAGTCTCGCTTCCCATCGGTCAAAAGGGCCAGGCTGAATAAAGTGTCAAAACCAGAAATGCAGGACAGGCCATGGAGAAATGGGAGCCTTGCTACGCTGATGGGCGGGATGTAAATTGCCAACAGCCACTCTGGAGAAGTGTACGGTGTGTCCTGAAACATCTAAAAAACTCAGCTTAGAGAGCATAGGGCACTTCCACTCATGGGCGTATAAATTGGGAAAACTAAAAATCAGCAAGACACAGGCACCCCAAAGTTTAGGGCTGCTCTGTTGACAAGAACCTCCACTTTGTTACACCTTAAATATCCCAGGAAAGACAAGAATGGATAAAGAAGTTGTGCTCCTTATGTACAATGGAATATCACTCAGCCATGAAATCAACGTCATAAGGCTAGTAGCAGCATGATGAGTGGATTTGGGTACGACGATTCTAAGTGAAATAAGTCACACAGAAAAAGACACTTATCATAGATATCACTTATAGAGGGAATGTAAAAACCGCTACCCTTGAACTGAATTACATAACAGGTCAGAGTCACACGTTTAGAAAACACACTAGGGCTGCTTAACGGGAAAGGTGAGGTGGGGTGATGCATAAAACAAGGGTTTCAAATTAGCTCAGATAGCGTTCCATAAACCCAATATGTAATAGACAAGACCTACTCCTTCCTCAGTGAACTGGACTCAACACGCCCTATTCATCGCCCAAGAATATATCTGACTAGTAAGAATCTTAAAACCTATGTATTGATATCTCTCTGTAAGTGAGTCAAGTGGGTGAAAAGCGGCATAAACACAGCAGTGAAAAGCAGCTAAACCCCATTATACAAATCAATTACTTTTAAAAACCCGTGAAACAAAGACAGTGAAAGAGAGAGAAATTCTGACAAAATTCGTTCAGGGGCTGTGATGCAACCTGGATTGACCATATGTAGACCCACAGATGGATGAGACATAAGGGTGGACACTCTTGGGGCTGAGAGGTTTGGTGAGGTTGGGTGAGCAAACGCAGACCCTTTAAAGTCATACTGTGTGGTACCCATCCCATGGGTCCCAAATCTCCAGGTTCAAGGGCATCTTCCTACATCGAAAACATGCATGAGAAACCCAGAAGATGGTACACCGTGTGATCGGGAAAGGTTTCTAAAACGCACCTCATTTCTCATCTCCTTGTGCTCCGGTTCGCCATTCCAGCTGCTATACTAGCAATCTCCCTGCTTGGAGAATCAGCACCTTTAACCTCCTGTTCCGTACAGGTTGCAATTTGTCCTGAGGATGAACGGGAAGAGGGGGAACCAATGAGAGACTAGCTCTAGGTGTTGGGACAGGCACAGGTCACTCTATTTTCCCATCAGGAAGAAGAATTAACCTCAGGCTCAGCTTGCCGCCCGGAGCCAGAATAGGGCCTGAAGCAATCCTGCGCTTTTGCGGCCAGCTCCCAAGAAAGCGAGTTGAAAAATGGAGCTCAGGGGCACTGCAATTCACAAACCTGCAGACTTAGAAATGATAACTCTCGTCCACAAATATATTGAGGGAAGGCAACGAAGAGGATTTGAAAGCAAGGCAGAATTGCAGGAATCAGATTTCAGGAGGTAGATTCGAATCGCCTTTAAAGCACAGGAAAAGCGGCAAAACCTCGACAATGATGCCCTTGGCCAAAAAGGGCGTATGCGTTTTTTCCTGAATATATTCAGGAAAAAACGCATACGCCCTTTTTGGCCAACCAAGCAACCTGGAAAGGCAAATCAGCGCTACAAAGAAGTCTCGCTTCCCATCGGTCAAAAGGGCCAGGCTGAATAAAGTGTCAAAACCAGAAATGCAGGACAGGCCATGGAGAAATGGGAGCCTTGCTACGCTGATGGGCGGGATGTAAATTGCCAACAGCCACTCTGGAGAAGTGTACGGTGTGTCCTGAAACATCTAAAAAACTCAGCTTAGAGAGCATAGGGCACTTCCACTCACGGGCGTATGAATTGGGAAAACTAAAAATCAGCAAGACACAGGCACCCCAAAGTTTAGGGCTGCTCTGATGACAAGAACCTCCACTTTGTTACACCTTAAATATCCCAGGAAAGACAAGAATGGATAAAGAAGTTGTGGTCCTTATGTACAATGGAATATCACTCAGCCATGAAATCAACGTCATAAGGCTAGTAGCAACATGATGAGTGGATTTGGGTACGACGATTCTAAGTGAAATAAGTCACACAGAAAAAGACACTTATCATAAGATATCACTTATAGAGGGAATGTAAAAACCGCTACCCTTGAACTGAATTACATAACAGGTCAGAGTCACACGTTTAGAAAACACACTAGGGCTGCTTAACGGGAAAGGTGAGGTGGGGTGATGCATAAAACAAGGGTTTCAAATTAGCTCAGATAGCGTTCCATAAACCCAATATGTAATAGACAAGACCTACTCCTTCCTCAGTGAACTGGACTCAACACGCCCTATTCATCGCCCAAGAATATATCTGACTAGTAAGAATCTTAAAACCTATGTATTTATATCTCTCTGTAAGTGAGTGAAGTGGGTGAAAAGCGGCATAACCACAGCAGTGAAAAGCAGCTAAACCCCATTATACAAATCAATTACTTTTAAAAACCCGTGAAACAAAGACAGTGAAAGAGAGAGAAATTCTGACAAAATTCGTTCAGGGGCTGTGATGCAACCTGGATTGACCATATGTAGACCCACAGATGGATGAGACATAAGGGTGGACACTCTTGGGGCTGAGAGGTTTGGTGGGGTTGGGTGAGCAAACGCAGACCCTTGAAAGTCATACTGTGTGGTACCCATCCCATGGGTCCCAAATCTCCAGGTTCAAGGGCATCTTCCTACATCGAAAACATGCATGAGAAACCCAGAAGATGGTACACCGTGTGATCGGGAAAGGTTTCTAAAACGCACCTCATTTCTCATCTCCTTGTGCTCCGGTTCGCCATTCCAGCTGCTATACTAGCAATCTCCCTGCTTGGAGAATCAGCACCTTTAACCTCCTGTTCCGTACAGGTTGCAATTTGTCCTGAGGATGAACGGGAAGAGGGGGAACCAATGAGAGACTAGCTCTAGGTGTTGGGACAGGCACAGGTCATTCTATGTTCCCATCAGGAAGAAGAATTAACCTCAGGCTCAGCTTGCCGCCCGGAGCCAGAATAGGGCCTGAAGCAATCCTGCGCTTTTGCGGCCAGCTCCCAAGAAAGCGAGTTGAAAAATGGAGCTCAGGGGCACTGCAATTCACAAACCTGCAGAGTTAGAAATGATAACTCTCGTCCACAAATACATTGAGGGAAGGCAACGAAGAGGATTTGAAAGCAAGGCAGAATTGCAGGAATCAGATTTCAGGAGGTAGATTCGAATCGCCTTTAAAGCACAGGAAAAGCGGCAAAACCTCGACAATGATGCCCTTGGCCAAAAAGGGCGTATGCGTTTTTTCCTGAATATATTCAGGAAAAAACGCATACGCCCTTTTTGGCCAACCAAGCAACCTGGAAAGGCAAATCAGCGCTACAAAGAAGTCTCGCTTCCCATCGGTCAAAAGGGCCAGGCTGAATAAAGTGTCAAAACCAGAAATGCAGGACAGGCCATGGAGAAATGGCAGCCTTGCTACGCTGATGGGCGGGATGTAAATTGCCAACAGCCACTCTGGAGAAGTGTACGGTGTGTCCTGAAACATCTAAAAAACTCAGCTTAGAGAGCATAGGGCACTTCCACTCATGGGCGTATAAATTGGGACAACTAAAAATCAGCAAGACACAGGCACCCCAAAGTTTAGGGCTGCTCTGTTGACAAGAACCTCCACTTTGTTACACCTTAAATATCCCAGGAAAGACAAGAATGGATAAAGAAGTTGTGGTCCTTATGTACAATGGAATATCACTCAGCCATGAAATCAACGTCATAAGGCTAGTAGCAGCATGATGAGTGGATTTGGGTACGACGATTCTAAGTGAAATAAGTCACACAGAAAAAGACACTTATCATAAGATATCACTTATAGAGGGAATGTAAAAACCGCTACCCTTGAACTGAATTACATAACAGGTCAGAGTCACACGTTTAGAAAACACACTAGGGCTGCTTAACGGGAAAGGTGAGGTGGGGTGATGCATAAAACAAGGGTTTCAAATTAGCTCAGATAGAGTTCCATAAACCCAATATGTAATAGACAAGACCTACTCCTTCCTCAGTGAACTGGACTCAACACGCCCTATTCATCGCCCAAGAATATATCTGACTAGTAAGAATCTTAAAACCTATGTATTGATATCTCTCTGTAAGTGAGTCAAGTGGGTGAAAAGCGGCATAACCACAGCAGTGAAAAGCAGCTAAACCCCATTATACAAATCAATTACTTTTAAAAACCCGTGAAACAAAGATAGTGAAAGAGAGAAATTCTGACAAAATTCGTTCAGGGGCTGTGATGCAACCTGGATTGACCATATGTAGACCCACAGATGGATGAGACATAAGGGTGGACACTCTTGGGGCTGAGAGGTTTGGTGAGGTTGGGTGAGCAAACGCAGACCCTTTAAAGTAATACTGTGTGGTACCCATCCCATGGGTCCCAAATCTCCAGGTTCAAGGGCATCTTCCTACATCGAAAACATGCATGAGAAACCCAGAAGATGGTACACCGTGTGATCGGGAAAGGTTTCTAAAACGCACCTCATTTCTCATCTCCTTGTGCTCCGCTTCGCCATTCCAGCCGCTATACTAGCAATCTCCCTGCTTGGAGAATCAGCACCTTTAACCTCCTGTTCCGTACAGGTTGCAATTTGTCCTGAGGATGAACGGGAAGAGGGGGAACCAATGAGAGACTAGCTCTAGGTTTTGGGACAGGCACAGGTCACTCTATTTTCCCATCAGGAAGAAGAATTAACCACAGGCTCAGCCTGCCGCCCGGAGCCAGAAAAGGGCTTGAAGCAATCCTGCGCTTTTGCGGCCAGCTCCCAAGAAAGCGAGTTGAAAAATGGAGCTCAGCGGCACTGCAATTCACAAATCTGCAGACTTAGAAATGATAACTCTCGTCCACAAATATATTGAGGGAAGGCAACGAAGAGGATTTGAAAGCAAGGCAGAATTGCAGGAATCAGATTTCAGGAGGTAGATTCGAATCGCCTTTAAAGCACAGGAAAAGCGGCAAAACCTCGACAATGATGCCCTTGGCCAAAAAGGGCGTATGCGTTTTTTCCTGAATATATTCAGGAAAAAACGCATACGCCCTTTTTGGCCAACCAAGCAACCTGGAAAGGCAAATCAGCGCTACAAAGAAGTCTCGCTTCCCATCGGTCAAAAGGGCCAGGCTGAATAAAGTGTCAAAACCAGAAATGCAGAACAGGCCATGGAGAAATGGGAGCCTTGCTACGCTGATGGGCGGGATGTAAATTGCCAACAGCCACTCTGGAGAAGTGTACGGTGTGTCCTGAAACATCTAAAAAACTCAGCTTAGAGAGCATAGGGCACTTCCACTCACGGGCGTATGAATTGGGAAAACTAAAAATCAGCAAGACACAGGCACCCCAAAGTTTAGGGCTGCTCTGTTGACAAGAACCTCCACTTTGTGACACCTTAAATATCCCAGGAAAGACAAGAATGGATAAAGAAGTTGTGGTCCTTATGTACAATGGAATATCACTCAGCCATGAAATCAACGTCATAAGGCTAGTAGCAGCATGATGAGTGGATTTGGGTACGACGATTCTAAGTGAAATAAGTCACACAGAAAAAGACACTTATCATAGATATCACTTATAGAGGGAATGTAAAAACCGCTACCCTTGAACTGAATTACATAACAGGTCAGAGTCACACGTTTAGAAAACACACTAGGGCTGCTTAACGGGAAAGGTGAGGTGGGGTGATGCATAAAACAAGGGTTTCAAATTAGCTCAGATAGCGTTCCATAAACCCAATATGTAATAGACAAGACCTACTCCTTCCTCAGTGAACTGGACTCAACACGCCCTATTCATCGCCCAAGAATATATCTGACTAGTAAGAATCTTAAAACCTATGTATTGATATCTCTCTGTAAGTGAGTGAAGTGGGTGAAAAGCGGCATAACCACAGCAGTGAAAAGCAGCTAAACCCCATTATACAAATCAATTACTTTTAAAAACCCGTGAAACAAAGACAGTGAAAGAGAGAGAAATTCTGACAAAATTCGTTCAGGGGCTGTGATGCAACCTGGATTGACCATATGTAGACCCACAGATGGATGAGACATAAGGGTGGACACTCTTGGGGCTGAGAGGTTTGGTGAGGTTGGGTGAGCAAACGCAGACCCTTTAAAGTAATACTGTGTGGTACCCATCCCATGGGTCCCAAATCTCCAGGTTCAAGGGCATCTTCCTACATCGAAAACATGCATGAGAAACCCAGAAGATGGTACACCGTGTGATCGGGAAAGGTTTCTAAAACGCACCTCATTTCTCATCTCCTTGTGCTCCGCTTCGCCATTCCAGCCGCTATACTAGCAATCTCCCTGCTTGGAGAATCAGCACCTTTAACCTCCTGTTCCGTACAGGTTGCAATTTGTCCTGAGGATGAACGGGAAGAGGGGGAACCAATGAGAGACTAGCTCTAGGTGTTGGGACAGGCACAGGTCACTCTATTTTCCCATCAGGAAGAAGAATTAACCTCAGGCTCAGCTTGCCGCCCGGAGCCAGAAAAGGGCCTGAAGCAATCCTGCGCTTTTGCGGCCAGCTCCCAAGAAAGCGAGTTGAAAAATGGAGCTCAGGGGCACTGCAATTCACAAACCTGCAGAGTTAGAAATGATAACTCTCGTCCACAAATATATTGAGGGAAGGCAACGAAGAGGATTTGAAAGCAAGGCAGAATTGCAGGAATCAGATTTCAGGAGGTAGATTCGAATCGCCTTTAAAGCACAGGAAAAGCGGCAAAACCTCGACAATGATGCCCTTGGCCAAAAAGGGCGTATGCGTTTTTTCCTGAATATATTCAGGAAAAAACGCATACGCCCTTTTTGGCCAACCAAGCAACCTGGAAAGGCAAATCAGCGCTACAAAGAAGTCTCGCTTCCCATCGGTCAAAAGGGCCAGGCTGAATAAAGTGTCAAAACCAGAAATGCAGGACAGGCCATGGAGAAATGGGAGCCTTGCTACGCTGATGGGCGGGATGTAAATTGCCAACAGCCACTCTGGAGAAGTGTACGGTGTGTCCTGAAACATCTAAAAAACTCAGCTTAGAGAGCATAGGGCACTTCCACTCATGGGCGTATAAATTGGGAAAACTAAAAATCAGCAAGACACAGGCACCCCAAAGTTTAGGGCTGCTCTGTTGACAAGAACCTCCACTTTGTGACACCTTAAATATCCCAGGAAAGACAAGAATGGATAAAGAAGTTGTGGTCCTTATGTACAATGGAATATCACTCAGCCATGAAATCAACGTCATAAGGCTAGTAGCAGCATGATGAGTGGATTTGGGTACGACGATTCTAAGTGAAATAAGTCACACAGAAAAAGACACTTATCATAGATATCACTTATAGAGGGAATGTAAAAACCGCTACCCTTGAACTGAATTACATAACAGGTCAGAGTCACACGTTTAGAAAACACACTAGGGCTGCTTAACGGGAAAGGTGAGGTGGGGTGATGCATAAAACAAGGGTTTCAAATTAGCTCAGATAGCGTTCCATAAACCCAATATGTAATAGACAAGACCTACTCCTTCCTCAGTGAACTGGACTCAACACGCCCTATTCATCGCCCAAGAATATATCTGACTAGTAAGAATCTTAAAACCTATGTATTGATATCTCTCTGTAAGTGAGTGAAGTGGGTGAAAAGCGGCATAACCACAGCAGTGAAAAGCAGCTAAACCCCATTATACAAATCAATTACTTTTAAAAACCCGTGAAACAAAGACAGTGAAAGAGAGAGAAATTCTGACAAAATTCGTTCAGGGGCTGTGATGCAACCTGGATTGACCATATGTAGACCCACAGATGGATGAGACATAAGGGTGGACACTCTTGGGGCTGAGAGGTTTGGTGAGGTTGGGTGAGCAAACGCAGACCCTTTAAAGTAATACTGTGTGGTACCCATCCCATGGGTCCCAAATCTCTAGGTTCAAGGGCATCTTTCTACATCGAAAACATGCATGAGAAACCCAGAAGATGGTACACCGTGTGATCGGGAAAGGTTTCTAAAACGCACCTCATTTCTCATCTCCTTGTGCTCCGGTTCGCCATTCCAACCGCTATACTAGCAATCTCCCTGCTTGGAGAATCAGCACCTTTAACCTCCTGTTCCGTACAGGTTGCAATTTGTCCTGAGGATGAACGGGAAGAGGGGGAACCAATGAGAGACTAGCTCTAGGTGTTGGGACAGGCACAGGTCACTCTATTTTCCCATCAGGAAGAAGAATTAACCTCAGGCTCAGCTTGCCGCCCGGAGCCAGAATAGGGCCTGAAGCAATCCTGCGCTTTTGCGGCCAGCTCCCAAGAAAGCGAGTTGAAAAATGGAGCTCAGGGGCACTGCAATTCACAAACCTGCAGACTTAGAAATGATAACTCTCGTCCACAAATATATTGAGGGAAGGCAACGAAGAGGATTTGAAAGCAAGGCAGAATTGCAGGAATCAGATTTCAGGAGGTAGATTCGAATCGCCTTTAAAGCACAGGAAAAGCGGCAAAACCTCGACAATGATGCCCTTGGCCAAAAAGGGCGTATGCGTTTTTTCCTGAATATATTCAGGAAAAAACGCATACGCCCTTTTTGGCCAACCAAGCAACCTGGAAAGGCAAATCAGCGCTACAAAGAAGTCTCGCTTCCCATCGGTCAAAAGGGCCAGGCTGAATAAAGTGTCAAAACCAGAAATGCAGGACAGGCCATGGAGAAATGGGAGCCTTGCTACGCTGATGGGCGGGATGTAAATTGCCAACAGCCACTCTGGAGAAGTGTACGGTGTGTCCTGAAACATCTAAAAAACTCAGCTTAGAGAGCATGGGGCACTTCCACTCACGGGCGTATAAATTGGGAAAACTAAAAATCAGCAAGACACAGGCACCCCAAAGTTTAGGGCTGCTCTGTTGACAAGAACCTCCACTTTGTGACACCTTAAATATCCCAGGAAAGACAAGAATGGATAAAGAAGTTGTGGCCCTTATGTACAATGGAATATCACTCAGCCATGAAATCAACGTCATAAGGCTAGTAGCAACATGATGAGTGGATTTGGGTACGACGATTCTAAGTGAAATAAGTCACACAGAAAAAGACACTTATCATAGATATCACTTATAGAGGGAATGTAAAAACCGCTACCCTTGAACTGAATTACATAACAGGTCAGAGTCACACGTTTAGAAAACACACTAGGGCTGCTTAACGGGAAAGGTGAGGTGGGGTGATGCATAAAACAAGGGTTTCAAATTAGCTCAGATAGCGTTCCATAAACCCAATATGTAATAGACAAGACCTACTCCTTCCTCAGTGAACTGGACTCAACACGCCCTATTCATCGCCCAAGAATATATCTGACTAGTAAGAATCTTAAAACCTATGTATTGATATCTCTCTGTAAGTGAGTGAAGTGGGTGAAAAGCGGCATAACCACAGCAGTGAAAAGCAGCTAAACCCCATTATACAAATCAATTACTTTTAAAAACCCGTGAAACAAAGACAGTGAAAGAGAGAGAAATTCTGACAAAATTCGTTCAGGGGCTGTGATGCAACCTGGATTGACCATATGTAGACCCACAGATGGATGAGACATAAGGGTGGACACTCTTGGGGCTGAGAGGTTTGGTGAGGTTGGGTGAGCAAACGCAGACCCTTTAAAGTAATACTGTGTGGTACCCATCCCATGGGTCCCAAATCTCCAGGTTCAAGGGCATCTTCCTACATCGAAAACATGCATGAGAAACCCAGAAGATGGTACACCGTGTGATCGGGAAAGGTTTCTAAAACGCACCTCATTTCTCATCTCCTTGTGCTCCGCTTCGCCATTCCAGCCGCTATACTAGCAATCTCCCTGCTTGGAGAATCAGCACCTTTAACCTCCTGTTCCGTACAGGTTGCAATTTGTCCTGAGGATGAACGGGAAGAGGGGGAACCAATGAGAGACTAGCTCTAGGTGTTGGGACAGGCACAGGTCACTCTATTTTCCCATCAGGAAGAAGAATTAACCTCAGGCTCAGCTTGCCGCCCGGAGCCAGAAAAGGGCCTGAAGCAATCCTGCGCTTTTGCGGCCAGCTCCCAAGAAAGCGAGTTGAAAAATGGAGCTCAGGGGCACTGCAATTCACAAACCTGCAGAGTTAGAAATGATAACTCTCGTCCACAAATATATTGAGGGAAGGCAACGAAGAGGATTTGAAAGCAAGGCAGAATTGCAGGAATCAGATTTCAGGAGGTAGATTCGAATCGCCTTTAAAGCACAGGAAAAGCGGCAAAACCTCGACAATGATGCCCTTGGCCAAAAAGGGCGTATGCGTTTTTTCCTGAATATATTCAGGAAAAAACGCATACGCCCTTTTTGGCCAACCAAGCAACCTGGAAAGGCAAATCAGCGCTACAAAGAAGTCTCGCTTCCCATCGGTCAAAAGGGCCAGGCTGAATAAAGTGTCAAAACCAGAAATGCAGGACAGGCCATGGAGAAATGGGAGCCTTGCTACGCTGATGGGCGGGATGTAAATTGCCAACAGCCACTCTGGAGAAGTGTACGGTGTGTCCTGAAACATCTAAAAAACTCAGCTTAGAGAGCATAGGGCACTTCCACTCATGGGCGTATAAATTGGGAAAACTAAAAATCAGCAAGACACAGGCACCCCAAAGTTTAGGGCTGCTCTGTTGACAAGAACCTCCACTTTGTGACACCTTAAATATCCCAGGAAAGACAAGAATGGATAAAGAAGTTGTGGTCCTTATGTACAATGGAATATCACTCAGCCATGAAATCAACGTCATAAGGCTAGTAGCAGCATGATGAGTGGATTTGGGTACGACGATTCTAAGTGAAATAAGTCACACAGAAAAAGACACTTATCATAGATATCACTTATAGAGGGAATGTAAAAACCGCTACCCTTGAACTGAATTACATAACAGGTCAGAGTCACACGTTTAGAAAACACACTAGGGCTGCTTAACGGGAAAGGTGAGGTGGGGTGATGCATAAAACAAGGGTTTCAAATTAGCTCAGATAGCGTTCCATAAACCCAATATGTAATAGACAAGACCTACTCCTTCCTCAGTGAACTGGACTCAACACGCCCTATTCATCGCCCAAGAATATATCTGACTAGTAAGAATCTTAAAACCTATGTATTGATATCTCTCTGTAAGTGAGTGAAGTGGGTGAAAAGCGGCATAACCACAGCAGTGAAAAGCAGCTAAACCCCATTATACAAATCAATTACTTTTAAAAACCCGTGAAACAAAGACAGTGAAAGAGAGAGAAATTCTGACAAAATTCGTTCAGGGGCTGTGATGCAACCTGGATTGACCATATGTAGACCCACAGATGGATGAGACATAAGGGTGGACACTCTTGGGGCTGAGAGGTTTGGTGAGGTTGGGTGAGCAAACGCAGACCCTTTAAAGTAATACTGTGTGGTACCCATCCCATGGGTCCCAAATCTCTAGGTTCAAGGGCATCTTTCTACATCGAAAACATGCATGAGAAACCCAGAAGATGGTACACCGTGTGATCGGGAAAGGTTTCTAAAACGCACCTCATTTCTCATCTCCTTGTGCTCCGGTTCGCCATTCCAACCGCTATACTAGCAATCTCCCTGCTTGGAGAATCAGCACCTTTAACCTCCTGTTCCGTACAGGTTGCAATTTGTCCTGAGGATGAACGGGAAGAGGGGGAACCAATGAGAGACTAGCTCTAGGTGTTGGGACAGGCACAGGTCACTCTATTTTCCCATCAGGAAGAAGAATTAACCTCAGGCTCAGCTTGCCGCCCGGAGCCAGAATAGGGCCTGAAGCAATCCTGCGCTTTTGCGGCCAGCTCCCAAGAAAGCGAGTTGAAAAATGGAGCTCAGGGGCACTGCAATTCACAAACCTGCAGACTTAGAAATGATAACTCTCGTCCACAAATATATTGAGGGAAGGCAACGAAGAGGATTTGAAAGCAAGGCAGAATTGCAGGAATCAGATTTCAGGAGGTAGATTCGAATCGCCTTTAAAGCACAGGAAAAGCGGCAAAACCTCGACAATGATGCCCTTGGCCAAAAAGGGCGTATGCGTTTTTTCCTGAATATATTCAGGAAAAAACGCATACGCCCTTTTTGGCCAACCAAGCAACCTGGAAAGGCAAATCAGCGCTACAAAGAAGTCTCGCTTCCCATCGGTCAAAAGGGCCAGGCTGAATAAAGTGTCAAAACCAGAAATGCAGGACAGGCCATGGAGAAATGGGAGCCTTGCTACGCTGATGGGCGGGATGTAAATTGCCAACAGCCACTCTGGAGAAGTGTACGGTGTGTCCTGAAACATCTAAAAAACTCAGCTTAGAGAGCATGGGGCACTTCCACTCACGGGCGTATAAATTGGGAAAACTAAAAATCAGCAAGACACAGGCACCCCAAAGTTTAGGGCTGCTCTGTTGACAAGAACCTCCACTTTGTGACACCTTAAATATCCCAGGAAAGACAAGAATGGATAAAGAAGTTGTGGCCCTTATGTACAATGGAATATCACTCAGCCATGAAATCAACGTCATAAGGCTAGTAGCAGCATGATGAGTGGATTTGGGTACGACGATTCTAAGTGAAATAAGTCACACAGAAAAAGACACTTATCATAAGATATCACTTATAGAGGGAATGTAAAAACCGCTACCCTTGAACTGAATTACATAACAGGTCAGAGTCACACGTTTAGAAAACACACTAGGGCTGCTTAACGGGAAAGGTGAGGTGGGGTGATGCATAAAACAAGGGTTTCAAATTAGCTCAGATAGCGTTCCATAAACCCAATATGTAATAGAAAAGACCTACTCCTTCCTCAGTGAACTGGACTCAACACGCCCTATTCATCGCCCAAGAATATATCTGACTAGTAAGAATCTTAAAACCTATGTATTTATATCTCTCTGTAAGTGAGTGAAGTGGGTGAAAAGCGGCATAACCACAGCTGTGAAAAGCAGCTAAACCCCATTATACAAATCAATTACTTTTAAAAACCCGTGAAACAAAGACAGTGAAAGAGAGAGAAATTCTGACAAAATTCGTTCAGGGGCTGTGATGCAACCTGGATTGACCATATGTAGACCCACAGATGGATGAGACATAAGGGTGGACACTCTTGGGGCTGAGAGGTTTGGTGGGGTTGGGTGAGCAAACGCAGACCCTTGAAAGTAATACTGTGTGGTACCCATCCCATGGGTCCCAAATCTCCAGGTTCAAGGGCATCTTCCTACATCGAAAACATGCATGAGAAACCCAGAAGATGGTACACCGTGTGATCGGGAAAGGTTTCTAAAACGCACCTCATTTCTCATCAATTTGTGCTCCGGTTCGCCATTCCAGCCGCTATACTAGCAATCTCCCTGCCTGGAGAATCAGCACCTTTAACCTCCTGTTCCGAACAGGTTGCAATTTGTCCTGAGGATGAACGGGAAGAGGGGGAACCAATGAGAGACTAGCTCTAGGTTTTGGGACAGGCACAGGTCACTCTATTTTCCCATCAGGAAGAAGAATTAACCTCAGGCTCAGCTTGCCGCCCGGAGCCAGAATAGGGCCTGAAGCAATCCTGCGCTTTTGCGGCCAGCTCCCAAGAAAGCGAGTTGAAAAATGGAGCTCAGGGGCACTGCAATTCACAAACCTGCAGAGTTAGAAATGATAACTCTCGTCCACAAATATATTGAGGGAAGGCAACGAAGAGGATTTGAAAGCAAGGCAGAATTGCAGGAATCAGATTTCAGGAGGTAGATTCGAATCGCCTTTAAAGCACAGGAAAAGCGGCAAAACCTCGACAATGATGCCCTTGGCCAAAAAGGGCGTATGCGTTTTTTCCTGAATATATTCAGGAAAAAACGCATACGCCCTTTTTGGCCAACCAAGCAACCTGGAAAGGCAAATCAGCGCTACAAAGAAGTCTCGCTTCCCATCGGTCAAAAGGGCCAGGCTGAATAAAGTGTCAAAACCAGAAATGCAGGACAGGCCATGGAGAAATGGGAGCCTTGCTACGCTGATGGGCGGGATGTAAATTGCCAACAGCCACTCTGGAGAAGTGTACGGTGTGTCCTGAAACATCTAAAAAACTCAGCTTAGAGAGCATAGGGCACTTCCACTCATGGGTGTATAAATTGGGAAAACTAAAAATCAGCAAGACAAAGGCACCCCAAAGTTTAGGGCTGCTCTGTTGACAAGAACCTCCACTTTGTGACACCTTAAATATCCCAGGAAAGAAAAGAATGGATAAAGAAGTTGTGGTCCTTATGTACAATGGAATATCACTCAGCCATGAAATCAACGTCATAAGGCTAGTAGCAGCATGATGAGTGGATTTGGGTACGACGATTCTAAGTGAAATAAGTCACACAGAAAAAGACACTTATCATAGATATCACTTATAGAGGGAATGTAAAAACCGCTACCCTTGAACTGAATTACATAACAGGTCAGAGTCACACGTTTAGAAAACACACTAGGGCTGCTTAACGGGAAAGGTGAGGTGGGGTGATGCATAAAACAAGGGTTTCAAATTAGCTCAGATAGCGTTCCATAAACCCAATATGTAATAGACAAGACCTACTCCTTCCTCAGTGAACTGGACTCAACACGCCCTATTCATCGCCCAAGAATATATCTGACTAGTAAGAATCTTAAAACCTATGTATTGATATCTCTCTGTAAGTGAGTGAAGTGGGTGAAAAGCGGCATAACCACAGCAGTGAAAAGCAGCTAAACCCCATTATACAAATCAATTACTTTTAAAAACCCGTGAAACAAAGACAGTGAAAGAGAGAGAAATTCTGACAAAATTCGTTCAGGGGCTGTGATGCAACCTGGATTGACCATATGTAGACCCACAGATGGATGAGACATAAGGGTGGACACTCTTGGGGCTGAGAGGTTTGGTGAGGTTGGGTGAGCAAACGCAGACCCTTTAAAGTCATACTGTGTGGTACCCATCCCATGGGTCCCAAATCTCCAGGTTCAAGGGCATCTTCCTACATCGAAAACATGCATGAGAAACCCAGAAGATGGTACACCGTGTGATCGGGAAAGGTTTCTAAAACGCACCTCATTTCTCATCTCCTTGTGCTCCGGTTCTCCATTCCAGCCGCTATACTAGCAATCTCCCTGCTTGGAGAATCAGCACCTTTAACCTCCTGTTCCGTACAGGTTGCAATTTGTCCTGAGGATGAACGGGAAGAGGGGGAACCAATGAGAGACTAGCTCTAGGTGTTGGGACAGGCACAGGTCACTCTATTTTCCCATCAGGAAGAAGAATTAACCTCAGGCTCAGCTTGCCGCCCGGAGCCAGAATAGGGCCTGAAGCAATCCTGCGCTTTTGCGGCCAGCTCCCAAGAAAGCGAGTTGAAAAATGGAGCTCAGGGGCACTGCAATTCACAAACCTGCAGAGTTAGAAATGGTAACTCTCGTCCACAAATATATTGAGGGAAGGCAACGAAGAGGATTTGAAAGCAAGGCAGAATTGCAGGAATCATATTTCAGGAGGTAGATTCGAATCGCCTTTAAAGCACAGGAAAAGCGGCAAAACCTCGACAATGATGCCCTTGGCCAAAAAGGGCGTATGCGTTTTTTCCTGAATATATTCAGGAAAAAACGCATACGCCCTTTTTGGCCAACCAAGCAACCTGGAAAGGCAAATCAGCGCTACAAAGAAGTCTCGCTTCCCATCGGTCAAAAGGGCCAGGCTGAATAAAGTGTCAAAACCAGAAATGCAGGACAGGCCATGGAGAAATGGGAGCCTTGCTACGCTGATGGGCGGGATGTAAATTGCCAACAGCCACTCTGGAGAAGTGTACGGTGTGTCCTGAAACACCTAAAAAACTCAGCTTAGAGAGCATAGGGCACTTCCACTCATGGGCGTATAAATTGGGAAAACTAAAAATCAGCAAGACACAGGCACCCCAAAGTTTAGGGCTGCTCTGTTGACAAGAACCTCCACTTTGTTACACCTTAAATATCCCAGGAAAGACAAGAATGGATAAAGAAGTTGTGGTCCTTATGTACAATGGAATATCACTCAGCCATGAAATCAACGTCATAAGGCTAGTAGCAGCATGATGAGTGGATTTGGGTACGACGATTCTAAGTGAAATAAGTCACACAGAAAAAGACACTTATCATAGATATCACTTATAGAGGGAATGTAAAAACCGCTACCCTTGAACTGAATTACATAACAGGTCAGAGTCACACGTTTAGAAAACACACTAGGGCTGCCTAACGGGAAAGGTGAGGTGGGGTGATGCATAAAACAAGGGTTTCAAATTAGCTCAGATAGCGTTCCATAAACCCAATATGTAATAGACAAGACCTACTCCTTCCTCAGTGAACTGGACTCAACACGCCCTATTCATCGCCCAAGAATATATCTGACTAGTAAGAATCTTAAAACCTATGTATTGATATCTCTCTGTAAGTGAGTGAAGTGGGTGAAAAGCGGCATAACCACAGCAGTGAAAAGCAGCTAAACCCCATTATACAAATCAATTACTTTTAAAAACCCGTGAAACAAAGACAGTGAAAGAGAGAGAAATTCTGACAAAATTCGTTCAGGGGCTGTGATGCAACCTGGATTGACCATATGTAGACCCACAGATGGATGAGACATAAGGGTGGACACTCTTGGGGCTGAGAGGTTTGGTGAGGTTGGGTGAGCAAACACAGACCCTTTAAAGTAATACTGTGTGGTACCCATCCCATGGGTCCCAAATCTCTAGGTTCAAGGGCATCTTCCTACATCGAAAACATGCATGAGAAACCCAGAAGATAGTACACCGTGTGATCGGGAAAGGTTTCTAAAACGCACCTCATTTCTCATCTCCTTGTGCTCCGGTTCGCCATTCCAACCGCTATACTAGCAATCTCCCTGCTTGGAGAATCAGCACCTTTAACCTCCTGTTCCGTACAGGTTGCAATTTGTCCTGAGGATGAACGGGAAGAGGGGGAACCAATGAGAGACTAGCTCTAGGTGTTGGGACAGGCACAGGTCACTCTATTTTCCCATCAGGAAGAAGAATTAACCTCAGGCTCAGCTTGCCGCCCGGAGCCAGAATAGGCCCTGAAGCAATCCTGCGCTTTTGCGGCCAGCTCCCAAGAAAGCGAGTTGAAAAATGGAGCTCAGGGGCACTGCAATTCACAAACCTGCAGAGTTAGAAATGATAACTCTCGTCCACAAATATATTGAGGGAAGGCAACGAAGAGGATTTGAAAGCAAGGCAGAATTGCAGGAATCAGATTTCAGGAGGTAGATTCGAATCGCCTTTAAAGCACAGGAAAAGCGGCAAAACCTCGACAATGATGCCCTTGGCCAAAAAGGGCGTATGCGTTTTTTCCTGAATATATTCAGGAAAAAACGCATACGCCCTTTTTGGCCAACCAAGCAACCTGGAAAGGCAAATCAGCGCTACAAAGAAGTCTCGCTTCCCATCGGTCAAAAGGGCCAGGCTGAATAAAGTGTCAAAACCAGAAATGCAGGACAGGCCATGGAGAAATGGCAGCCTTGCTACGCTGATGGGCGGGATGTAAATTGCCAACAGCCACTCTGGAGAAGTGTACGGTGTGTCCTGAAACATCTAAAAAACTCAGCTTAGAGAGCATGGGGCACTTCCACTCACGGGCGTATAAATTGGGAAAACTAAAAATCAGCAAGACACAGGCACCCCAAAGTTTAGGGCTGCTCTGTTGACAAGAACCTCCACTTTGTGACACCTTAAATATCC